>NW_020664393.1:67418242-67493273 GCF_002925995.2 Terrapene triunguis | reverse complement strand
GGCGCGGCGCTCGGTGGGGGGGTATTACGGCGGGGCAGCACTTTTTTTGCTGTTTGGGGCGGCAAAAAAGTTAGAGCCGGCCCTGCATCCACACATAGAACAATAGTAAGGAATGGCCCTGAGACCCACCGATGTTGGCAGGTGGATCATTGTGTACTCACAGGTTAAGGATTGTTCATATCGTGTTATATTTATTTGTTACCCCATCTCTCTAATACCACCCTGGCCCACTTGTTTGCCACATCTGTGTGTTATATTGTGTCGTTTAGATTGTAAACTCTTTGGGGCAGGAACTATAATGTGTTATGCTTGTGCAACACCTAACACAATGGGTTCCAATCTGATTGTGGCCTTTAGGTGCTACCACAAGACAAATGCTTAATACAAATGAATTAATATACTGGGTGTTACAACTGGGAGAGGTTCAGTGCTGTTTTAGTGCCATGCCGCATTACCTACCAAGAAGCCCTATATCTCTATAGCCCTATTATAGGAAATAGTAACTTTTCTAAATACAATTTGAACTGACCTATAGAACTCAAGAGCAGAATACATTTCTTTATTTAATTCTATGGAAAGAATTTCATTCTTTATATGGTAGATTATATAGGTTTTTATAGTAATATATTTAATTTATATAGAACAATTGCTGTCTGGAAAATGCTTTTCTTTCCACAGAAAATTTTTAGATTTCTTTGCGGGGGAGGGAGGCTGAAATAAAAAGGAAATGTAAATGTTGTTGGACAAAAATAATCAGCTGAACACCTAACATTTTGATTGAGAAATGCTACCAAATTGCCTCATGCGAGTTGTAGTTTGGGTACCTCATGCGTCCATTTTCCTCTGTTCATTGGGCTCCTTGGCCAGACTACATTTCCCATGATTCACCGTAGTCTCTCTTCCTAAGATACCGTGATGCAATTATGGTGTCATTGGAGATGTTGGCCCATCGGGAAACTCAGCTCTAGAAGAGAATAGGGGCATGAGGCAGATGAACTACAACTCCTGTGACACTTCAGGATTGAATACTGTTCGGTGTTGGCTGACATTTTTCAGTATTCGGGTGTTCCATTTTTAACAAAAAGTTGACATTTTTTGCATTAGCAGACATTTTTTGCAAAAAATATATATACATACATACATACATATATATAATCTGTTTAATCAAAAATCTAATTTTCCACTGAAAAAGAGTTTTGATGCATTTTTTTTTAACCAGGACTTTATAGAACTACTCTTTCAGTCCTGTTGAATTCTTTATGATATTGACATAACAAATGGGACAGTTGAAAGCACAGAAGGGGTAGGGTAGACTGGGCAAATTGTGCCAGATCCTCCATTTCCATATATCTGCAGTAGTATAAATTAATACTGCCCACTTCATGTGTGACGTTGCACCCCATAAGGCTTTATGGAAATATGCCTATCAATGTATACACCTCTACCCCAATATAACGCTGTCCTCGGGAGCCAAAAAATCTTACCGCGTTATAGGTGAAACTGCGTTATATCGAACTTGCTTTGATCCACCTGAGCGCGCAGCCCCCGCCCCCAGAGCACTGCTTTACCGCGTTATATCCAAATTCATGTTATATCGGGGTAGAGGTGTATATGACGTAACTGGAATATGTTTTATGCTACATATGCCATGTAACATCTCTGTAAAGGTTATGGTCTACTGAATCTATTCCTCCTATTTGTATGCATGTATCATTTTTGTATTCGAAGTTATGAATATTGGCTGTGTACTTGCTTGATTTTAAGTAGCCTTAGTAAAGCATTTGGTCAGCTTCTTGAGAAAGGAATGTGCAAGTTAAGTGCCCAATCAAGAAACACTTAATGGACAATGGATCTTGGAAGGCTCCAATCCACACAAGAAGTCTACTTGAGGATGTTCAAGGTAGCATGTGAACCATGGCTGCTACCTGTAAGTTCTGAGTCATGCATGGACATGTGACTTGCCCATGTGACTCCAAAGTCCATCTTGTATACCGAGGGAGGGAGGGATGTCCACCCACAAGAGAAAGTCTATTTAAACCCCTGGGAGACCCCTCCATTTTGTCTTCAGCTGGCACAGGAGATAACCTCTCCACCCCCAAAGGATACCTGAAGGAAACTGGAACAAAGGACAGTAACCACAGGGGATGTGAGTGATTGCTGGACCCACACTAGGAGGAGACTAGTCTGTAAAAGGAAACTTACTGGAACAACTCTGAGGGTGATGTTTTATCTGTATTCAGTCTTCTTACTGTATTAGGCATAGGCTTGCATGTTTTATTTTATTTTGCTTTGTAATTCACTTTGTTCTGTCTGTTACTACTTGGAACCACTTAAATCCTACTTTTTGTATGTAATAAAATCACTTTTTACTTATTAATTAACCCAGAGTATGTATTAATACCTGGCGGGGAGTCGGGGGCGGAGGGAGACAAACAGCTGTGCATATCTCTCTATCAGTATTATAGAGGGTGAACAATGTATGAGTTTACCCGACATAAACTTTATATAGGGTAAAAGGGATTTATTTGAGGTTTGGACCCCATTGGGAGTTGGGTATCTGAGTGTTAGAGACAGGAATACTTCTTAAGCTGCTTTCAGTTAAGCTTGCAGTTTGTGGGACGTGGTTTAGACCTGGGTCTGTGTTTGTGGCCGGGAAGCATGTCTGGCACAACCAGGCAGGGTTCTGGAGTCCCAAGCTGGCAGGGAAAGCAGGGGAAGAAGTAGTCTCGGCACATCAGTTGGCAGTTCCCAAGGGGGTTTCTGTGATCCAACCCATCACACCATGACTGTTCCCCATTTCAGACCATTCCAGTGACAGACAGAAGCCAGGACATTCATACTTCCAAGGGGTGTAGTAAGGGAGAATTTGTGGCAGGTCCATTTGGTTCTGGTGGATCCCCTGAGATCTGTGTTTGATGGTGGCGTCACCAACTCCTTCCACAGGGGTTAGTAGAAGTGCTCAACATCCTCTCCCATTTTACTATTTATCCTGGCCAAAGGAAACAACAAGCTTTGTGAAATTTTAATAAATAATGTTCAAAACAAGATTTTTTTTAATACACTGAGGATACTTTGAGGTTTTTTTCCCCTTACACAAACGTTTTGTGTTTATAGAATCAGTGTATTAATTCTGTGACTGCTAGAAAATAAATGAATCAAAATCATAAGCTCTTATGTTAAGTGGACAAAGACCATCAGTCAAATATTACAACTGGTCATGGTATGTAAATGAAACGCAACAACCTTCAAGTATCGGGGGTATGCATAAGTGCTAAGGTCAAGGATTTAAACAGAGGCAACCACGAGAAAGCATTATCCAGGATTAATGAAGATTTTGCTATCTGTGGGAATTTGTACATGTATCGCTATTAATATGAAAGAAAACAATTAAAATAAACTTGCTGTCCCTAAGATTGTTATTATTCAGTCATTATCTTCTTTGAAATGGTTTTGCACCTTGGATAAATATGTCTCATTTAATTCGTCAAGGGTCTAAGACAACAACTATCTCGATTTAGCTTCAAATCCTTGCAAACCAAAAGAAATCCAAACAAAACAATTCAAACAAGTGAAACCAAAGTTTCAATCATGGATGTCTAATGTTAGGCTCCCGAATACTTAGTTGGGTACCTATACAGGAAAAAAAGTGCTGTGTACTTGCAGCTCCCATTGACTGCAGTAGGAGCTGAGGTTGCGCCATTGCGCAGCAGTAGGGGCCTGAAATGTGGCACCCAGCATCTCTGAACATCAGTCTACTTCTGTTTAGGACTCCTGCTTAAAACTTTTGGCCTAAGCTTCTAGAGGCCCAGACAGTGGGTGTACAGACCCAAAGTGTTTGGTTCTTTTTTGTGTCTTTGTTTTGCCATCTATGCCTGTCCAGAAGGTTCTGAGCAACTCTTTTAGATGCAGACCTCACCTCAGTCTACACGCACTATGGCAACAGTTCAGGGAATAATGCAATCACGTGCTTATCTTTAAGTATGTGGCTATTGTTAGATAAATTAGGCTATAAATAAGATTCTGTTTTTTTTTTTTTAACAGTAAGAGTAATTTACCGTTGGGTCAAATTAACGAAGAGTGTGGTAGATTCTCCAGGACTTGAAGTCTTTAAATCAGCGTGAATATTTTCCTAAAGCGTATGCACTAACTCAGCAAGAAGTTATGGGTAAGGCTACGTTTTAGTCATGGGTATTTTTAGTAAAAGTCATGGACAGGTCATGGGCAATAAACAAAAATTCAGGGCCTGTGACCTATCCATGACTTTTACTATATACCCCTAACTAAAACTTGGGTGTGGGGCCATGGGTGCTCTGGGGGGGGCAGTCCGGGGTTGCCGTGGGTGTTGGGGCAGGTGGCCCTGGATCCCTGCTGGTGCTGGGGGGGCGGGCAGCAGCATGTGGTGCATGGTCTGGGACCCCTGCTAATGCTGGGGGCAGACGGCAGCTCGCAGCCCAGGACCCCTGCTGGTGTGGGAAGGAAGGGCTGGGCGGCAGTTTGCAGCCTGGGCCCCCAGTTGCTGCTGGGGGAGGAAGGGTTGACAGGGCTGGCAGGCTCCCTACCTGTCTCCATGTGTCCCTGCAGATCCTAGGAGTGGGAAGGCCAGGGGGGATCCACGTGCTGCTCCACCCACAAGCGCTGGCTCTGCAGTTCCCTTCAGCTGGGAAACACGACCAATGGGAACTGCAGGGGCGGGGCCTGTGGGCAGGGGCAGAGCATGGAGCCTCCTGACCCATCTGCCTAGGAGCTGCAGGGACATGCCAGTGGGAGCCGGGGTGCCCCCCACCCCGAGGTAAGCGCACCCCTACCCTCTGCCCCTAGCCCTGAGCCCCCTCCCACACACCAAACTGCTGCTGCTGGCCCAGGGGCTGCCTGACTCGGGCAGCCTCTGAGCCAGAACCGACCACTGAATCTGTGACTTTCGTGACCTCCGTGACAGACACGCAGCCTTAGTTATGGGTTACTTCTGAGTTATGTGATACTTTTAACATACAACACTTGCCCTGGGATGTGTGCATTTGATAAATCATTTGGGTTATGGAGAGTTGTGGAAGGACATGTGGATTAAAGTGTAGCCTTTCCCTTGTTCTCTTAGCTCTAATATTAGAGAATCATAGAATCATAGGACTGGAAGGGATCACAAGAGGCCATCGGATCCAGTCTCCTGCATTCTTGGCAGGACTAAATATTATCTAGACACCTGACAGGTGTTTGTCTATCCTGCTCTTAAAAAGCTTCAATGATGGAGATTCCACAGCCTCCCTAGGCAATTTATTCCAGTGCTTAACCACCCTGACAGTTAGAAAGTTTTTCCTAATGTCCAACCTAAACCACCCTTGTTGCAATTTAAGCCCATTGCTTCTTGTTCTATCCTGAGAGGTTGAGAACAATTTTTCTCCCTCCTCCTTGTAACAACCTTTTATGTACTTGAAAACTCTTATCA
The DNA here is from genome assembly GCF_002925995.2 of Terrapene triunguis. Lineage (NCBI taxonomy): Eukaryota > Metazoa > Chordata > Testudines > Emydidae > Terrapene > Terrapene triunguis. The sequence continues at coordinate 67,487,833 of NW_020664393.1, read as the reverse complement.
TGTACCCTCTCAGTCTTCTCTTCTCCAGAATAAACAAACCCAATTCTTCAATCTTCTCTCATAGGTCATGCTTTCTAGACCTTTAATCATTTTTGTTGTTCTCCTCTGAACTTTCTTCAATTTCTCCACGTCTTTCCTGAAATGAGGCACCCAGAACTGGACGCAATACTCCGGTTGAGGCCTAATCAGCATGGAGTAGTGCAGAAGAATTACTTCTTGGGTCTTGCTTACAACACTCCTGCTAACACATCCCAGAATGATGTTCGCTTTTTTTTTTTCGTAACAGTGTTACACTGTTGGCTCATATTTAGCTTGTGTCACCATGCCTCAGTGGGTCACATCCGAGAATACCAGATTCAGGACAAACTGCTGAGAAATGGGGCACCCCAAACTGGTGGTTATTCTTCCATAAGATATAACAAACCAGTAACAAAAGTAAACTTCTGTCTCACCACACTGGTTAACAAGAAGTCAGAAATGCAGCCTCCTTAGGTATTCCAGTCCTTGTTTCACCACCCAGACACTAGACTTAATGATGAGTGGTTACACTGGTCTACAATTTTTGAGAAGTCGTCTGCTTCAGAGATAAAATGTGCTATTTATTATGTATTTTGATGTGCTGAATTCAAATATGACAATTTAAACAACTGATTGGCTACTGTTTCTAAGATATTTAAGTTTTTACATTTTATGTCTATGTATATTGTGTAGATAGTAGAGTTTTAATCATAAATTGTAAACCTAGGTCTTTTCATGTGTTTATGGTTGCTTTACATGATAATATTTCATCTGTCCTGTTTATGTAACACTTTAAAAATCAGCAAAAGGGTTACATAAATAAAATTTATTATGAAACAAAAGGCAAAAAACTATTATGTACATAGTTTAGTCCTATTCAGTGTCTACTCGGCGCTTCTTGGCTTGTCTCTTGTATTCATTAAATGGAGCATCTCTTGTCACTGTCCAGCAATAGTCTGCAAGCATTGATGGGCTCCATTTGCCCTGATAGCGTTTCTCCATTGTTGCAATGTCCTGGTGAAATCGCTTGCCGTGCTCGTCGCTCATTGTTCCGCAGTTCGGTGGAAAAAAATCTAGATGAGAGTGCAAAAAATGTATCTTTAGTGACATGTTGCAACCAAGGCTTTTGTATGCCTTGAGGAGGTTTTCCACCAACAACCTGTAGTTGTCTGCCTTGTTGTTTCCGAGAAAATTTATTGCCACTAACTGGAAGGCTTTCCATGCCGTCTTTTCCTTGCCACGCAGTGCATGGTCAAATGCATCATCTTGAAGAAGTTCACGAATCTGAGGACCAACAAAGACACCTTCCTTTATCTTAGCTTCACTTAACCTTGGAAATTTTCCACGGAGGTACTTGAAAGCTGCTTGTGTTTTGTCAATGGCCTTGACAAAGTTCTTCATCAGACCGAGCTTGATGTGTAAGGGTGGTAACAAAATCTTTCTTGATTCAACCAGTGGTGGATGCTGAACACTTTTCCTCCCAGGCTCCAATGACTGTCGGAGTGGCCAATCTTTCTTGATGTAGTGGGAATCTCTTGCACGACTATCCCATTGGCAGAGAAAACAGCAGTACTTTGTGTATCCAGTCTGCAGACCAAGCAAGAGAGCAACAACCTTCAAATCGCCACAAAGCTGCCACTGATGTTGGTCATAGTTTATGCACCTCAAAAGTTGTTTCATGTTGTCATAGGTTTCCTTCATATGGACTGCATGACCAACTGGAATTGATGGCAAAACATTGCCATTATGAAGTAAAACAGCTTTAAGACTCGTCTTCGATGAATCAATGAACAGTCTCCACTCATCTGGATCATGAACGATGTTGAGGGCTGCCATCACACCATCGATGTTGTTGCAGGCTACAAGATCACCTTCCATGAAGAAGAATGGGACAAGATCCTTTTGACGGTCACGGAACATGGAAACCCTAACATCACCTGCCAGGAGATTCCACTGCTGTAGTCTGGAGCCCAAGAGCTCTGCCTTACTCTTGGGTAGTTCCAAATCCCTGACAAGGTCATTCAGTTCACCTTGTGTTATGAGGTGTGGTTCAGAGGAGGAGGATGGGAGAAAATGTGGGTCCTGTGACATTGATGGTTCAGAACCAGAAGTTTCATCCTCTTCCTCTTCCTCGTCTGACTCAAGTGAGAATGATTCTGGTGCATCAGGAACTGGCAGTCCTTCTCCGTGGGGTACTGGGCGTATAGCTGATGGAATGTTTGGATAATGCACAGTCCACTTTTTCTTCTTTGACACACCTTTCCCAACTGGAGGCACCATGCAGAAGTAACAATTGCTGGTATGATCTGTTGGCTCTCTCCAAATCATTGGCACTGCAAAAGGCATAGGTTTCCTTTTCCTGTTCAACCACTGGCCAAGATTTGTTGCACAAGTGTTGCAGCATATGTGTGGGGCCCACCTCTTGTCCTGATCTCCAATTTTGCAGCCAAAATAAAGGTGATAGGCTTTTTTAACCATAGTGGTTAGACTGTGCTTTTGTGATGCAAAAGTCACTTCACCACAAACATAGCAGAAGTTATCTGCACTGTTCACACAAGTACGAGGCATCTCTGCTCACTTTGGCTAAACAGAAATGTGTCCCTTTGCAAAATCAAACACTGACAAATAAGAGAGCACGACACTGTATGATTTCTAGAGCTGATATAGGGCAATTTATTCAGAGTGATGTAAGCTTCGTTATGATTGCATCATCCATGACTTCTAGGAATAACATGATGCAATTCATATCATGTATGACGCAATACCAGCTTCAGATTGCATCATTCATTGTTTTGCCTAAAAAGCAAGTACTGTCCAAACCCAGTCATAGATTTATTCATAGATCCAGTCAAAGATGTATTTTAGTCATTTCTGGTTTAAATTGAGATCCCTTCCCTTTATAACTCACTTATCCTCCGCCATTCCCAAGTCAAGGGTCGTATATACTGACCCAATAGCATATCTTGAAAACTAGAGCGAATCAACAATTTTAAGCATCATTTTCGTTCTCAGTGACCCAGAATTAGTAAAGTTTGACTACATTTATTTCAGAAGCATTTTGGCTGTAGAGCAGTGTTATTTAACGCCAATTTCATGAAAGAAAGGGTTCTTCTAATCCCAAGAGATCAGCCACACAGCCAGGTCTATATATGACTCAGATCTTACCCAATAATCACGCTGTTGCTAATCCTTTAATATCTAATATCTAAAGGTTTATTTGTAAGAGAAAAGAAAGAGGAGAGTTTTATAATGGTCAAGAAAAACAAATACATACACTCATTGCAAAGTTCTTGGATCAGGTTTGTAGCAGTGATGAAATAAACTGCTGGCTTGTAAAGTCTCTGGTAACTTCCAAAAGACTAGAAGGTCCTCAGTCCATTGATTGAAATGTTTCTTTTAGTGTAACTCCATAGTTCAGAGATCAGATTAGGAAAGAGGCAAAATGGAGATGTTTCCAGGTTCTTTTATACTGTCTCCCATGTGGAGGGAATGCTTTCAGTCTTAGTTTGTGGAAAATTACAGGCACAAGATGGAGTCCAGGGTCACATGAACAAGTCACATACCCTTGCATGCTTTGATGAGTCATAGGATCAGCCATTACCCATATTCTGGCTAAAGTGTCCACAGGAAGGCTCACCGGGCGGGGATAAACTTCTATGGCCTATTGTGTTCACTAATGGACCATCAGCTTGAATGGTCCATTCATAATGGATGTAAATTACCTACTGGGTGTTGCCCAAGGAGCAAGCACATGGTCCTGGAGCATGGTCAATATTCATAACTTCAGTTACAACAATGATACATGCCTACAAATAGGATAGTCATTTTCAGCAAGTCATAACTTTTCCATTAACACCTTACATGATATACTTTGTACAAGATTTTTTGCAGTTGACTAACAGTGGCAATATTAATGATATAACTGGTCATGTTTCAATCATACAACATCACAGCTTGTCCACTATGCCCCCCAGATTCCCTTCTGTAGTACTCCTTCCTAAGTAGTCATTTCCCATTTTGTATGTGTGCATTTGTCCTTATTGAATTTCATCCTATTTACTTCAGACCATTTCTCCAGTTTGTACAGATCATTTTGAATTTTAACCCTATCCTCCAAAGCACTTGCAACCCCTCTCAGCTTGGTATCATCCACAAACTTTATATGTGTACACTGTATGACATTGTCTAAATCATTGATGAAGATACTGAACAGAACTGGACCCAGAACTGTTCCCTGCGGGATCCCACTTGATACTCCCTTCCACCTTCACTGTGAACCACTGATAGCTACTCTCGGAAAATAGTTTTCCAACTTGCTTTGCACCCACCTCAGAATAGCTCCATCTAGGTTGTATTTTCCTAGTTTGTTTATGAGAAGGTCATGCAAGACAGTCTCAAAAGCCTATCTAAAGTCAAGATATACCACATCTATCGCTCCCCTCCATCCCCCGCCATCCACAAGGCTTGCTACCCTGTCAAAGAAAGCTATTGGGTTGATTTGACGTGATTTGTTTTTGACAAATCCATGCTGACTGTTAATTATCACTTTATGATCTTCTAGGTGTTTGCAAATTGATTGCTTAATTATTTGCTCCATTATATTTCCGGGTACTGAAGTTAAGCCGACTGGTCTGTAATTTCCCGCGTTGTCCTTATTTCCTTTTTCATAGATTGGCATTATATTTGCTCTCTTCAAGTCCTCTGGAATTTCTCCTGTCTTCCATGACTTTCCGACTATAATCGCTAATGGCTCAGATATCTCCTCAGTCAGCTCCTTGAGTATTCTAGGATGTATTTGATCAGGCCCTGGTGATTTGAAGACATCTAATTTGACTAAATAATTTTTAACTTGTTCTTTCCCTATTTTAGCCTCAGATCCTACCTCATTTCCACAGGCATTCAATGTGTTAGACATCCTATTGCTCCTAACCTTTTTGGTGAAAACCAAAAACCAAAAACTCATTTACCACTTCTGCCATTTCCACATTTTCTGTTATTATTCTCCCCCCACACCCCCTGCCCATTGAGTAACCGGCCTACCCTGTCCTTGGTCTTCCTCTTGCTTCTAATGTATTTGTAGGATGTTTTCTTGTTACCCTTTATGTCTCTAGCTAGTTTGATCTCGTTTTGTCCCTATACTTGTGTTGTTTGTTTATATTCATTCTTTGTAATTTGACCTAGTTTCCACTTTTTCTAGTTTTTGAGTTTTGAGTTTTTGATTTTTTGATCATTGAAGATCTCCTAGTTAAGCCAGGGTCAGTTCTTGACATACCTCCTGTCTTTCCTACACAGTGGGATAGTTTGTTCTTGTGCCCTTAATAATGTCTCTTTGAAAAACTGTCTTGAACTGTTTTTCCCCTTAGACTTGCTTCCCATGGGATATTACCTAACAACTCCCTGAGTTTGCTAAAGTTGCCTTCTTGAAATCCATTATATTTATTGTACTGTTTTCCCTCCTACCATTCCTTACAATCATGAGCTCTACCATTTCATGATCATTTTCACCTAATCTGCCTTCCACTTTCAAATTCTCAACCAGTTCCTCCCTATTTGTCAAAATCAAATTTAGAACAGCCTCTCCCCTAGTAGCTTTCTCCACCTTGTCAATGAATAAATTGTCTCCATTACATTCCAAGAATTTGTTGGATAATCTGTGCCCTGCTTTTTCCCAAAAGATGTCTGGGTAGTTGAAGTCCATTCTTACCACCAAGTCCTTCCGTGCTGATGGTGGGTTCTGCTCAATAGCAATCCAAAGCAGTGCGGACTGATACACATTCATTTTCATCATCTGAGCCAGATGCCACCAACAGATGGTTGATTTTCTTTTGGTGGGCAGGTTCTGTAGTTTCTGCGTTGGACTGCTGTTCTTTTAAGACTTCTGACATCATGTTCCACACCTCGTCCCTCTCAGATTTTGGAAGGCACTTCAGATTCTTAAACCTTGGGTCGAGTGATGTAGCTATCTTTAGAAATCTCAGATTGGTACCTTCTTTGCGTTTTGCCAAATCTGCAGTGAAAGCATTCTTAAATCAAACAACACAGGCTGGTTCGTTATCTGAGACTTCCATAACATGAAATTTATGGCAGAATACAGGTAAATCCATGGAGTCGGAGACATACAATTTGTTCCCAAGGAATTCAATCACAAATGTAATTAACGCATTATTTTTTAATGAACGTCATCAGCATGGAAGCATGTTCTCTGGAATGATGGCCGAAGCATGAAGAGGCTTACGAATGTTTAGCATAGCTGGAATGTAAATACATTGCAATGCCAGCTACAAAAGTCCATGTGAACACCTGTTCTCACTTTCAGGTGACATTGTAAATAAGAAATGGGCAGCATTATCTCCCATAAATGTAAGCAAACTTGTTTGTCTTAGTGATTGGCTGAACAAGAAGTAGGACTGAGTGGACTTGTAGGCTCTAAAGTTTTACATTGTTTGCTTTTTGAGTGCAGTTATGTAACAAAACAAAAATCTCCATTTGTAAGTTCCACTTTCCCGATAAAGAGATTGCACTACAGTACCTGTATGAGGTAAACTGAAAATTACTATTTCTTTTGCTTATCCTTTTTACAGTGCAAATATTTGTAATAAAAATAATAATGTAAAGTGAGCACTGTACACTTTGTTTTATGTTGTAATTGAAATCAATACATCTGAAAATGTAGAAAAACATCCAAAAGTATTTATAATAAATTTAAATTGGTATTTTTTTATTGTTCAATGGTGCGAGTAAAACTGCGATTAATCGTGATTCATTTTTTAAATTGAGTTAATTTGTCTTAAGTAATCGCTTGAATTAACTGCGATTAATTGACAGCCTTATATAATACATGTTACTATACATGCTCAGGGGAGATCTCTTTCCTTCAACTCTGCCTGCCTGCTGCCTCATTTACTGCTAATGAAACAACAATATGTTTATTAGATTGTAAATCCTCTGGAGTAGAGAACATGGACCAGATTCTCAGCTGGTATAAATCAGCTTAACTCCAATGATATCAATAGAACTATGCTGATTTAAACAGGGATGTCACACAATTTGATTATGAGTCTCACCATATTTGATGTCTTTCTTAAAGCCTCAGCTCCTGGAGGCATGTGATTAGATGAGAAACTCAATTTTTAACCCTCATGGTTGCAGCAAAAACCTTTTAAACATGACCAGAGTGTACCATAAAAACTCAGAAACCAGAAGGTGAATTAAAATATATTCCTTTAAAAAAAATCTAATTTTTAAGGCAATCTGATTGTTTTGGGGGCCTTATTCATGAATTTTGAATACTTGGGATTACTAATGCTGTTTATACCGGTAGAGAATAAGGCTCATATACATATATTTCTCCTACATGCCTAGCATGCTTCTGGGCACTGTTGAAGTACTACTAGTAATAATAATAATTAATTGGTTGCACCGTAAAATCAGCGGGAAACACTTGACGTCTATTTCATTAGTGAGCCTGAAGCTGAGTAACAAACGCACAGGTATATCTTACTCACAGCACATCATATGTGTGGTTAGGCAAGATACAATAGCTTCCGCCCCCACCTCTTTCTAGAACATGAGGTTGATACTCCAGTGACACATGCTGTAATGTGTTCTTTGAGGATGAAGACTTCAGGGTGGCATATTTGACTGCACTGTCTGAGAGCATCCACTCATCTTTGTGAAGTGAGATATATTGACTTTCAGAGCCATAAATAAGTGGAAGGATGAAGGAGTTGTCTATTGGTGCACAAGCTGAATTTTTCATTATTTCACCCGTGGCAGAGCTCTCGTTCACTCACCTGAGGGGACAGGTGTCCCTGCTACTCCTGCTTTAATAAGGATGAGTGCAGAGGGAGGCATGTTTTTTGCTGCACTATTATGTAGAGAAAAAAATTGCCGGTTGCCTCCATTTTATCTGTAAAATATAGTTTAAAAATAAAAAATAACAAACCCATAAATATTGTTGTTGTCTTTGGTGAAGTGAGGGACTGGAACACGGTCATCACATTAAATCAGTTTTTTTAAGCTATTTTACATTCTTATGAGAGAGAGAGAGAGTCAAAGTTTTACATCAAGTTCTGTAAATGGGGACTCTGAAACAGGAGACCTTTAAAACCACTCATGATTATTGTTACCTACACCAGTGTGTCAAGAAAAAGATTAAAAAATCTGCACTGTTATTCTCAATTTGGCTCTCAATAAGAGGCTCATGAATAACCCCTCAATCTGTTACAAACATATGATACCTAGAGTTCGTCAAAAATATTTTATCCATTTTTTGTCGATGGAAAATGGCTTTTTGGTGAAACTGAAATATTCATGAACAAAAATCTGTTTTCATCAATGTTTGGGGTTTTGTTGAACCCCTAATCCCGAAAACAGAAAATAAAAATTATGAAGACCCTCAAAAAACGGTTGAAAAAAAGGTTAAAATCATTTTTGACAATTTTTTCACAGGAAAAACAAAAATTCCTACCAGCTCTAATGAAACCCCTAGAGATTCCTATGACACTGCTAGAACCAGCCATCAGTGCTCAAGAAGCAAAATCTCTGCTGGTATAACTGTATTGACATCTGTGGAGTACTTCCAACAGAGAATTTGACCCCAAATATTTACAGTGGCAGCGAATGGAAATATTTTCACTAATTTCCATTAATGTTGGATTGCTCTTATTTATTTTTTGTATTGCAGTAGTATCTAGAGTCGCCAACCAAGTCTGGAACCACACTATGCTAGTGGTTGACAAGCATCCGGTAGAAGACTCAGATTTTTCAATCAAAGCACATAAGACGTACAAAGTGTGGAAGAAAAGAAGTTTTATTTTACAGATAAGAGATTAGTAGATTTGCTCAAAGTCACACAACAAACCTCTGGAAGAGTTAGGAATTGAATCCAGATTAACTGAGTCCCAGCCTTAATCCCCAAACCATCCTTTCTCCCTTGGTTATTTAGTGTCATAGACAAGAGAGTAGGAAACAAACAATGTTCATTTGTTAAAATTCAGACACTGAATAAAGCAGACCTCTGTCAGAATCATTGTCACGGCATGATTACTGAACACAGCACTGACATGGGCTGGTTCTACTCTGCAGTACAATACAACACAGTGAATTCTGCCCTACAGCTACTGATTCCTGAAAATGATGTCACTCAGTCCCACACGTTGTAGGATTTAGGGATGCTTCAGTCTGGTAAAGAAGACCATGAAGATACAGTTCCTTGAATTTAATCCTCCAGCTGTGGAGAAGCAACAGATTTCCAGTCATCTATGGAATCCAAGTAGAAGAAAGCAAAATACAATAGTAGTTGGGCCTAGCATTCAATACAAATAGGTGTGGGTCATAAGAGAAGAGTTAGAAACATATTCCCAAATGCTTCACAGCCTTTTTATTTCTGTCACGCATTATGACCAAGCGATATTATATCTGTATTTTCCGTATATGTGGGGAGAAAATCCTGTTTTGTGCATGAGTGACTTGTTATCTGGAAAGCTCATTTCTGCACTGCTATGTATGCTGCATTTCAGTGAAATGTGCAGTTATGAATACACACCGAACAGACAACTCTTGCAAACAACAAAACAGGCCACTCTGTTTAAGGTCTCAAGTGCTGTATAATTCACTGACATAAATCAGTAGATAGCACAGTGGAAGCAATGTACATCACCTTGTGACATGGTTACAGTATATTCTGAATAGTAGTATTGCAATGTTTTTGAAAAGCTAATTTACCCAGACATGGCATGCTACAAACCACCAGAACACTACTGAAAATAAAAGGGTAATTTGTATGAGGAGTCATGGCTGGAAACCAGTCTCAAGATTCCATTCTGCACATCTCACAGTTGATAAAGTACCAGGAGTTTTCCAGTCAACCTTTCTTCAATTCCAACTTTCTTTTCATTTACAAGTCTAGTACTTTCTGCTTTCACAATTATATGCAACATTAAAGATAATTTCTTATTATTAAGAGATTAGCTTTTCAAAAGCTTCCACTTGATCCATCATAAAGTAAAATACCTGTTTCATATATTAGGACTGTCAGCCTTAATAATCTGTTATCTTGTAGGTTACCCCATTAACCGTGTAAGGAAAGTCTTCTGTAATTCACACACGAATATAGAAACTTTAGCATTTCCTCTTGGTTTGTTTTTTTTCAGTCAGTGCCATTGTAGTCTCTCATTTAGGCCTTTATAAACATTTTCATTATATTTCCCTATGCACCGTCTCATCATGCCACAGATGTTCCCTTCCCATCTTCCCATCAGTTTCCTCTCCTCTGGTCTTTTAGCTTCTCAGGATTCTCTCCTGGACTTTTCTGCGGTTACAGGTAAGGTATCAGATCTCTGTTATGGCTCCAACTGTATTGTGACCTCAGCCACTGGGCATTGGTTATAACAAAAAAATAAGACCTAAAGGTATATAACTATGAGCTTTACTGATCATGGGTGAGATCCTCACTCTGGCTCCTTTATGTGTGGTGAAGGGACATGAGCAAAGTAAAGGGGCTCTAAAGCCCTATAACTAACTGGGGAAAGATTTCCTGGCACAGGCATGGTAGAAGACACCCTTGAAAGCCTTCATGGAGGAGGTATACTGGTAGCAGGATGTGGTGGGGTGGACCTGCAGCACACAGCACTCTGGGCATTCCAGCCTTTAGTACAGCATATAAGGCATCCTGGAGAGACTTCCATAGCAGGGAGATCTAAGTTGCATTGGGGCTGCTCAGGCCCCTGAAACAGCCCAAGTTCAGAAGTGAGAAAAGGTGGCTTCAGACCTCCTTTCCTCTTAAGAGACACAGCAAAGAATCTCACCCCATGTCTGCCTTGTGATGGGTATCCATACACTAGAATGCTTGCCCTGAGATTTCTGGATTATGTTTTTGCACAGTGGCTTTATTGGCTCTATTTGTGTGCCTTTAGGTTGTGCTGCAGTAAATCTTCAGGTGTTTTGGGGTTGTTGTTTTTTTGCATTGCATGTGGTTTAGGATCTTTTCTGGTCATTTGAAAATAATTTTGTCACTTAATTCACTCCTTAGTGTGGCACCCTTGATATTATTTTCTCTCGGTTTTCTCTTAACTTCTTCAAACCTCCTTTGATTGCATTCAATTTCCACTTTGATGTCAGGATAAAAGAATAAAGCATGCTGTGTTGAGGTTTAGTCTGGGATTTTCCTCCAGCAAATCACAGGATTTTGTCCTTCTACTTATAGTTTATATCACAGAAGATCAAGGTGTTGAGTATCCAATTGGAGCCATTTTTCCTGGTGGCATTTTATCTTGTGGGGATCTTTCAATAATGGAGATTTGCTCTTTTTAAGAGATTTTTCACCCACAGCAGGGGGTCTCTGATACAGAGGTAGGCCTGCTATTTTGGTATTATTTCTTCCTGACCTGTTTTCCAGTTCCTCTAGTTTCAACAATGTAATGTCCTTAGGTGTTTATCTGTGGAGCCCAGGTTTTGTGCTTGGTCACTTACCTATCCTCGTTTCACTATCTGCAAGGAGGTCAGCTTGGTGTCTAAATTGTATAATTGCTTTCTGTGAAGTCCCATTTCTCCTCAGCCTCATTCTCTTCAATAGCACTCAGGATCTCTATTTCTGGGCACTCCAGGGTAGGTTGCTCTGATGTTAATGCTGCAGAAACTGCTGTCTTTGCGTTCAATGTGGCTTTCTTGAGTGCTGGGGAAGATCACCCTCTCATTAGTCCATGGAGAGCCTGGTTTAGTTTTTGGTTCATTTTTCTGGTTCCATTTCTGCCCCATGCACATCTGTCCTTCATGGATCAGAAAAAAATTTCTGAGGAAGATTTTTTTTCAACCAAGACTGTGGTCCATAAGAACTGGATTCCATAGAGCTCAGCCTTGGATTAAGGCATTGATCAAGCTTATCTATTTATTTGTACAGCTCCCATCTTGTGGCATCTGCTGATCAGCCCAGTATAGTACTAACGAGGGTAGTGCAAAGTCACAAGGTGAAGTGTAACATTTGAGTTCAATGAATCAGCAAAAACAACAGACAAAATGTTACCTCAGGGAGGTTCAAGACCACCCATTGACTGTTGTCGATGAGTATCCAAAGAGAGAGGTCTGATGTTGTGCAAGAGCCTAGAGTTCTGATGTTTGAATCAACCCTAGAAAAATATATTAGAAATATTAGCACACTATTGAATGTTCAGTGCTTTCAGGTATCAGTTAAGGTTAAAGAAGTTAAAGGCCGCAATCCAGTAAGGTGCCAAGTGATCTCAATCCCCAGTGACATCCATGCAGAGTCAGTGCTCAAGAAACACTGAGCCCTTTGCAATATCAGGGAGAAAACTGATGGAAAAGGCTGGGGAATTCATTTTGATGGTTTGTCTTTGTTGTGTAATCCACACTTCCACAAAGTGACTCTCTGTTCCCTTTAGTGGCTGTACCACATAGAAGGTTGAGTCAACTACAGACTTTGAGTCCTTTAGCTCATACTTTTAAAGTGGCAATCCCCACTGCCAACGACTCCTTCAGGGGCATCACATCAGAGCTATAATATTGATTGAAATGTGACATATTCAGATTGAAATTGTGTTAACAGATTGTTCCAGGAAAACTATTTGAAAATGAACTGGAAACAAACATATTATTATTTATTTCTATTAAGGCAGCAACTAGCTGAGGGTAGGGGCCCCATTATAGTAAGTCCTGTACACATATATAGTAAGAGAGAGTTCCTGCCTTGAAGAGCTTTCAATTTAAATAGACAGAAAAGATACAGGAAGTTGTTCTCTTATTCCCATTTTACAGATGTGGAAATGAGACAGAGAGAGTAAGTGACTTGAGTAGGGTCACACAGGAAGGCTGTGGCAGAACCAAGAATTGAATTCAAATCCCTAAGTGTTAGGCCAAGACCCTACTCACAAAATCATCCTTTCTGTCATTCAAGGAACACATTGTTTTCTTCCCTAAACACCAGCTAGTCTAAATGTGAATGAATTCAAGATGACCAGTCCTCAAAATCTTTGGCTTTTATTTTTCGGTAAAATCAGAAAAAAGAATATGGAACAATTAGGCCAGATTAGCATGCACATTTTTCCTTTGGGAGTAGAAATAAAATAAACATAAAATATTTCTTATGATTATTAAATTGGATGAAGGTTAAATAAAAGCCAAGCTGTGTTATAGTAGCTCCATTTTAGAATTACAGAGTAATCAGTACAATTAATCAGTAATGACTTAGGGTCTATCTATACATCTAAGGTACTTATATAGTCCCCATTATCTGAGCAGGTACCAGTCTTTAATGTATTATCCATACAACATCTTATGAAGTAAGGAAGTACTTCAGTAAGGCAACGAGTCAGTCACAGAGGTCATGGATTCCATGATTTTACAAGACCTCCATTACTTCCTCAAAATTCCACTAATTTAGCCCCAGGTGGTGGGTCTTCGGCTTAAGCCCCGCCACCTAAGGCTGAAGCCCGAGACCCACCACCTGTAACTTAGCTTTGAGGATCCCCTCTGGCGTGGGGACCCGGGCAGTTGCCAGTCCTGTGTACATTTCCATGATTTTATTTTTTATTGTCCGCATCCTGTCTGTGACTTTTAATAAAAATACCCATATCAAAATCTTAGCCTAACATATGAGCAAGACTGAGGGAGGTGGGTGCGGGAGAGTGTGGTCTTATCCTGAGTGGCCAGGTAGGACCAGGTTACAATCAAGGACCTTAGTAAATATAGAAATAAATATTACAAGCTAGGAGAAAATTGTAGAACTGGAAATTATTCTGGGTCATTTGCATATTTCCAACTGAAGGGTGTGATGGGAGAAGATAATTAATCATTAGTGATCTGTTGCTTCAGATTAGAGATGGTTACAAATATGTGATTTAGTGGTGATTTTTATTTTTATTTTTGTTTATGTGGTACTGAAGATAAATGTTTTAACTTTAAAATTAGGCACCGTTCTGGAAACAGATGGGGTTTGAAATTAACAACAATAAAGTTAACTTCCCGCATGTCTGCAGTCTATCTAATTTTTGTAGGATGATTATTAATATTAATTAATTACTAAATAAATACAAAATAAGAACATTATCAAATGTGCTATTCCATTGCATCATAACTTTCCATTTATGTCTTCTATGAAGAAAGCTTTGTGGGTCAAGCACTTTTGATATCTGCGGATTGTCCAGTGTTGAGAACATAGCTGTCATTTAACACATAATACTAGTAAAATATTTTGGAGTGTCATTAGAGGAGGTTTTGGAACAAATTGATAAACTAAACAGCAATAAGTCACCAGGACCATACGGTATTCAGCCAAGAGTTCTGAAGGAACTGAAATGTGAAATTTCAAAACTACTAACTGTAGTCTGTAACCTATGATTTAAATCAGCTTCTCTACCAGATGACTGGAGGATAGCTAATGTGACACCAATTTTTAAAAAGGGCTCCAGAGGTGATCCTGGCAATTACAGGCTGGTAAGCCTGACTTCAGTACCGGGCAAACGGGTTGAAACTATAGTAAAGAACAAAATTGACAGACACATAGATGAACATAATTTGTTGGGGAAGAGTTAACATGGTTTGTGTAAAGGGAAATCATGCCTCACCAATCTACTAGTATTCTTTGAGGTGGTAAACAAGCACGTCAACAAGGGGGATCCAGTGGATATAATGTACTTAGATTTTCAGAAAGCCTTTGACAAGGTCCCTCACCAAAGGCTCTTAAGCAAAGTAAATTGTCATGGGATAAGAGGGAAGGTCCTCTCATGGATTAGTAACTGGTTAAAAGGCAACAGTGTAGGAATAAATGGTCAGTTTTTAGAATGGAGAGAAATAAATAGTGGTGTTCCCCGGGGGTCTGTTCTGGGACCAGTCCTATTCAATATATTCATAAATGATCTGGAAAAAGGGGTAAACAGTGAGGTGACAAAATTTGCAGATGATACAAAACTACTCAAGATAGTTAAATCCCAGGCAGACTGCAAAGAGCTACAAAAGAATCTCTCAAAACTGGGTAACTGGACAACAAAATGGCAGATGAAATTCAATGTTGATAAATGCAAGGTAATGCACATTGGAAAACATAATCCCAACTGTACATATAAAATGATGGGGTCTAAATTAGCAGTTACCAATCAAGAAAGAGATGTTGGAGTCACTGTGGATAGTTCTCTGAAAACATCCACTCGTTGTGCAGCGGCAGTCAAAAAACAGAATGTTGGGAATCATTAAGAAAGGGATAGACATAAAATATCACATTGCCTCTATATAAATCTATGGTATGCCCACATCTTGAATATTCCATGCAGATGTGGTCACCCCATCTCAAAAAAGATATATTGGAGTTGGAAAAGGTTCAGAAAAGGACCAAAAAAATGATTAGGGGTATAAAATGGCTGCCATCTGAGGAGAGATTAATAAGACTGGGACATTTCAGCCTGGAAAAGAGACGACTAAGGGGGGATATGATAGAGGTCTATAAAATAATGACTGGTGTGGAGAAAGTAAAGAAGGAAGTGTTATTTACCTTTTCTCCTAACGCAAGAACTAGGGGTCACCAAATGAAATTAATAGGCAGCAGATTTAAAACAAACAAAAGGAAGTATTCTTTCACACAATACACAGTCAACCTGTGGAACTCCTTGCCAGACAATGTTGTGAAGTCCAAGACTATAACAGGATTAAAAAAAAAACCTAGATAAATTCATGGAGGATAGGTCCATCAATGGCTATTAGCCAGGATGGACAAAGATGGTGTCAGCCTCTGTTTGCCAGAAGCTGGGAATGGGCATCAGGGGATGGATCACTTGATGACTACCTGTTCTGTTCATTCCCACTGGGGCACCTGGCTTTGGCCACTGTCAGAAGACAGGATACTGGGCTAGATGGACCTTTGGTCTGACCCAGTATGGCCGTTCTTATGTTCTAACATATACCACTCAACTTACAAAATCCTTTAACAGAGTTACAGCTTGTGGCTCGAAGAAGCAAAACAATGAACCACGGAAATACAAGAACTACAAAAACAAGCTCCCTAACCAGTATGGAAAGAAGATATTTTTGAAGAGTTATAACAAAGGCAAGTAACGGATCAAAACAAGTATTTTTGAAGGAGAACAACATACTGAAGGAAATATCCCTAGTGCTAAATCAAAGTAAAAGGCTGCCTGAGTCACCAAAGAATAACTTCAGCCTTTAATTTATTTTCCAGTCATCTTAAAAAACAAAAGTCCATAGGACTCTCCACATACAGCGGTTTGTTTGCTGGATCTGCAATGTGAAAATAATCAAAAGGCAGAATACTCATGGGTAGCTGCAGGACAACAGAATATTTCTTTTAAAAAAAATGAGAAAAGCAAATTTTAATCAGAAGAAAATTTCAATACTTTTGTATTTTTCATGATAGAAAAGAAACAAGTTATCAGCTGTCATTTTGGTCGAGGTAAATTACAACTGCCTTAACTTTCTTTGCTGTCCCTTGGAATGTATGTTTCCCCCCAAAATTACATGGGAGATACTGGATATTCTGCTACTGCTGGATTCATTTCGAGAGCACTTTCTAAATGAAATGCTCATTATTATTATTTACATTACGGTCATGCCTAGAGACCCCAAATTAGATCAAAGCCCCATTTTTTTAACTGTATATTATTGCTTATTATTTGTATTGTGGTAGCACCTACCCCCAATCATGGATCAGAACCCGGTTGTGCTAGACCCTGTACAAACATGGTCTCTGCCCCAAAGAGTTTACAGGCTCAGTAATCCCATTGTGCAAAACACCAATCATAGACATAGTAAAAGATAGTACTAATCTGAGCTCCACCACTGACTTGGTGTGCCGCCTTGGGCAAGTCACTTCAGCTCTCTGCATCAGTTTCCTCAGCTGTAAAATGAGGTAATAATACTAGTCATTCTACCTCAGAGGCTGTTAGAAGGATTAACTAGTTAATGCCTGTCCAGTGCTTTGAGCCTGTAAAACACTGCATACGTGCTATGTGTTATTATTATACAGTTATTATTAATAACAGCAGTGGCAGTCAGAGCTATCTGGAAAACAGCAATTCTGTTTTGTGATCCATAGCATGGTTCTCAAATCGCTTTTCTTTCCACTGCAGAATGAAGCTTGTCTCAAAAAGGAGAGAGAGAATTATTTAGAGGAGGGACTTGAAACTTGCTATGCCACACCACATGCTAGTGCCCAAGCCACTAGTTTATAAAGAGTCTCTCTGGATTCTACCCCTTGACATTTCATCCTGAACAACAAAGCCTTCCTGACAAAATTGTCATGGAAACGATATATTTTCACAAAATAGCATTTTTCAATGCTACATCATGTTAAGTCAGATCTTACAATGCAATATAAACTTAAGCACTGCAATGCACATTCCACATGGCATCAGACTCTAAAAGAAACATTGATCTTTTTAAGTGATCTTGTAGTCGCTGTGGAGGTTTTAGCATGCCCTTCTTCACAGTATGATGATCTTTAATTCCAGTCCACACAATATTCACTATTATAATTCATACACGTGACAAGGAGATTTAGTACATAGCCAACATCTTTTACCCAGCCTTAAAAAGCCCATATTGTTGACCTTCTCTCTAGTTTACTGGGGCTGCACAGATTTGTGTGTGTCGGCCAAAGTAAGGAGCTAGAGAAAAGGGATGTGGGGCAGCCCTCCTGCTTCCAGTAGTTATTCTCTTTTTACCTGAATTATTATATGGAGAATCAAATATAATTGATTATCCCCACTTAGTACTGAACGGCCTTTAGGACATATGCATCACTACACAGCGAAATCTGATGTGGAAATTCGCTCCCCGTTCATTGCAATAGGCAAAAATATGACTGTTGAATTTGAGCAGTGTTATTTATGCACTACTATAAAATGCACAGCTATGTGCTGCGGGTGTCACTTCACAGTCAGAAATCAAATTACACTCCTGCTAAAATACTGGCACGCTGGTATCAGCTACTGCTGCTGTTTTGCCTTCTCTGACTTTTCTCACTGCTGCTGCGAATAAAAAAGGGGGCCACTGGTGCTGTTTCTCTTACCAGCACTGTTTTCTCCTCCTGTGAAAGCAAACAGACTGTCTGGGTCATCTCATGGCACAAAAAGAACGGAACATTTAATTGCTGCTGAAGTGCTTGTACAAAAGGTCACCAAACAATACGAGTTAGAATTATGGATTGTAGAGCAGGGTCCAGCAATTTGTTGGTATACCAGATGTCTGATATATAGAAAATAAGGAGAAGTAGGATAAACTTGATGGGAGAGGTCAGAAACAAGCTAACCAGCCATCCATAAAGCAGGTGTTCATGAAACAACTTGAAAGAAATCATTACAACATCTCATTTGTGTCCTAGAAAATGTGACCAGTGTTGTTCCTGAATATGCACAAACTGTGGGTCCTAATAGATCTGTTAAGAATGAGCCCAGCCTCCCACCTTGCACTTGAGGAGACAATGGAAAACTGAGTATTTCCTGCTACGCTGAAATAATCCACAACCCGTGTAGTGAATGATTGAATGGAAGTGAGCTCTACCCCAATGATGGGGAAATGAACATACTGTATATGACAAATGATAAAGCTGAAGATATTTTACAAGCATGATCTTTTAAATAAAGTTAAACAAAATGCTGTACCTCCTATCTTGGGGGTTTATACTGCCTCCCATCACTAGTACTTTCCATGTAAACTGCATAGCAATACTGAAGTCCCTGATGGACTTCTGGACAGGGCCGGCTCCAGGCATCAGCGCAGGAAGCAGGTGCTTGGGGCGGCCAATGGAAAGGGGCGGCACGTCCAGGTCTTCGGTGGCAATTTGGCGGCGGGTCCCTCGGTCCCTCTCAGAGGGACGGACCGGCTGCCGAATTGCCGCCGAATAATGAAGCGGCGTGGTAGAGCTGCCGCGGAAGTGCCGCCGATTGCGGCTTTATCTTTTTTTTTTTCCCCTTCGCCGCTTGGGGCAGCAAAAAAGCTGGAGCCGGCCCTGCTTCTGGAGTGTCTTCCTCTCCTGTTTGGGGGGGGGGGGTAAAAACCCAGTGTGAGGTATTTTTATTGTTATTGTTTTTGGTTTGTTTGGGTTGATATGTTTGTATGTTACAGGGCTTTTATTTATGTATGTATTTATTAAATTTTTAGGGGGAGGATTTGGGTAGATGTCAATGTTGGGTGAGAGTCATTTTTCCTATAATGCGAAGGTTTTTTCAAAGATGAAGGTTTTGCTGCATTTCTTAAAGAAGTTGTTCCGTAGCTGGATCCCTTGACCAAGAACACTTTGTCCTTCCTCACATGCACTTCACCTTGGGCTTTGTGAGCTACATTTGTATAGTGAGGAAAACTGTATTCAAATGAAATTCCAATCTGCCTGAGCCTCTACACAAAACTTTAATCAAATTCGGTCTGTACTTTTAACAAAAAATTGTCTTTACCATCTCTTCAGTCCAGTGAGTCAATCCTGCTCAGAACTGCGCCATCCTTCCTTTCTGCCCTCCCTATCTAGAGTGAGGCCCAGTCTACACTGCTGCTTACGTTACGTCAATGTAAGTTATGTCAATCAGACGTAGATTACATTGACCTAATGCAATATCTTCACCACACTATGTTGGCAGGAGACTCTCTCCTGCTGACTTAGCTTCCGCCTCTCAGGGAAGTCGAGTACTGAAGTCAAGGGGAGAGCGCTCTGCCATCAACTTATCATATCTTCACCAGACCCGCTAAATCGTCGCCATTGCATCGATCGCAGCAGTGCTGATTTAGCGTGCCAGTGTAGACAAGCCCTGAATGTCTAAAGCTTTAAAGTCTATATGTGGGAAAGGAATATTAAAGTACCAGTTACATGGGAAGCTTCATCAACACCTTTCTCCCTCCACATGGAGAGTCAGGATTACCTGATTCTAGGTGCTAATGCTGCAAGGATGCATGTTGATTTCTTTAATGCTAACGAGCCTTTGATTAGGATCGCAGAACCAAGGTAACAAGATAAGATTTTTTATTTTCCCATTGATTGATGAATTAATTAAAGAAATCTAGATGGAATTCTTTAATGCTGTAAATGTGACATGTTGATTGTTTTTTAGCTTCGTAGAAACATTTTCTGCATTAAGTATCAGTCCAACATTGTTTTCCAAAATAAAGCAATTAACACACTATTAGATTGGTAAGCAGGTGTCTATACATCTGTGGGAAACAGAGAGACTCTACCATAGTAAATAAACAGGCCTGCAAAATCCCCAGTAATGGACTGATTTTCTGAGATGATAAGCAACTGCACTTCCCATTGATTTCTTTGTTCATTCTGGATGCTCGCTACCTCTAAAAATCAGGCTATACATACACAAGAATCCAACGAGAAGTATGTATCAGTCTTAGTACAGCAGCAAAGACTACAGGGCCGGATCCTCAGCTGGTGTAAACTGACATAGCTGAATTGAAGTTAAAAAAGCTATGTCAGTGTACACCAACTAAGGATCTTGCACATATTTTTGCTTGTAACTGATCCAGGAACACTTTATTTTTTGGCTGGTTGACTTTAGTTTTTCTTTTCAATGTTCCCTTGGCAACAGACTGGCAAATTAAACCAACTGTATATTGATGAAAAAAAGGGTTACAGATTGAAGGGAACCCATGAAGTCTACTTCTTTCTGTTAAGAGGTGATCCATGCCTGAAATAATTTTGTCCAGGAGAACCAAAATAAAAGCTACATAACTGCTCTGAAAATGAGGCCTGTTGTTTTTTGCTATTTTAAAGTAAGATGATGTATCAGCAGGTGCTAATCTTGCATTGGTAGCTGGCATCTTACCATGATAGGGCTGATTTGACTGTGACATGAAAAAAATGATGTACCTTTAAATCAATTTTTATAAAAGAATGGAAGCCAGTGGAAAATGGATGATGGAAACTCAGCGGAATAGTATGTTATTTAAAAAGGACTTGCTGAAATATTTTAAAGACTATAGTGTTCTCTACACTTGTTCAGATGAGTGTAACTTTTTCTTTCATTGGTTTGACCATGCATGACAGGAATTCCTTACAATGCTTGCAGCTTTCCATTATTCCCAAAGTATATTTTATTAAACTATGTTGTTTTTGGTGTAGACACTGTGGACATTTAAAACACATTTTCATTATACAGGAAATGTCCAGCATTTAAAAGAAACAATTTTAGCAGGCTTAGAGTCCTAATCCTGATTCCTAAAACCATTATAAGTCAATAGTAAGGGAAGCAAGAAGAACTCATACTAGAAAGGTTAGATTTTTGAGCTCACCAATAAACTGTTTAGGCAGCATTTGATTTGGGCTTGTATGGCTTCAAGGACTGACAACAATGGATTAAGGACCTGACTCTCCATTGCCCTACACTTTGTGTTGTCATTCGTACAAATGCAAAGTGGGTACAGAATACTACCAAATCAGTTTGCTAGCACTTTGCACTCAGTTTGCATTGGTATAAATGATGGTACAAGGTGGAACTCAACAGTGAATCAGGCATATTGTCTTATATACCTAGGTCACTAGCTAAACAATATATCTGACCCTAGTAGTGGTTACTGATAGCTGTAGATAGTGTATGTGTAAGTGTGGAATTGCATAGAAGTTAGAAGAGATAGTCATAAAAATGGACAAAAAACCCTTGACTTTTTTGTGATATTTTGTTTCAGGTTTTTGTTATAATTTTGTTTTTGTCGTTTTTCATTTTCCAAGCAGCACCAGTTAGACATGAAAAATACCTATTGGGTGTGTCTATCTTAGACATTTATGAAAGCTTCCATGATCATACTGTCTAGAGGCTCAGTTTGACTCCACTTGAAGTAGGGAGTAACAATTTGTAAGACCAGGCACATGTGGGATTCCACTGTAATAACAAACTAGGGCCCTAATCCTGCAAAGACTTATTTTTGTACATGCTTAATTTTATACACTTCAGATATCCCACTGAGGTAAAGTTAAGCTCTTGTATAAATCTTTGCAAGATCGGGGCCAAAACTGTGTTTCTGAAAATCCAGAGTAATCTTAATAGATGGGCATCATATATTGTTCATGATTGGCACACTGCAAAATGGGATGAGGTTGGTTTGGACGAGTAGTCAGAATATTCAAATGATCATCCAAGATATTCTCTGAACTCTCTGCACCTCCTGAGGGTATAAAATTAGATTGGCAAATCTCACAAAACAAGCCTTCTTGTGATATTTTGGCATTCCGGTTATGGCTGATATGGAATAATGTACAGAGGCGTGGAAAAATAATAAATTAAAAATAGCTAAATGTAACCTTGGTAAAATCTTAATTCAGATTTGGTCTGAGTGTCTGCTTCACTTATCCAATTATTATTTTTGTCAGCCATATTTTCCATCATAACATGCCATCATTGGCAGGTGCTCTTTTCACTGGTTAGATGCTACCTGCATCTGAATGTCCTGGAATGGTTGCTACAATGGGAAGATCTTATATTAATGTTTTTGTAATAGAGGTCATCCATCATAAACTGATCATATAGCCTTAGTTAGAAATGAATACTGATGGGACAGTAAAGATGAAACATTATAATATATTGTAAGTCCTTAGTACATTACAGACTACGGTATAGCAAAATAGCGATTGCTAATAGAAAATGAAAAATAGCTAATATAAAAAACTTGTTCACGCGAGATGATAGATATCTCTATTTGGCAAGTACAGGGAACAACAAATCATTTTCTGATTGTAAATGGGAGGAACTTTATATTAGTTTTTTTTATTAACATTACAAACTTTGTCACTGGATAGAATAACTGTATAACACTGTCTCTTCTTAGTAATGTCAGTGCATATATATTAAGAGAGAGATAGAAAAGGAGACACACACACATAGGGATGAAATTCACCTCCTGTACAGAGGCCCGGCACAGGAATTATGCATCTCTTATGTCCATTATTATTTTTATTACACCTAGATACCCAAACCAGAATTGGGGCCCATTTTTTGTGTGCAAAAAGTCACAATTTTGCAAATATCTGGCCTTCGTTCAATCTCTTATTATATTAAAAAGTGGCATTGCATGCTCTTCAGCCATGTCACCAGAATGGACAAAATCATCCCGGCACATCATGCTCTCAAACTTTCCATTGACACGGGAAGGGGTGCATGTGCTGACATTACCTGGCATGCCCCACACCCTACCCCCACAAGAGATCTGTGGATTTGTAGAATGGAGCCAGGTCTGGGAACTTCACTACAAGATGTCTGGTGCAATACCATCAACCATGGTTACTTTGAGTGGTGCAATGCGTGTTTGAAGTTAATTTTTAAAATGTCTATTACTGTAGTAGCTCCTGTGATGCTGGCAGACAAGGTGCCAGCTCATGCCAAAGCCCCTAGGTCTTAATTGAACACTGGCAAATATGTAGCTGAAACCAGTTTGGCTCACCTGTGTATTAGTATTGTTAAAATAGGTAGTAGAGTTGTAAAAATGTTATTGATGTTTAGACTTTATAGAATGCTTGTAAGTTGCTGCATGAATTAATCTCACTTCTAATATCTGTATCACATGATATATGGTAATATTTAAGTGTTTTCTCTGTAACTGTGAATCACCAGGCAGGAGAGAAGCATTAATGTGTGTGAAATACTAGATTCCAAAGAAGGTGTTATCTTTTGCCCAACAAAAGAAGGCCCATCGATACCAGATGAACCATTGTGGAACATCAGAGGACAAAAGACTTTGTTGATTACTCACCCACGCACCCATGAACAGGAGATGTGCAACTGAATTCCTCCCAACAGCTGAATTAGCAACTCGAAGCAGAAAGGAAGAAAGAATAAAAAGCCCAAGGAGGAACTGTATCTTTTATGCTGCTTGGACTCTGAGGGGCCAGGATTACACTAAACATAAGCCAAAGTTCTCCATGCTTAGCCTGGGTTAGCCGTAAAGGACATAGGGAGTTTGCTTATTATAGAAGATAGTATTACTTATTGAAACTTAAGACTGGACCTCATCTGTGTGCATATATGTCTACATGCTTTAACCTTGTAAATACTGTACCTCTCACTTCTTTTTCCTAGTTAAAAAAATCTTCAGATAGTTTATTATAGAATTGGCTAGAAGCATGTTCGGTGTGAGATCCAAGATGTAACTGAGCTGGGATAAGTGACTGGTCCTATAGGACTGGGAATAACCTGATTATGGTTGTGATTTTTAGTGTAGGGAACCATCTATAACAAAGGCAGGCTTACCTGTGTGTCAAGATAGGACAGAGTACCCAAGGGCACTGTCTGTGACTTCATATTAAGTCTGTTATAGTGCCTGAGGAGTTTACACTCTCTTGAGCCACTGCAGGACAGCGTGACACCTCCAATCAAGAATGAAGTGGTGCCCAATGCCCATACATACAAGGACCCTTTTGATAGTTAGCTCAGTTCATTTTTGTTGGTACTTTAGGAATAGTTTTGTCATTATTCTGATCTAATTAAAGTCACTGTAGTTCATTTAAAAGGCATATTAGGGTCACCGTATTTTCAGAGACAATTTTGGAACCCCAAATTTCAAACTAAATTTCATTGCTGTCTGCAGTAGTATGCACCTTGCATTTTCCAGTGATGCTGGGAATACCTTTCCCAGACTTCAAAAAGAGCTTTGTGTGGCTCAAAAACTTGTCTCACTCGCTAACAGAAGTTGGTCCATTAAAAGATATTTCCTCACCCACCTTGTCAAACTAAATTTCAGTTTCATTTGATTTCAGTGAGAAACATTACATCAGGCCAGATTCACTACAGATTATGCCCCATTTCACAAAAAACAAGAAGAACATTGATGAACCTGGGTTAAGTTTGGTGTTTGGAAGGAAATCCAAGACTGATGCCTTGTGTAGTTCCAGGACTAAAGTCTTGCATGCCTCTA
Source organism: Terrapene triunguis (assembly GCF_002925995.2). Classification (NCBI taxonomy): domain Eukaryota; kingdom Metazoa; phylum Chordata; order Testudines; family Emydidae; genus Terrapene; species Terrapene triunguis. Next base: position 67,462,954 of record NW_020664393.1, on the reverse strand, counting down.
CCAGAAAACCAAATGAAATCCCCCCAAAATGTCCCAGCATCTTTCATTCTGGGGGTCTTTTAAACTGATATTTCTGCTATTTGGGTGCTCAGATACTATAGGACTGCTGGTAAGTACATACCTAAAATATAAATTTAACTTTTAGAGGAAGCTATTCTTTTCCCAGTTTTTTCATAGTTTGAAGAAACCCTCATTTTTGCTGATGTAAGAAATACTCTGAGACAGAGCAGGAGTAATTTTATCATAATTAGGAAGACAAATCTGAGATGAGGTTCAATCCAAAGGTCTTTTAAATCTCCAAATATAACTTTGCCAGATAGTTTAACTCAGCATGACAGCTCAAGAAATCCAGCCAGTAGGAATCTGTCATTTCCGCCCAGATTATCACAGTTATAATACAAAAGTGGCATTATGCATGGAAATTAATTTTATCACGTTGCAATATATGTTCTGATTCAGCAGCACTCTTCTCTACGATGTAATAAAGCAGGCAGAAGCGTAAATCATTTAGTAGAATATAAGCATAATGAGAGAAAGGACAAACCAATGTGCAGGGTGGATAAGAATGACATCAGTGTATCCTCCTTTGACAGATTAAATTTAGTAAAATATTGGAACTTGAAGTTATCATAAGTGTGATATGATCTCAGAAGGAAAAAATGATTTTCTGAAACTGCAGGAAAGAGGTCAGTATGTTATTAGCAGTTCAGAACTAACCATTGTCATATAAAAGGAAAAGCATTTAAGGCAAGAGGATTGAACATTTCCTTATAAAAGACCCAGTGTCAGGTATCTTTATTAACTTTAATTTAAAAATACTTTATTTGCTTTAAAAAATTCCAGAGGATATAGCTTCACTCCTTGTTTTATTGTATTCAAATCTCCCATGTAGTTAACGAAGATCAGTTTAGATGAACTATATTAATGCAAGAAATCCTAATTAGACCATAGGGATCTATTTAAAAGGGCTAAAACCTACAGACCTTACTCTAGTAAAGCCCTCATTTAGGCTAAATTGTGGGTACAAGAGATTTAGAATCCTAAGCCCCATTTTCAAATGTGATTTATGTACTTAAGAAATTAGGCACTTTTGAAAATGGCTTCTAAGTCACATAAGCACTCAAGAGAAAATTTAACTGGTGTGTTTAAAGCACAGCCCGGGGTAGGGGGAGAAGTGAATATACAGGAGCACTGGGATCAGAGGATCTGTTGTGCCTCTGAGATTCAAGGCCCCAATCCAGGATAAAGACCCTATTTTGTAACAGGAAGACAGTCCCTGGGTCCAAGAATTCATTATCTAGGCTTATGATAAGATGCATCAGGTGTCTGAGACAAGCAGATGAGGAGTGTGTGTGTTGGAGGAGTGGGTTCATGGTAGCAGTAAATGAGTTCTTTCTGCATAGAGCAATGAGACAGTACTGTTTTCTAAATGTCATGGCAGAGCTGAGTCTTAAGGAGAGATGTGAAGGAGATTACGGTGATGATTTTACTGATTTTGATGAAGCTGCTATTTCTGCATTTGCCAGAGGGTTGCTGTAGATAGTTTGTTATCCTAGTTTCTTGGGAAGTGGGAATCTCTCCCCACAAAGGGCCAGCTTTTGTCCCCTTATCCATGCTGAGTGGGACTTTCCTCAAGAATTCCTATTGAGTTCAGTGCAACTATCCAAGTAGTAAGTTACTATTCAAAACGATGGGTCTGGCAGTGGGGGGATGGTGGCGAATTGGGCCCAAAGTGTTTGTAGGGAGGGGTTTCCATGAGGGCTGAAAGAAAGGAGGAGCAATTGTAATGCCGACACACCCCGGTCATCGGCGGGCGGGCGGGATCGAACCTGGGACCTCTGGAGTTAAATACATGAGCCTCTATTGCATGAGATAAAAGCCATATGGCCTTTAGCTAAGGTGGTAGATCAGACTCATTAATCTCTCCCTAAGTAGTCTCAGTGCCACTAGAGGTGACAGAGCACCACACCCAGGAGGTGTGTGGGTTACATACTTCCCCTAGCTGAGGAAGCGAGTCCAGAGCTTCAGAGACTTCCCAGTAAAAATCCCAGATGAGCCCCCACTTGTAACGCTGACAGACCCCGGTCATCAGCGGGCAGGATCGAAGCTCTGACTTCTGGAGCTAAATACATGAGCCTCTACTGCATGAGCTAAAAGCCATATGGCCTTTAGCTACAGCTGTAGAACAGACTCATTAATCTCTCTCTAAGTGGGAATTGGTCCTGCTTTGAGCAGGGGGTTGGACTAGATGACCTCCTGAGGTCCCTTCCAACCCTGATATTCTATGATTCTAAGTGGTCTTGGTGCCACTAGATGGGACAGAACACCACACCCCAGAGGTGTGTGGGTTACACAATGTCCTGTCAATTCAGCTCCCTCCTGCCCACAGCCTTGAACTGTTTGCTACTGGTTTCATCTCCTCCTTAGCTAAAGTTGACCTTATGGTTCTAGGCAATGGGAAAAAAAAGAAAATGTGACTTATTTGTTATGCCTAAAGGTACTAAATAAGTATAAATAAAGTACAGGTTAAGTATAAGTACAACTAAACAAGTAGACTGAAGAAAAATAAAGATGGAATAGAGCAGAAGGTGTTAGATCAATTTTCCAATGGTTTTTCAACTGCTATCAAATTGCAAGCTCAGACAAGAAGTCAGATAAAATATTACAGGATAGAATGGGAATTGAAGCATAAAAGTTAGAAATAACCAAAGTATTATATGAAAGCTTTTAAAATATGTATAAAGAATACTAAAATATGCTGACTGTCTCTTTGCACACTGCATCCATTTCCCTACCAGACACTAAGCTCAGTAAAGCAGAGTTTTGAATCTGAGTATGAAGACCAGCAGATCTTCATACCTGGTGTTTAAACGGGTATTTGGGTATCTGCTTTGAAAGCACAGCTCCACTCTGAAAAGTGACCGTCTAAGGTACTGATATGGTTCCCATTACTATAGCATATGTATGCCCCCCACTCTGTAATGTATTTATCCTCACTACACCCATGTTATGTAGAGAAGTATTATCCTCATTTTACAATTGGGGAACTTATGACACAGAGAGTGAAATCCTGACCCAACTGAAGCCAATGGAAAAGCTATTCACTTCAATGGGGCCAGGATTTCATCCAGAGAAACAAAGGCCTGGATTCACAAAGGGACTTAGGCGCTTTGGCACTCATGTCACAACACTTAACTTTTAGGCACCTAGAACAATACTGGGATCCACAAAGTCAGAGGTATGTGCCTGGGTTCCCTATACAATAAAGAGAGAGAGAGATGGGCACCGAAGAATGTGATCCACAAAAGCCAGCATGCTGGGAGGGGAGCCACCTAAGCTAGCTATGGGAGACGCTGATCAGAGAGCGTGTCCTAAATCCCAGATATAGGTGCCAGGCTGCAGGGAGGCACCTATCTCTGCTAGCTATCCACTACAATGAAAGAGTCTTTGGGCCAGAGAGAAAACAAGAATGGCTCTGTAGCCTGGTAGTTAGGGCACCCAGGCGGGAGACTTGAAGCCCCACTGCTCCAATGACTATTTAATTATTTATTCACACTGCAACAGCTTCAACAGGGGAGGGGGCTGGACTTGCTGATCTCTCAGGGCCCCTTCCAATTCTGCATCTCTATGATTCTGAGAGTCAGAATATCCCTAGCTCAATGGTTAGAGAACTCTCCTGAGAGGTAGGCGATCCCTGTTAAAATCCTTTACCTCCCTCTGGAAGAGGAGGAAATTGAGTGCTCTAACCATTAGGCTAAGCCAGATTCTGAATGGGACCCAATCTGGTAGGTGGCCTCTGAACACACCTATCAGATCAGGCCCTGCAAGCAAGGTAGGTGTTTGCCCACCTAGCTTCCCCCGATTCACAGATCCCTGTGGGGCTTAGCTGGAAGATAGGTGCCCCTAGAGTGAGGCAGCAGTACACATGTCCAGAGGCAGAAATCTAAGTGCCAAGAGAGTTTAGGCACTGACAGGGTTCAGCAGGAGTTTTATGCATCACAGTGGAACCTAAAACTGGGCCTTAGGTACCTAGGTGAACCCCACCCAAAGTGATTGGCCCAAGGTCACACAGAAGGTCTGTGGTGGAGGAGAGATTTGAACATGGATTTCCTGAGTCCTAGAGTAGTACCTCACCTTTCTCAACTGTGAAAACTGGCACAACAGGGTTCTATGTTCAGTTCTCATGATTCAGTCCCATAATACATTTGTTCCATTTACATGTTAAAGGATGTTTTTCTAACTGCTGGCCATGCAAATCAGCACCCAATGTGAATGTCAGACTGTATTTTTTATTATTGCATGCCACCATTAATAATGATGGTCGGGTGGTGTCCCTACCCTCTGTTTGCCAGAAGCTAGGAATGGGCGACATGGGATGGATCACTTGATGATTACCTGTTCTGTTCATTCTCGCTGAAGCACCTGGCATTGGCCACTATTGGAAAACAGGATGCTGGGCTAGACCGACCTTTGGACTGACCCAATATGGCCATTCTTATGATTACACAGCTGGGCCTAATTAGAAGTGAATGAGCCTGAGAAGAATCCAGCTCATTCTCGCAGGGCTGAGATTGCAGTGCTCATAGGAGTGAGAAGTTATTAAAAACCTCTTGTACTCATGGTGGGCTAGATGGTACTGCATGGGCACAGCCCAAAGTAAGGGGCTGCACATTGCTGTCCTGCCCTAGGAGCATCCCATGAAAGGAACTATGTCACATTGAGCCAGGATCACTTCCCTGCTCTCCTTTTGCTCCAGGAGTAGCATAGCAGCCTGTGTTGACTCAGCTTTGCAGGCCAGTCCTTTGGGGAGAATTGGAGAGAGTGGAAGTATGGAGCCACATGGGAGAGGAGGATGCTTTTGGGAATTCCCCCAAACTTTATGGAGACCCTGAAAGTACCAGCCCTCTCAGCCTCCATCCCAAGAAGACAAGAATGATCTTGGAGCAAGACCTGTTGGGAAAAATTGGGCTATGTGGTGAAGAAGAGAGCCAGGCAAAGACATGGCTGTGGGATGGGGGCTAATAAGATTCATATGATTCAGATAACCATCACAGGTCAGATTGCCAGCTGTTGTTGTAAATTGGCATAGTTTATTGAAATCAATGGAGCTGCATTAATTTACACCAGTTGAGGGCCTGGCCCCCAAACCTTTCAGAGCATTAAAGTAAAACCTAAATGTTGAACCTTTTGCAATTCGTCAATTGCTAACTGAAATCTACTTTTATTACAATTCTCAAATTTGTTTGGCTGGGAGAAGGAAGGAAGAGTTTCTTAACTACAGTGCTAACAATACTAATTATTCCAACACCTCGTTTGTCTGCATGGAGAGAAAGTTAAACAAAAAGTCTCCATTGCATAAGCAGGGAGCTGGCATTTTTTAAACTATCTGGTCTTCTCAGTTCACTAGCTAGAGCAACTTTGCTCTCTCTTTCAGCTGCTTCTTTGTCAATAGTTCTATCTATAGGTCAATTCAGCACAGCCACTGAACAGCCAATCTTCCTATTGTGGATCTAAATGAGTGCATTCCAGTCATTCTGTAATGCACAAAAGTTTGGAAAGTGCAGCTCACACACCAAATGCCCAGTATAAGACTGCATTCTAATCAGAGTTCATGAATCATGTAGGCAACACAATGAGAACATTTGAAATGGTGTTTGCATCTGTTATAAGACTTAAAATGTAATGGATTTTTAAGTAATTAGCATGAGCTATTTATCACACTGAGTTATACTGAAGTAGTAGCTGAATATAAAAATAAATACAATTATGATGTGCATAAATTGCTCACTTCTTGCAGTGTTATGTTTTATTTAAAAAAACCAGTCAGTGCCTAAGCAGGCTATCCAAACTGTCAGTGAGAATATGAAATAATGTATGTGATCTTTTTAAAATTTTCTTTTGTCATTTACAAGATGACAGGCTACTTCTGTGCTAGCTTTGATGGGATATAATGCAGTGCATCCATAATGTAGCATGTCAAGGACATTTTTAAAACACACTGAACATGTTCAGCTAGTCTAGGGAGTCTCACCAAATGATTCCTTCCTTACATTTCTCTATAGCAAGCCTCTGATTCTGTCATTAAGGCACAAGACTGGCTGTCAGGATGTCTGGTTTTTACTTCTCACTCTGCCATTGACTAAGTTAAAGAGCTCTTTAATTTAGCAGACTAATGGATAAGAACGGCCAATGCCTGAAAATTAAAGCCAGACAAATTCAAATGAAAACAAAGGCACAATTTTTAGCAGAGAGTGCGATAAACCATTAAAACAAACTGTCAAGGACAGTGATGTATTCTCCATCTCTTGATGTCTTCAAATCAAGACTGGGTGTCTTTCTAGAAGATGTCAAAGTCATATTATTGGGTAACTGACTCTTAGCCTGGAGGGGTTGCTGGATGAAATTCTATGTCCCTGAGAGAAGGTCAGACTAGATGATCTAATTGTCCCTATTAGCCTTAAATTCTATGAATCTATGACTTCCTGTGAGACTTTAGGGAAGTTACTGATCCTCTCTGTACCTTGCATAGGCATTGACTCCGGAGCTGGAGCACCACAGAAAAAAATAGTGGGTGTTCAGCACCCACCAGCCACGGCTGTTTTGCAGCACCCCCAATCAGCTGTTTGGCAGCACCTCTGATTAGCTGATTGGAGGCATCACCAAACAGCTGTTTGGTGGCTGGGGGAGGGGTTTGGGGGAGGGCTGAGAGCAGCAAGCGGGTGGGGCCCTCAGGGAGAGGAGGGAGTGGGGGCAGTCAGAGGTGGGGCAAGGGCAGGGGTTTGGGGGAAGAGGGCAGAGAAAGGGCTGGGGCTTGGGGGAAGGGGTAGAGGGGGGGTGGGGCAGAGGGGCAGGGCGGGTGGGCCAGCCCCTGGGAAAAGATAAATTGAGTGCCTACGGTGCCTTGGTTTTCATCTCTGAACGAAATAAAAGTAAGTTGGGAAACTTAATTCCTAATGTTCATGTAGTGGGTAGAGTTTGTCAGATGAAAACTGCTATACAAGTACCAAGTAATAGTTTAATGATTTAATAATTACTGATAAAATTATTGGCCCTTATAAATCAATAATATAAAAATGAAGCATTTGGGGAGTTTCTTCTGAGAACAACTTGAAAATATGTTTTGAGTTTTCAGACAAGCGCAGGGTTGGTCTGACTCTGCATCCTTGGAAGTCAACGGTAAAACTCCAGTTGACCCCGATAGGAGCAGAATTAGGCCAATGCTGGATGCTTTTGAAAATGCCACACATATTATTTTAGAGCTAAATTTTGCTCCTGGATGTACCCAGGGCTCTCACTGACTTCAATCTGACTTGCTCGTGCATGCATTTGAGGATAGAATTTGGCACATAGGTTTTCAGTTTATCAAGGGCTATAACTTAAAATAACTCTTTTCTCGGGCCAGCTGGAACAAGTGATGTTGCAAAGACAACAGGCTCAGGCCCCGAAGGAGTAAACACCTTGAGCTGCTCTTCAGTGAGCACCTCTGACTGACATCAACAGTGGCAATGATCGAATCCTGCAGGAGCTATTTCCTTCTTGATCTCCTCAGCTGTAAGGGCTGGGTTGCTGTGATGCAGGACCTTTGGGAGAGAGAAGGAGAAATAAGAGTGGGATCACTCCAGAGAAGCCCTGTCATGAAGATACACTCTGTTTCAATAGTTCTCTAAAAAACCCACAGTCAAAAGTGTAAATAACAATTAGAAATAATACGAAACAAGGGACATTCACTAAACAAGACCTAACAGTTACCATCTACTTGTCACTAATTAGTAAACTAAAAAATGAAGCATGACTGTGTGGTCTAGAGTGCTGGAGAGCTATTCTGTGGTGAGTGTTGTGAGCCTGATGAGTCATCACTGAGCCTGAGAGTTCTGAGTGCTCTGCGCTGGATGAGTCATCTGAGATAACTATCTATGAAACCTAAGGGCCCAGCCAATCCAGAACAAGGGTCTAAGCAGGAGACCTCAAAGAAGGTATATAGGCTTTTAAGGAAAGCAGCCTCTGCTCAAGGTCACTATCTTGTTGTGAATGTGCCATGCTACGAGGTAGTTCTGACAGACTACTCCTGTTCCTGCTCCAGCCTCTGCCTGCTCCTGCTCATGCCACACCAGTCATCCAGCTGTCCTGGCAGTTTGAGCAGACTGGTCACTATATTCTTGGCTCCAGCAACCAAGATGGAAACCCCTGGCATGTCTGTCATTGAGATGAAAGAGTTGATCCACAATCTTCAGGATCAGCTTGCCCAACTGCAATGGAAGAATGCTCCCTTCCACTCTCACATCCCAGCAGCGCCAGTATTGCCAGCTACAGTGCCTCTGGAACATGGCAGAAAGGTTCCACTGCTAGAAAGATTTGATGGGAACTGCCAGAAGTTCTGTGGTTTTATTAAATAATGCCGTGATGTATCCTGGTGACCAGACCAAAGTGGGGCTTATCATCAGTTTATTGACTGGCGAAGCCCCAGACTGGGCCTCACCATTTCTGGAACAGGCAAGCCGATCCTTACTAATTTTGATGAATTCAGCCATGCTTTTTCCATCATATTCGATGATCCAAATTGCACTCGGACTGCAGAAACTGCCTTGCAGTTTCTCAGACAAGGCCGTCATCCTATCTTGGCATATATTGCCCACTTTCAGTGTCTGGTTGCCAATGTGGCATGGAACGAGGCAGCCCAGATCTACCATTTCCACCAGCATCTGGACAATGACATAAAAGATTAATTGGCCCAGGGCAAGCTCCTCACTATTCTGAACTCATTATCAAATTGTGCAGCTGCCAGCTGTATTAAGAGTCCTCTGTCTGGGGGATGCCAAGAAAGAAGAAGGCACACACACAACCCCAGCCTAGCCCTTCTCACTTTCAGCCATCCACACAGGCTGTTCCAGAGCTGGAGCCTACGCAAATTGATCCAGCATGAAGCATCTCACTGCTTAGGAACAGGAGTACTGGCAGCAGAATGTCCTGTGCCTATATTGTGGTGGACAATACTTTTGCTACTGAGTGTTCCTGTAAATCCAGGCTGTTAGTAAATCTGGGAAACGACCACATCCAGAGGGGTGGCAGCTGGACATAAACATGGAATCAAGTACTCCACACAAGGCCCTTCTTCTTTCATCATGGCTTTGGCAGGCACAAACTGTCATCCTCCACTCCTGCAGGTCTTGCTCCACCTCTGCATCCCAGCTACACCTGAGGTGAGCTGTATCCAGATTCTGGTGCTTCTAGTAATTTTATGGATGTGGGGTTCGCCAAAGCTAACCAACTGCCAGTGCAGAAGAAACTCACCTCAGACCTAGTGGAGTCAATTGATGGCAGCGAGCTGTCCTGAGTTCCAGTCACCCATGAAACCTCGCCCTTCCAGGTCAAAATCCAGGACCATCAGGAAACTCTTCAATTTCATTTAATCAACTCGTCACACTTCCTGACCATACTCAACATTCCCTGTCTCTCTGTGCTTGATCCAAACTCTCTTGGAAGACAGAAGAGAGATAATTCAAGGTGAGCTACTCCTGTCAACTGTAGCTAGCTAAGTCAGGAGTCCAGAAAACAAGAAGAGAGAGAAAGGTCACTGCCACAAAAGAAATGATGTCAAGTATCAGAGGGGTAGCCGTGTTAGTCTGGATCTGTAAAAAGCAACAGAGAGTCCTGTGGCACCTTTAAGACTAACAGATGTATTGGAGCATAAGCTTTCGTGGGTGAATGCCCACTTCGTCAGATGCATGTAATGGAAATTTCCAGGGGCAGGTATAAATATGCTGGCAAGAATCAGTCTGGAGATAACGAGGTTAGTTCAATCAGGGAGGGTGAGGTCCTCTGCTAGTTCAATCAGGGAGGGTGAGGTCCTCTGCTATTTCCTTGTGTGGGTATCGTAGTTTTGAGAATGCTTGGTGAAGATCTTGTACAAAATAATAAGGAAACAAATCAACAGAGCCAGACGTGTACCCAGAAGCCTCCTGCTACAAGACAAGCCCAAGAAAGAAACCAACAGAACTCCACTGGCCATCACCTACAGTCCTCAGCTTAAACCTCTCCAACGCATCATCAGTGATCTACAACCCATCCTGGACAATGATCCTCTCTTTCACAGACCTTGGGAGGCAGGCCAGTCCTCGCCCACAGACAACCTGCCAACCTTAAGCATATTCTCACAAGCAACCACACACCGCACCATAACAACTCTGACTCGGGAACCAATCCATGCAACAAACCTTGATGCCAACTCTGCCCACATATCTACACCAACAACACCATCACAGGACCTAACCAGATCAGCTACAACATCACCGGTTCATTCACCTGCATGTCCACCAATGTTATATATGCCATCATGTGCCAGCAATGCCCCTCTGCTATGTACATTGGCCAAACTGGACAGTCACTACGTAAAAGGATAAATGGACACAAGTCAGATATCAGGAATGGCAATATACAAAAACCTGTAGGAGAACACTTCAACTTCCCTGGCCACACAATAGCAGATGTAAAGGTAGCCATCTTACAGCAAAAAAACTTCAGGACCAGACTCCAAAGAGAAACTGCTGAGCTTCAGTTCATTTGCAAATTTGACATCATCAGATCAGGATTAAACAAAGACTGTGAATGGCTAGCCAACTACAGAAGCAGTTTCTCCTCCCTTGGTGTTCACACTTCAACTGCTAGCAGAGGACCTCACCCGCCCTGATTGAACTAACCTTGTTATCTCCAGACTGATTCTTGCCAGCATATTTATACCTGCCCCTGGAAATTTCCATTACATGCATCCGACGAAGTGGGCATTCACCCACGAAAGCTTATGCTCCAATACATCTGTTAGTCTTAAAAGAAATGATGACATCTTATCCCTGTATAGACCTTACGATTGCCCCCATCAACCTCCAGCCTGGGACCAGAATTCCATTTGGATGGATTTATCCCTTATCAGAACTAGAACTCAGGGCCTGAGGAGAATACCTTGACAAGAATCTAGCAAAACATTTCATTAGTCTGTTCATGTCTCCCATTGGAGCCCTGATTTTGTTTGTTTAAAAAAAAATGGTTCCTTGCATCTTTGTGTAGTCTATTATGCATTGATCAAACTCAATATTAGGAACAAGCATCCTTGGCTTTTGATCAAAAGGTGATTCAGGCAAGGCATTTAAAAAGCTCCATCTCTGTGGCACTTACAATCTAGTCCACATTTGGGATGGAAATGACTAGAAAACCACATTTCACACCTCTCATGGCCATGTTGAGTACCTAGATATATCTTCCCAGTGCCACTGCCCAACACTTGATCAATGGTATTTTTTAGAGATGTCTTAGAGAAGTTTGTGATGATCTATCTGTCATGATCCGCCGGTCTCAAACTTGGGTCTACAGGAGCAGTCACATTCCAACCCTCCATCTGGCAGCCTGCTGATACTAGCTCAGCTGGACCCAGGAATCCCAGCCCCAGTTTGAGACTCCTGTTGGAAAAGTTCAAGGGCATTTGATGGGCCTGTTCACCCTACTCAAGACAGCTAAAGGAACAGGAAGCTATCTCAACAATTGGGCTCCACCCTGTTCTGGACTGGACCCCTACCAATAGGAACCCTATCCCTAAGGCAGGGAGACCTACCCAATGGAGGTAGGGTTCAGGTTCCAAGTGCCCAACCCATAGGAACATTAATGCTAGGGGGGAGAGCTCTACCCACAGGAACCCTAACCCTACGGTGGGGAGCCCTACCAATAGGAACCCAAACCCTAGTTCCTAGAGCCCTACCCATAGGAGATCAAAACCTAGGGCGGGGGGCTGTAGCCATAGGAACCCTAACTCTAGATTGAAGTACCCTACCCATAGGAACACTGACCTCAGGTGGGGAGCCCTACCCATTAGATCCCTAATCCTAGGGTGGGAAGCCCTACCCCTAGGAACACTATCCCTAGCTCCATCTGCCCCCCCTCATAGGTACCTTAACCCTGGGGTGGGGAGCCTTACCCATAGGTACCCTAACCCTAGAGCAGGGAGCCCTACCCATAGGAACCCTAACCCTTGCTCCAAGTGACTTACCTATGGGAATCCTAACCCTAGCTCCAAGTCCCCTACCCACAGGAACCCTAAACCCTGGGCAGGGAGCCTTACCCATAGGAACCCCAACCCTAGCTTCAAGTGCCCTACCCATAGGAAGTTATCTCCAAGAGCCCTACCCATAGGAACCCTAACCCTAGGGCAGTGATCCCTACCAATAGGAACCCAACGTTAGGGCTGGGATCCTTAACCATAGGAACCCTAACCCTAGCTCCAAGTGCCCTACCCATAGGAACCCTAATGCTAGAATGGGGAGCCATACCCATAGGCACCCTAACCCTAGGGTGGAGAGCCCTACTCATAGGAATCCTAACCCTAGCTCCAAGTGCTCAACACATAGGAACCCTAAGGCAGGGAGACCTACCCATAGGAGCCCTAACCCTAGCTCCAAATACGCTACCCTTGGGATCCCGAATCCTAGTGTTGGGGTCCCTACCTATCGGTTTGATTTCCTGGCATCCTGACATGGTCTGATGCCTGGAATCTCATTCGTAGTTCTGACCATCAGTCTGTCTCCTGACTCTGACCCTCTGGTATTGTATGTCAGCCTTACTCTGGTTCTTGACTCGTGGTTCTGATCTCCAGTTTGTTTCCTGGTATCCTGACCCAACCAACTCCTGTCTGGTTACTGCAGACTTTGGCTCTGACTATTAGGTCTGGCTGTGACACTACCTGGATGCCATCCTCCCCTCTCAGAAAATCAAGCCCTCCACAATCAACACTGGAGCATCTCTGAACAAATGGCCTATATGGGAAGCCTGAGTTTGACTGACATTCTATTGACTTCCTAGCCTATGTCATTTCCTCTAACAGGAATATGGACCACCAAAAAGTGTCTGGAATCATGGATTGGGCAACCCCAAGAAACATCTGTGACATCGTGTGTTTCCTAGGGTTTGCCAACTTTTAGCACAGTTTCAACAAGGGGTTTTCAAAGGTGATGACCCTGATTACCTGACTGCTCTGGAAAAATAGTGCATTCGCTTGGATACCAGAAACCCTGTCCACCTTTGATCAATTAAATGAAGTGTTTCCATCAGTGCTCATCTTTGTACATCCAGACCCTTTATTGTCAAAGCAGACACCTCCACCTATATGATCAGAGCAGCTTTGACACAACCGCATGGGTCCCAGGATGTGCATCATCCTTGTGAATTTTATTCCTGGAAACTGACACCCCTGGAACAAAACTGAGATCAGTGACAAAGAACTGCTGCCCATCAATACCACTGAAGAATGGCATCATCACCAGGAAGACACACATTTCCCAGTCTAGGTATATGCAGATCACAAGAACTTAAAATACCTGTAAACCATGAAAGCTCTCAATCAATGCCAGACCTGTTGATCCCTCTTTTCCCCCACAGGCTTCACTTCACCCTGACCTATTTCCTGGGTGGAGGAATGGTACCTGAAGGAATGGCAAACCCGATGTGTTGTTTCATAATAGATTACTGGGACCAACGAGATGGGGCTCCAGAACCTGCCACAATCTTGAAATCCTGCCATTTTGCCTACATGGTGGTGAACAATAACTTGCTGTCTCTCATGGAATCCCTCCTACCTCTTGATCCATTTGTGGTGACAATTATGTCTACTGGTACTGACCTAGCTCCTGATTCAAAATTTTTGGTCAAGAATCAGAGGGGTGGCCGTGTTAGTCTGAATCTGTAAAAAGCAACAGAGGGTCCTGTGGCACCTTTAAGACTAACAGAAGTATCGGAGCATAAGCTTTCATGGGTGAATGCCCACTTCATCAGACGCAAGATGATGCGTCTGATGAAGTGGGCATTCACCCACGAAAGCTTCTGCTCCAATACTTCTGTTAGTCTTAAAGGTGCCACAGGACCTCTGTTGCTTTGGTCAAGAATGGAATCTTCCTGTTTAAGGACTGGATTTATATTCCTGATGCTCAACCATGTCTAGCAATACTCCGGCTATGTCATGATTTGCCTGTGGCTGGCCATTTCAGTCACTGAAATTTCTGGTGGCCAAAACTGCATTCATTCATTGAGTCCCACATGAGCTCCTGTTATGTGTGTGCTCAAAGACTCCCCACATCAAACCCATTGGCCTTTTGATTCCCCTGCCACTCTGTCTCAACCTTGGACTTCCATCTCGGTAGATTTTTATCATTGACCTTCCCAATTCCCAGAGCCACATGACTGTGCTAGTCATTTCAACCTGCTTACAAATATGTCTCATTTTAAATTGTGCATTCACATTTCCACTGCAGAGGTAACATCCCACCTGTTTTTCAACCATGTCTTCAAACTCCATGGTTTATCATCTAACATTATATATGATAGAGGATTGCAGTTCATTTCACATTTTGGTGAGAGTTGTTCAAGCACCTGGATGTGGATCTACATGTCTCCTTGGCATATCACCTCCAGGCAGATGGAATGAGTGAACCAAATTCTTGAGACATACCTCCATTGCTTTATCAGTTACCACCTTTCATTCCTCCCTTTTGATGAAATCACATACAACTCTGACAGATCAACCCACCAGAGCCCTTTTTACACCAACTACACTTTCCACCTCAGGTTCCGCCTATCCATGGCAAATGGCTTTCACGTACTTGCAGCCTCCAACCTAGTTGAACGCCTGCTCTGCATCCAGGAGGAGTTGAACACCACCTAGAATTGGCCAAAAGGGATTATAAACTCTATGCTAATCTTCATAGGCAGGGAACCCCTCACATTGCAGATGGAGATAAAGTGTGGCTCTTCACACAGCACCTTGGCTCTGCCTGACCTTCATGAAATCTGGATTACCAATGCCTTGGCCTATTTCGGGTCATCCAGCAGATCAACCCTATAGCCTTCAAACACCCAGTGCTCAAGACAATGAAAATATACCTGGTATTCCATTTCTCAGTGTTGAAAAAAGTATATTGACAACACCTTTCCCAGATGAGTTCAGCTACCACCCTCATCTGTCATGGTCCAGGGACATGAGGAGTACCTGGTGAAGCAGATCTTGAACTCTAAAATTCACTGAGGGAAGCTCATGTATCTTGTCAATTGAAGGATCATTTGTAGGAGCTGGCCCAGGACCTACGTGCACCTCCCCTACTTTGAGTATTCCATCATTAACACCCCAGTAAATCATGTCTGAGAACCCCTGTGAGTACTGTGATAAATTTTTTGAACTTGATGTGTCATCCCTGAGCCTGAGTGTTCTGAGTCCTCTGAGCCTGATGAGTCATTTGAGGAAAACTACCTGTGAGGCCTAAGGACCCAGCCAATTTGCAAGCAAGTGTCTAACCAAGTGACCTCAGGGCAGGTATATAGGCTCCTAATGAAAACAGCCACTCTAGTTTGCTTAAGGTTGCTACCTTGTTGGGGATGCTCTCTGCTCTCTGGTAGTTCTGACAGACAGGTCCTTTTCCTTGTCCTGCTCCTGCTCCTGCTCCAGCCTGTGCCTGATCCTACTCAAGCCGTCACTGGGCTGTCCTGACATATGCTCTTCTAGATTCAGTCTAAGGTAGCCACCTTTCTACAACACTGTCTTTAGGTCTAGTCTATGTTTGGACTATATGCCTGCACAGGGAGGTAAAAGCTCCCCTTCAACTCCAGTATGGACTTCCAGGACCTTTGGGCTGGACACGCAGGACAAAATGGCAGAACAGGTTGATGAGGAATGGGCAGAGCCTTGGCTCCCCCAGCAATGAGCGGGCCAGCACATGATATAATTTATTACTGGCATAGGTCAGCAAATTAAGGTACTTTCCCACTGGAACAAGAAGGAAGCAATGTAGGAACTATGGCCCAAAGGAAAGTCTCACAGGCATAGTGTCTTCCAAAGCTACTCCTGCCCTAGGGCTGTGCCTAGAGGTAAGCTATAACCCTTATTCAATATGTGAGGTTTGCTATTGCCAGGGTTTCCTAAATGTTGTTAAACCAAGATGGTGATGATGTTGGAGGATGTTTTTCTTCCAGTGATTTGCTTGAAGGGAGCAAGGGGCTAGTTGGTGGAAAACCAGTACGGAAAGGGGCTCAGACAACATGGTGATGGGTGACCTTATAAAAACTTGACTAGCTCGATGGAGTGATCAGGGGTAGTGGTGGAGCTTTTCCATTCTCATCTGGGCCAGATAAATCCTCTCTGTGACTTTGGCTGCTACTCAAATGTGCTGTGTGTGTTTGCGTGTGTGTGTGTGAGTGTGAAAGGAAGGCGCTTCTTCTGCTGTGCACCTTCCTTACTGAATGCACCTGCACCATCCCTTTCCTCTGATACAGGAATCTGATCAAATATACACACTGTGCTTCTGCTTTATGAAAACCCTGCACTCAAGGATCATCTGACTCACAACCAGAGAATACATTAATTAGGTCAAACCAAACTTTCCTCTCTCCCCCCAGAAATCTCCTTCCTCACCAGGAACAGAGTTCAACACTTTTTGTTTGCAAACAGAATTGCAGCATCTCTCTTGTCACCGGTTCTTTCCTAACTGGTTTTTGCAGCTGTTGCCATAGTAGCAGGGTGGTGACTTTTTTGACCCGAGAGAGAGAGAGAGAGAGAGAGAGACAAAGAGACAGTAAAGTCTCAGTAGCTCTCAGGCTGGGGATTTGATTGATCTACTCTGTGCTGGAATTAATTCTTCCACTTATTAACGTTTTCTGTTGAATTAAAACTTTGAGACCTGACGATCCTAAATTGATTCAGGTTGAATGCAAGGCACAATTAAAATGATGACTAGGAGCCTGATAGAAAGAAAAAAGAACTACAATGAAAACAGCAGCTGAACCTGAACCTGACAAGACTATACATATCAGATGATGGATCTGGGGGAATTACTCAGGGAATGTTCTATTTTTTTCCTTCTCTGCACTAGATATACTTAAAGGAACATTGTGGTGAGAAAAAAAATTGTAGGCCCAAATCCAGACCCACCTTTCACAGCCTTAGAAGCCCTGGGCCCAAAGTGCAACACAAACAATATGTTTCTGTTGCACAGAACAGACAGACCACGGGGGGAAGAGGAAGGCTGTCAGCAGTGCAATTCTGCAAAGGGACAGAGAGTATGCTGGGACATGGTGAGGGCATAGTCAAGAGGTCAGCGAACAACAATCATAGTTTTTGAGGCCAGGAGAGAGCATTAGATGATTTAGTCTGGGCTCCTGCATAACACAGACCATTACATTTTACCCAGTTACCTGTGTATTGAGCCCAATAACTCACATTTGGCTAAAACATAACTTCCAGAAAGGCATCCGGTCTTGATTTAAAGATTGCACAAGGTGGAGAATCTAGTACTTTCCTTGGTAGTTTGGTCCAATGGTTAATAAACCTCACTGTTCAAAATGTGTGCCTATTTTTTCTTATATGCATTTGACTGTGCTTTGACCTTTGCTATGCCTTTTCTGCTAAGTTAAAGAACCTTTCAGTACCTGGTATTTTCTCCCCGTGAAGGTACTTATACACTGTAATCAAGGCACCTCTGAATCTTTTTGATAAGTTAAACATATTGAGCTCTTTAAGACACTTACTGTAAGGCCTTTTTCCCACCCTCAAATAGTTTTGTGGATCTTTTCTTTACTCTCTAATTTTTCCACATTTTTAAAAATGTGGACACCAGAACTGTGCACCGCATTCCAGGATTGTCTCACCAGTGCTGGCTAAAGGTAAGATCACCTCCCTGCTCCTTCCTACCCACTACTTCCCTGTTTATACATCCAAGAAATGCATTAGTGTTTTTGCCTCAGCATCACACTGGGAGTTCATATTCAGTTGGTGGCCAATATGACCCCTAAAACCTCTTTCAGAGTCACTGCTTTCCAGAATACAGTTTTTAAGATCAGTTATACGTACACCTGTCAGGGATGGTCTAGGTATACTTCATCTTGCCTCAGCACAGGGCACTGGACTAGTTGATCTTTCAAGGTCCCTTCTAGACTTACATTTCTATGCTTATGACTTTTTTTTATAGCTGACTCACAGGTTGTCTAACCTGCAAGTGCTACAGTTGCCTTTTTAAGGGCTCAGTTCAAAGACCATTGAAGTCAGTGAAAAGACTCACTGGGCTTTGGCCCCATCCCTATTTCCACATGGGAAGAAAAGGTGGGCAGCCTTGAATAGTTTTCAAAATGTACATTTTTAAAGACATTCCGCATCTTGATTTGATTAAGTGCAATGTTGCCTGCCTAGGTGGGAGCCTCTATATATCTGGATTTCATTAAATTATTTATTCTAAGTCTGTACCCAGGGCCGGCTCCAGGCACCAGCGCAGCAAGCAGGTGCTTGGGGCGGCCAATGGAGAGGGGCAGCATGTCCGGCTCTTCGGCGGCGGGTCCCTCAGTCCCTCTCGGAGGGAAGGGCCTGCTGCCAATTTGCCGCCGAAGGATGAAGTGGCGGCGGTAGAGCTGCCACCGATCGTGGCTTTTTTTTTTTTTTTTTCCGCTTGGGGCAGCAAAATCACTGGAGCCGGCCCTGTCTGTACCTTAGCCAGAGAAAAAATGAGGTGGAGACTCAATACCACCTGCTGTATAATTCAATCAAATAGATCCTATGGAAAAAAATAAAATAAACCTACATTGCCAGGGCACAAGGGGTCAAACAATAAAGTGCCCATTGCCACCTGGCAAAGTAAATCACACTAACAGGCTGCTATGGCACAAGTAATAGCAATGTTTTAACAATGAGAACTCTATAGTAGAGAGTAGGGACTGTACAGTGAGAAATATTTATCTCAGCCTTTGAGTATGGGTATAAGCAGACAGATGCCATGTGTGGCGCAGTATGTGACTTACATTTCCTGGGCGCTGTCTTTCTGGTGGTAATTGTCAGGCATTTTTCCTTCCCCAAGCTGCCTATAAAGACATTGCTTGATAATGTCATCTGCCTTCATCCATTATGTGAGTGGTGATGGCAGGTCAAGTCCGGCAGTTCTTTACTCAAGCAAACTCCTGCTGAGGGCCCAGTTGCGCCCTGAGCTGGGAGGGGGACAGAGCTGCACCTACCCAAGGGAAGCTCAGGGATGATTTATGCCTCTGTGTATAACACCGACAGACACCGGTCATTGGCAGGCGGGATCAAACCTGGGACCTCTGGAGCTTAGTGCATGAGCGTCTCCTGCATGAGCTAAAAGCCATACGTCTGTTAGCTAAGGCTGCAGAGCAGACTCGTTAATCTCTCTCTCTCTCTCTCTAGTGGTCTCGGTGCCACTAGATGGGACAGAACACCGCACCCAGGAGATGTGTGGGTTACACATGCCCATCTCTACACACTGGGAGTATACTGGGCCTCCTCTGTAGGCCAGTGTGGACTAGTGGGGGGCCATGGCCTTTCTTCCTCCTCTCTGCTTGCCATCCCCTGTGGGATATAAAATAAGCAGGCTTTGTGTTCCCACTAATGCAGGGACCCAAATTATCTCTGGCCCTTGCATGAGGCATAAGAATGGTGGGGGAGGAAGGCTCATTCCACCTTCCTCCTGTGCATAGGCAATCTGGCCCTGAGAGGGTCCAAAATGGGATGGTATGGGGAGCAGGGGTGTGGGTAAGGGAGCTGGCTCCCTGATTCTGTGGGCCAGCACCACGCTGAAGCAACATAAAGCTGCTGACACGTGGTTTTTACTTGTACAACAAACCCTGAACCTGTCCATGATTTCCATGTCAGGGTGGTGCTCTGACACACCTCCTGCCCTAGACATCTCACCTCTCCCACTCCCTGAACCATTTCCTACCTGACATGTCCTCGTATGTCAGAAGTGGGGAAGCAAAGGTGCAGAGCCCAGAGGTACCACAACTGTGCCAGCAGGGAGTAAATCCATAGGATCAGAGTCTGTCTCTTTGTTGTTTGTACAGCACCTAGCCTGACTGGGGCCCTAAGGCACTGCCATAATAATAATAGTTAATAGTAAATAATCCTCTGCTGCTAAATTGCTGTCAGTTTCTGTCCCCTCAGTGCCTCTTGGCTGGTGCAAAGGAGCTGGAGCTGATTAGAAAATCTGACCCAGTGTATTGATTTCAGGCTTTGGACTATTCTGTACCTTGACAGATGGACCTTGGGAGGTTATGGGACTATTTCAAGCAAAGAGGCAACAAATCAGCCAGCATGAATACCCAGATTTCCAAATGGTAATCACACTCCTGCCCCCTGATCATTTGTTCCCTTCTCCTCTAGCTTTCTTTCTATACATTCTGCACTTTCACAATTCCTTGGGTTCCATAAAGCTTCACGCTAAGTGCTGAGGTCTCCCTTCTCCCACTCTATACTCTTGTAATCTGCCAGTCCAAGCAGAACCAGGGTCTGTGTTGCCAATGCAGCACACATGGAAATGAAAGACTTGTGATTTCTCTCACCCAGGCTTTTCACCTGGAGTCCATCTGCTCACCAGTGTCTATTTGAGAATGCACAGCACCTCTTGCTTCTTTCCTAACAGCCAGGGAATGGGTTGAAATATTCAAATGGCACTTTTGAACTGAACTGTCACTCTTTATTAAATACAACAATTTGTTTCTTTTTCTGAGGCTAAAGTGGAGCTGCAAAGGAAAAAACAGGCCATTATCACAAGCAGGGCTAAATTTTCAGTGGTAAGCAAACCTTTACGTTTAGCACTGACTCCCACTGAAAGCTCCCACAGATCTAAAGTAAGGACTCATGTAACACTTTGAAAATGTCACCTTTGTTGATGCCCATTATGCTGCTAGAAAAATAAAATCACATTATACCATTAATTTTTGAGCAGAACTCCTGATTGCATTCATTGGGTAGGTCTGCTTAAAAGCACAGGGCAGTACTGCAGAAGGTTTAGAAAGGTTCGAGGGTTAATATCACTAAACCTAGGTTATTTCTTCATGTAGCAAAGACATTGTGTATGATGTTTTACCCACAGCTAAATGTGAATGCAAAAATTGGCTGCAGGCTATTACTTGGAAGTTAGAGGTGCTAGTCAATGTGCATGCATTTAAACTGAAAACAGACAGAGCCATGGAAACACTATTTCCCATCATCATGTATCTCTTACCAGTCTATTGTAGTGCCATAGTGAACATTTTACATCTCTCATCCAGAAAAAAAGATAATTGGCATTACACAAAGCAGCTGCTAGACACATTCATTTGCTGTCACTTTCACTTCCAATTGCCATGGCTGCTGTCATATTTTGCTGCTTTTAAAGGTGTGTATCTATTGTGTATCTTCCTCTGCTGGATTTTTCAGAAGAGATGTAAAATCAGAAGTCCTGAGCACTTGTGGTCCCAAAGAGTCTTATAAACCTATATGTCCAGGTGCAACCTTATCCTTCTGCTATTGATGTCATGGCAAAACTTCTGGTTTCTCGGGCACACCTGGAAGGGGCCTGAATATCAGGATATTCTATGCACCCAAACTTTGAAAATTAGCTTCTTTAAGAGGTCTTGAGTGGGGCACCTGATGATCAAGGCATCCAAAATCACTAGTCACTTTGAAAATCTTAGCCTTGGTGCCTAATGTCAGAGACCTAAATAAAAGTGGGCTAATTTGCTGAAGTACCAAGTACCTGCACCAACTACGGATTTCTATGATAGCTGTAAGGATTTGCTCTCTTAAGAAGGCAACTTTTTTACTTGCCTACATTTGGACTGAATCTACCCATCTCATCCACTCAGTCTATTTAATTGTAAAAAGCTCTCATCACCACAGTATCTTGGTTAGTTCCATGTAGAGCTGGTCAGAAAAATAAAATAAAATCACAAAAACGTTCATTAACATTCTCCATCCAAATGTTTTCACTGAAATTTTCCAGTCAGCTCTACTACTGTGCCACATGGCAAATCAATGACCCAGTCATGGAGTTTGAATTTGCAGTCAACTAGAACGCAGTATCAATAAAGTAGAGAGCAAGGAACTGGATAGTTAATGATTGCTGCTCAGGTCTGAGGCTTGGATCCCAAGCAGAATACTTCTCCAGAGCTTCTTTCTCTTTCTTCAAGGAAGTAAACAAGTTCAAGCTTACTTAACACATGACAAATTGTAACCCTTCTTGTTTAGGGATCGATATTTCTTCATCTACCATTTATACTCTGACTCACCCTGTACATGGTACAGTGCCTTTCTAACTGTCTAATTTCGCCTCCTCACCTTGGGTCTGAGCCAATGCCCAGTGAAGTCAGTGGAAAGACTCCCACTGGTTTTCGTTAACTTTGGGTCAGGCCTCTTACCCACGTAGGGTGACCTGATGTCCCTATTTTATAGGGACAGTCCTGATTTTTGGATCTTTTTCTTTTATAGGCTCCTATTACCCCCCACCCCTGTCCCGATTTTTCACAATTGCTGTCTGGTCACTCTACTAATTTTCTCTATGTTCCTAATTGAACAATTGAGGCTTACTGTCCTTACATTATGACTGCCAACAATGGGGCAGTGGAATTGTGTAACATGATGTGAACTTCTCTTTTATTCTGTTATAACCATTTTTGTGTGTTCTTCTACGTCACACGCAAACTGACAACACATTGACTTGGTTAACATTGATGACTAACTGATAAAGAACAGGAGACACATTGCAGACAAATAATATTCAGCCTTTGATGATCATTACAGGAAAGCCTTTGAAGAGAATGTTTTGCATAAGTCACCACTTCTGAAAGCATTATCTTCCCACATTATCTTCCCAGGCAGGACATTGTCCAAGTTATTCACCTCACGAGTACATGATTCATTGTGTCTTGTGCTCTATATGAATGTACATTAGCAGGGCACCATTACCCAAAGGGTTGAAAAAAGGCTCTTAATTCTTAATAAGAGTGTGCACTTGATGGCTACCATTGACAGCATAAAGATTCAGTGATAACACAGTACATAGGTTCAGATATGCAAGAGTAATAGCCAGAAGTATGGATTTGATTCTTAAAGACTTCCTTTCTCTCCATATGAAGGAAGTTTTTGACTCCCCACCGTTCAGTTACTGAATCCAAGATACCTGCTCAGCATGTGCCTTGGCATTGTAAGCTGACCTACCAACCACATATGCTGAAAAATGAGTCTAGATTTCAGTAGACTTGTTCTTTGTCAGTCCAAATTTCTCAGAAGCAGAGGGAAACAGGCCTGTGAAACATCATTGCTGAAGAGTGAAAACTCCTGTTGCCTTGGTAATATATTGAAATTGTTGAAGGTGAAGAAATGGCCTGTGGGTGTCAGGCATCAGGCAGCCAGAATGTTTTTTAAATAATATGGACTAATAATGTTACTTAGCATTTATAGAGCATGTACATTTACAGGTGAAGCCTGGCATTACATTTATTATTGATTGATTAATTAATTTATTTATTATTTATTATTATTATTATTACCCTATTCCAAAGGAGGAAACTGAGCCAGGGACACTGAGTAACTGAAGTGGGGCTCGAAAGCACACACAAGCCATTGCATGCACAACTAGAGGCTATGTTAACCCTCTGAAAGCTTCTGAGGGATTTAGTTATATATTTCCCATTCAACATAACAACAACAACAACAACAAAAGAAAGAAAGAAAAGAAAAAAAAAAAGGAAGTGTGTCTAGACTTTACAAAGGGAGAAATAAGTGAAACACATTTTCTTTGCTGGGATTGTAGGAGTGTTTTAGCATCTGCCTGTGGGTCACCGTCACCTCTTCATGCAGACATTAGCACCCATTGCTGCCATGCTCTTCTCATCATTTGTTTACTCTTATGGCACTTTTTTTCTCTCAAGCCATGTAGCCTGTTCTGAAGTCTTGGTCACCGACTGCAGGAGGAGAATCTCAGAGTAGTGCAGCTAAGAATCCCAGCATATTAACCTTTACTCAGCAAACCCATGACAATGTACTTGGGGACAAATTTAGAGGTGACAGGTGGATAAATGGTTTTATGTGCTGCCTGTTGGTGTAAATTGGTTGGTGCAAATTATACACTGATGGAACAGAAGACTGGAGCATGGAAAGTAATCACCAGGAGAATGTAAGAGAAAACCCTCTTGTCCCGTTGTTTATCCTTGTAAAAGTCTATTCCCTCATTTGTGCAGCATGTCAGTTACACTGTAGTACACCAGCTTAAACTCACTGACGTTGAATGACACCATCCTACCGAGTTTAACTGATACCACTATTTATGTGACTTCTGAGTTTGGGCTTTAGGGTCACACCAGGTAGCTCTTTGATCTGAATATTTTTCACGTGGCAGAGAAGAGCTTTGCAGAACTAAAAGTTTAGTGGACAATTTTTTAATGTGAAAATTTAGCTGACAATGTAATGGCTAGAGTGACTACTGTGATTAGCATCATCAGTCCATAAATAGATTCTCTCACACACATTGCGCTAAGTTGTGTGACACAGAAAGGGCCTGGTTCTCATTTACAGAAGGTTTTTACATCGCTCCGACAGTGTAAAATTGCATTTGACCCCACTTACACCGTCAGAGTGCTGCAAAGGGGCTTTAGTGGAAATAAATATTAGGCCCCCGAGCTTTTGTGAATTAGGCCAAAGGTGAAAAGTCACTATTTCCTCCAGTAAACACAGTTCACAGTTCCTCAGCTGGTGTTAAAATTGAAGCCAGTGGAACTTCGCTGATTTACAGAGCTGGGGATCTAGTCCATAATTTCTGTGGTGAGAAATCCACCATTGAACTAATCAGAGATCTTTGCCCCGTGAAAGTTAAAAATGAACTTCAGTGCTCACTGACTTCAATACCCGGCATCTTGAGACTTTGCAGTTAGTTTCTCGTAGAGCACTTCTTGAGATAATCTTTTTTCCCTTTCAAGGGAAACTTTTCTCCTTTTCCCATTTGATTCACGAGGTGTCTGAGAATTCTTTACAGAAGATGACATTTTGTTTTTCTCAATAGCTAACAGATTTTTATTCACTTACCATTCCTGTGAACTTTCAGTTCCTAGTCCTTATGGAATGAGCTGCCACTCATATTTTTAAATGACATTGTATAATAGATTCATTGTCTGCTGGTCTATTTCCTGCTTGGTGCATCATAAGAATACAGTTCCTTTCTTGCAGCTACATGCCATTTAACCTTCACAAAAATCCCTGTTCCCTGGTTTCCTTTAGTAAGAGAATTCTTCCCCCCCCTACAGAAAATAGTGTATACTTGTCCCAGAGACAATATGGAAGAAATTATAATTAACATCAGATTTGAGGATGTGTATGAATGTTGCCCAATTAGAGAGAAATCATCAGAGTTTAGATTTCCTAATAGCAGGCTAAATGTGTGCACATCCGTCATAGATGCTATATGCTGGTCAGTCTAATTTTTTGATATGACTCCCTTCATTCTATTATTATATATTATTCATATAAGAAATATCTGTATGTTTGTGAAAATAAAACACTGTCGCTGCCCATACTGGTTATATAATCCACCTCCTCTTGTGTGATGCTGGTAGATTTATATGGAATAACTACCTGTGATTGAGGTTCCCAGCTTCTGCTCTCTACGGGGCAAATTTTGATATAGACATTGTGCCCGATATCATTACATCTATAAAAACAAATGTGTTCTACCTTGTGGTTATATGGCATATACTCAGTACTTACAGCACAAGGTCAGCAGTTATATAGCGATTACATGGTTATTTATGTCTAGCAGTATATAAAGTGCTAAGAAAAAGATATCCAAAAGGTAATTAATCCTAACCATTTTATTTGTATGATAATAGAAATGAATCAGTGGGCAAAATAATGGTGCTGGAGAATTAGAGAAAAAGGGTAAAACATCAAGACAAAATATTAAACTGCTAAACTGTCTGGGCTAGAATGTGGCATTTTTTCTTCAGAGACACTGTTCTGAGGGACATTTCCATCCCAGGTTTCCCCTTGTTCTGTGGGAGTAATATTGCCATATACCTACACTACAACAGCCTGTGGAGGCGAGGGGCCGGGGAGGTCTTATGGCTGGGGTCTATTCTTTCCTGACCCTCTCTAACCACCTGTTCTGATGATGCGGGGAGTTAGTGAGAGTGCCGTGTTTGCTTACTCAAGTCTTACACCCCAACTCAAGATCCAGGTACCTTATGTAGGGTTGCTAGGAGGGCGTCTTACTCCCCAGGAAGAAGTGTGTAGTCCACGATAAAATCTAGCCCTTTAGTAAGGAAAATATGAAGACACAATGTATTTAAGATGCATTTATAGGGACATGGCAGTAATTAAGAAATTGAGGAGTTATATGTTACAGTGAATCAGATTCAACATGGCAAAGTATAATAACAAATATGAGCTAATGTATGAAGAATCCAGAAACATATCCCATTTTAGCCAAAATATTTGTCACATCTAATTAAGATATTAGAACCAACTCCGACCATCACTCTAAGTCTGAACCAAAACATTTCTGTGGTTCAAACAATGCCACAATATTTTTCCCCATCCCATTGTACATACCTCTTCACTTCCTATCTCCATTTGGAAGTGGAAGTACTTGAATGAGGTCAGCCCATGATTTATATGATATGTTAGCATGAGAAAAATATGACAGCTAAACTGGAATAAATAACTATAGCTGAACTGCATACAGATGGTAAATTAGTATAATATAGTTTTGGAGAGACTATGTCATAGAATCATAGAATAATAGGGTTGGAAGGGACCTCAGGAGGTCATCTAGTACAACCCCCTGCTCAAAGCAGGACCAATTCCCAACTAAATCATCCCAGCCAGGGCTTTGTCAAGCCTAACCTTAAAAACCTCTAAGGAAGAAGATTCCACCACCTCCCTAGGTAACCCATTCCAGTGCTTCACCACCCTCCTAGTGAAAAAGTTTTTCCTAATATCCAACCTAAACCTCTCCCACTGCAACTTGAGACCATTACTCCCTGTTCTGTCATCTGGTACCACTGAGAACAGTCTAGATCCATCCTCTTTGGAATCCCCTTTCAGGTAGTTGAAAGCAGCTATCAAATCCCCCCTCATTCTTCTCTTCTGCAGACTAAACAATCCCAGTTCCCTCAGCCTCTCCTCATAAGTCATGTGCTCCAGACCCCTAATCATTTTTTTGCCCTCTGCTAGACTCTTTCCAATTTTTCCACATCCTTCTTGTAGTGTGGGGCCCAAAACTGGACACAGTACTCCAGATGAGGCCTCACCAATGTCGAATAGAGGGGAATGATCATGTCCCTCGATCTGCTGCCAATGGCCCTACTTATACAGCCCAAAATGCCATTAGCCTTCTTGGCAACAAGGGCACACTGTTGACTCATATCCAGCTTCTTATCCACTGTAACCCCTAGGTCCTTTTCTGCAGAACTGCTTCCTAGCCATTCAGTCCTAGTCTGTAACAGTGAATGGGATTCTTCCGTCCTATGTGCAGGACTCTGCACTTGTCCTTGTTGAACCTCATCAGGTTTCTTTTGGCCCAATCCTCTAATTTGTCTAGGTCCCTCTGTATCCTTTCCCTACCCTCCAGTGTATCTACCACTCCTCCCAGTTTAGTGTCATCTGCAAACTTGCTGAGAGTGCAGTCCACGCCATTCTCCAGGCCCCAGGACCGACCCTTGGGGCACTCCGCTTGAAACCGGCTGCCAACTAGACATGGAGCCATTGATCACTACCCGTTGAGCCCGACGATCTAGCCAGCTTTCTATCCACCTTATAGTCCATTCATCCAGCCCATACTTCTTTAACTTGCTAGCAAGAATACCGTGGGAGACCGTATCAAAAGCTTTGCTAAAGTCAAAGAATAACACATCCACTGCTTTCCCCTCATCCACAGACACAGTTATCTCCTCATAGAAGGCAATTAGGTTAGTGAGGCATCACTTGCCCTTGGTGAATCCATGCTGACTGTTCCTGATCACTTTCCCCTCCTCTAAGTGCTTCAGAATTGATTCCTTGAGGAGCTGCTCCATGATTTTTCCAGGGACTGAGGTGAGGCTGACTGGCCTGTAGTTCCCCAGATCCTCCTTCTTCCCTTTTTAAAAGATGGGCACTACATTAGCCTTTTTCCAGTCATCCAGGACCTCCCCCCGATCGCTATGAGTTTTCAAAGATAATGGCCAATGGCTCTGCAATCACATCTGCCAACTCCTTTAGCACCCTCGGATGCAGTGCATCCGGCCCCATGGACTTGTGCTCATCCAGTTTTTCTAAATAGTCCGGAACCACTTCTTTCTCCACAGAGAGGTGGTCACCTCCTCCCCATACTGTGCTGCACAGTGCAGCAGTCTGGGAGCTGACCTTGTTCGTGAAGACAGAGGCAAAAAAAGCATTGAGTACATTAGCTTTTTTTCACATCCTCTGTCACTAGGTTGCCACCCTCATTCAGTAAGGGGCCCACACTTTCCTTGACTTTCTTCTTGTTGCTAATATAACTGAAGAAACCCTTCTTGTTACTCTTAACATCTCTTGCTAGCTGCAACTCCAAGTATGATTTGGCCTTCCTGATTTCACTCCTGCATGCCTGAGCAATATTTTTATACTCCTCCCTGGTCATTTGTCCAATCTTCCACTTCTTGTAAGCTTCTTTTTTGCATTTAAGATCAGCAAGGATTTCACTGTTAAGCCAAGCTGGTCAATGTCTTTACAGCAGTGACCATTATGAAACAATAGTGCATTTAACGAGTGTTTGTGGGTCTTCCTTCCAAATCATGTGCTAATATGAGTCCAATGTGAAGGCTATTGCTGAGGGTGCAGTAAAATAGCACCATTATGAGTATCATTCTATTTTTAGCAACTGATATCTCCTGCCCTCCTATACCCATCGATTTTACAGGATTAGCCGTGTTGTATGTACAGACTTGAATTTCTCCTCTTAGTTTGAATTTGAATTTTTTCCGTCAACACTGCTGGAAGCCAACTCTATGGCTGTAGGATGAGAGTAGTGACAGAATGGCAGAATGGTGACAGCTGTTGGGAAAGTTTAAAAAATAATAGGGACAGCCAAGGAGCAGGAGAAGAGAAAGAGAAGGGGCTTTTTACAGTTGACTTCAGTGGGATTTGGATCTGGCCCTAATTCCTACTGGGGTTTACCACTTTGTATCTGCAGTGTTCTCAGCCTTTCTGGCTCATGGAGTAAATTGCTAACAGCAGTCTCTGGACTGAAACCCATTCCCCAAGCAGTTGGAGTTTTTGAGCTATTACCATATTAGGCTGCGGGACTGGCTAATTATACTGATGTTCATTTATTTGCATGTTGACCAAATTACCTAATTTTTAGAAACAGTTTATCACAAATCAAGTCTCACTCTATATTCTCCTCACCTAACATCATTCTAAGGGTATAAAAACCCTACAATATACCCCAGTGCTGCATGTCTTCAAGGGCCACTTTTACTGTGGGGAACCATGTGGACCACCCAATTGTAGTAATTGGAACCACATATTCTCCTCCATTATCTGGTGGGGCACAAATAGAATGGAAAAGCCTTGAAATATGTGGAAGGGAGGGATAGACACTTTTTCTTTATAGTTCTCTCCTTCACAATCCCAAGAGATGGCAGAGACCCCACAGTGTGAATTCCACATGGTAAAGCTTTGCAGATGGGAGAATGGCCGTGGTTCAGGGAATGGGAGAGTGCAGAGAAGGGTAACAGCCACTGCACACTTTTGAGGAGAAATCAGCAAGGGAGCTAGGTCCTATTCAATTCCTGTTGCAGTCAACGAGCTTTAGATTGGGCCCCTATTGTTGACCGGCCAGCTGTGCCTGTCCTCCCAGCCATGGTCCCTGCTTCAGAGAGCTCACAGGTGTCAGCTCCATAACTAATGGTGGCTCTTTAGGGTTGGCCCAATGGCAATTAAATAAATAATAATTAATAATGCACTCAGAGCTGGAATCCTCACTAAATCAAAATTCCAATGGAAGTAAATGGAAATCTACCTCCTGATACACTATTGTGCATGCCCATGTTTACCTTTCAGCAAAAGTAGTCCCATTAACTTCAATGTGTATTTGTAACTGATTGGCTGTTGTATTGATTTCAGTGGGACTACTCAGATGCTTAAAGATAAGTGCATGCTTAAGTGCTTTTCTGGATCAAGACATTAGATTGAGTAAGGGTTTAAGGATGGGGACCAAAAATAATAAATATAATAAAATATTATAACTACAATAGTTACACTAGAGGTACGGCTAAACTGCATGCCACTGGCAGAGATAGGATTTCCATATGTCCAGGTTTTCACGGACAGAGCCTCTTTTTGGATCCTGCTTTCCTGTCTGGGCAGGGTTTTCAAATAATAGCAAACATACAGGTTTTTGCAGAGCAGACACTGAAGTTCAGAAAGAGCCCCCATCGGTCTACTTCCTGATTGGACCATTCCCCTGCATCCACAGCTGATTGATCCATTCTGCTGTATCTACAGCTGATTGGTCCATTACCCTGAAAGCCACAAGTTCAGGATCCACCCAGACCCCAGCTCTCCCATTGTGAGGGGGTCCTGCAAGAAGGCGCTGACTGATGGCTGGCGCTGCGTCCTGGGCTTGTGCCAGCCCCCCTGCCACCATGACAGGGAACGACACTGTCCCCCACCTCCAGTGAGTACTCCTGCCACAGGTACCCACCCTCTAGCTCCCCCTCTGCCCCTCCCCCTTCCCCAGCTTCCCTCAAAACCTCCCCCCCCCCCAGTGTCCTCTTTTTGGGAACCTGAAATATGTAAACCCTTGGCAGGGGCATGTAGGGTATGTGTAGCTACACAATGCAGTGAAAGGCAGGCTTCGTTCACACTGTGGTGTGTAGCTACATGTGGCATTGAAAGGCTGTGGGAGGGGGAAGACAACGGGGAAAGGCTCCAACAGTAGGGATCTGTCAGAGCCTTTCCCTGCTGTCAGAGCCTTTCTCTGCGAAGAGGAAAGGCACCAGCAGTTCCCGGCAGCAGGAAAGGCTCCAGCAGTGGGGAGTGTACATTTTGGAGGCACTAAAAATAGCAGTGTAGACATGAGAGGCACTGCTTGGGTGTGTAGAGAACTGTGTAGGGTTCAAACCTTATTATGAAGAACAAGCTCTGTGTCTTTACAGTACTCGCCTAAGCAGTGCCTCACCGTCTACACTGCTCTTTACACCCATTTTAGGGGAGCGTGCAGTGTATGTACTCTACTTGTGAGGATTGTGCAGTGTAGACGTACCCTTAGATCAGGGGTTCCCAAACTGGGGTTCATGAACCCCGGAGGGTTTGTGAAATGTTACAGGGGGTTCTCGGGAAAAAATTCCCTAATGGCGGACAGAGCTGTCCCTAGAGACCGTGGGCAGCATGGAGCCAGCAGCCTGGAGCCCCTGGACTTCCAAGAGCTAAGAAGATCAAAGCAAGCCTATCTATCACACTGAGGAGATTTAACCTTCAAGACTCCTTATAAGAAATGGAAAGGAGATGGATATTTTTGCTGTTTTTAAAATTAAATAGGCAGCTAGTATTGTTTTTCAAATTATTATGAAGAACAAGTTTAAGCTTTGTTGTAATGTGTGTTGTTTGCCTGAACTGCTCAAGACCTGAATGCTTGTATAAGAGGAACTCTGAGTTGGCTTCTTAGATACCTTCATGCTGTTTCACATCTGATACTTCTTGATGAAACATAGGAGCCTTGTCTTATAACAGGCGTATTCAAAGTGATACAAGCTATGAAAGTGAGATCTTGAAAGAGTGTTGCCGTTTTCATAATGTAATAAAAATACTGTAATGATAAATAATAATTAATAATAAATAGTGTGTAATAAGCATGTCATAAAAACAAATTTTATATTTCCAAGGTCACTGCTTTTATAAGTTATACTCAGGTAAAGGAGAAAATCCCTGGATATATTCTTTTTTAGGAGGGGGTTCGCGAGACTTGACATTTTGGTGAAAGGGGTTCACAGGTTGTTAAAGTTTGGGAACCACTGCCTTAGATGGTTACCACTGTAGCTTCAATGATGATATATGCTATAAGAAAGGGCACAGTAATAGTAAATACATACATCTCTAATTTTTATTTTAATGCATGTTATACCGTAGTTTGACTTCCTTCTGATAGATATTAATCCCAGGTACATTTGGTAATATTTACTTCCCTGATTTTTTTTTTTTACAGGAACAAAGATTATAAACATTTCCATTACTACTAATATACAACCAGGAATTATGTCTGGGCCTGCATTTTGCAACTACAGTGACTATAGTGGGCACTTATTGAAACAGCCTGCTTGAGACTGTCTTTGAAGGAATTTTTCTACTAAGCCCTTCCCCTTGCCCCAAGTTCTTCATATATCACTTTCATTGTCACACTCCTTCAGGCAAGAGCTCATTATCTTCAAAGTCTAATCAATGTATATAATTGCAAACTAAACAATGCTGAGCTACCTCATTGTCTAACTAAACCCAATTTCCCCTATTGTAAATGTACTCAGAACACTTAGGCAATATATATTAGAGGGGGCATCCAAGCAGCATCGTTATATTTGAGTGTTATTATTGCAGCCCTGTTTCTATGTGTAGGGTTTATAATTCAGCCATTTTAATTTGCTTTAGGCTGAGCAAAGTTGGCATAGAAGCTCTTGAGCCAGATGCCGGGTTTTTCTGTGATTTTTTAATCCCCTGCAAAATTTAAATGCAATGGGTTTGGCTGTTTTCTACTTGTAGAGTGGCGAAGAGTTCTTTGTGCCAATTTGGGACATTTCACTAGTACACAGCCAATGAAAAAGTCCACTCATTTTTGATAAACCCATTAGACAAGCTATTCCACTGTATGGTGCAGTAGTGCTTTTTAGTATCTAACATGAACATCAGGATGGTACAGATATCTGTGCCAACTATACTGATATAAAAAGTTGCAGCTCCATTGACTTCAGTGGAGTTTCATCCATTTACACCTGCAGAAAATTCAGCTCATCTAAATTTTTCTTTGAGCTACTCCTCTCCAATATTTTGTGCTTATGTAACCCACGCGCCTCCTGGGTGCGGTGTTCTGCCCCATCTAGTGGCACCAAGACCATTTTGAGAGAGAGATAAAATGAGTTTGCTCTACAGCCTTAGCTAAGAGCTTTTAGCCCACGCTGTAGAGGCTCATGCACAGAGGTCCCTGGTTCAATCCTGCCAACTGGGGTCTGTCAGCATTACACTTACTTGTTGTTGTATTTCCTGAGATACACATGGCTAAAGATTTTTAAAGACCCATCTCTTTTCTGACACTTGTAGTTATTTGCACATACGAGCATGAGGGCCCTTCAGAGGAAGTCCAAAGAAAACCAGACCGTTTGCACTGTAATTTAATGCATATAAAATTGTGGCCATAAATATTTGTGGGCACAAAGTTGGAGAACTGGCTGTCTTAGCTGGTATTGAACAGCTCATTGCAGGACTGACAATCACTCACTCCACCTTTCGGTGATTCCAGGAAGGTGAGTACTTGAGCTATAACTTGCTTTCTGAGTCTTTTTTGTTATTGATTCATAGATTTGTAAGGCCAGAAGTGACCACTAGATCATCTAGTCTGACTTCCCGCTGTGTGAATTCTATTTATGCATAGACTTTAACTTTCAGATTGTTTGTTTCCTTTTTTTTTGGTTAGCTATAAGGAGGCAGTTTTTGGTACTCTTTTTATTTATTTAAACATATTCTAATTACTTCATTATAACTAATGGAAGTTTCAATAGATACATTTTGTTTACAACACATGTGTTGACTGTCAGGTGGAACTAATATCGCTATACAAAGCACTTCTCTAGTAATGGATCACATTCACCTGTATCTATATCAGCTTATATAGCTTTTTGGATCATTGGCAAAAGTCAATTACTAAACAAATTGTCCCTATACTCACTTCTTCTTTCAGACTTACTGTAGGGCTCACTGTATCACCTTTACTCAGGCTGACTAGAACTTTACTACATCCGTAAATCCAATTTAAATCAATGAGATTATTGGTGTAGAAAGACACTTCTCAACATGATTTAGAAAGCCACAATTAGACCCTTAACATTATATATATATATATATATATATATATATATATAAAATTTTATGGATTTAGGTCTTGATCCTGCAAACACTTACACATATGCTTATCTTTAAGCAAGATAGTAATCCAAGTGAAATCATTGGGGCTGCTCATGTTTGTGGAATCATGGTCATTGATAGATCTATAGCAATGTAAATACTGGCTATTAAAAGTCTAGAAGCATGATTTTATTCCTTTTATAAATAACGGGATGATTTTTATTCTAAAATATCTGACTTGTAACATAGGATCAAATTGGAAAAAAATAATATTAGGCAAGTTAAAGAAAAATGACAGTTTTGGAGACTCAGCAGCACTCGGAGTTCTTATGAAGGATTTTGCAATGCTGCATAGGAAAACTGTATTATCTGAACATTATACTAGGAGTTGCAATATTTGTATTCTTGCCTTTCCTGAAGAGCTTTAGGCAGAGGACTTATGCACAGACATGGAACTTATATCTAATAATGTTATGAATACTCAGAACTAACCATTTTAATAACATTGTATATGACCTGCTAAGGGATGTAAACCTACTGTATAACTAAAGTGGGTTGTTAGAATTTCCTGTGTGTCTGTAGTGATGTAGTTTATACTGGGGATAATAGAATGTTTATGATATGCCCATAAAGTTCAAATTCAGAGTGGGGTCTATGCAACAAGATGACATCATGGTTTCCTTGATAAGAACACCCAAGCACACACTTGGAAAACAATGGCATCCTTCTAGACTCTGCAGAAGAGACTGTAGGGAGCTAGTCCTACTAGGGTCCCCATGTAGAAGATGGTTAAACCCCTGGTAAACTAGACAAGCATGCAGTATGCTTTATTATTTTTTAAGATATGTGTTCTCTGAAATTCTTTTGTTCTAAATAAATAATAGTTTGCTTCAGAGAGGCTGTCTGCCTAGGTGCTGGAACTAAGGGTAATGAGGATGCAGCAGCACCTCCTGGCTTAAAGTGGTTTCCATTACATACAGCGTTTACAGTTTGGTTCAATGGCAGTCAACACCCTCAAATTGTTCCAGCACCCCTGGCTGTCTGGCTGTGTTAGCCACTGTCATTGTTCTCAGAGAGAGCTGATCAGGATTTTTCACAAACATCTGTTAGTCAAAAAATGCTGATTTGTCAAAACGGAAATTTTTTACAGGAATGGATAGGTTTCAAGGAATGTCAACTTGAAAAAAAAATTGAAACTGTTCTTTTTAAACAAAAAATGAATGATTTTCTGGGTCGAAACAACTTTTGTTTCAAACTTTAAGTATAGTTAAAAAAATTAAAATGGTCAAAATAAAAACAAAATATTTCAAAATGATCAAAACGAAATGTTTCAGCTGATCTAAAGAAATTTTAGGGGAATCTGTGGTCGATGAAAATTTTTGAAATATCAACTTTTTGTCCTGATTCGGAACATAATTTTTTTTTTGAAATCTAGAGAATTTTCTCAGGATGGGAACACCATTTTTCACCCAGCTCTACTCTCGTGGGGAACAGAATTGCAGAATCTCAGCCTAAGTCTTGGTAGTGACTTGGTTCCATGTAACATTTTGATTAAAAACACCAAATTAACATGGCACACATTAAATGGATTAAAAAACTGGTTAACTGACCCATCTCAAAATGTAATGTAAATGGCAAATCAACATAGAGCAGGTGTGTTTTTAATGAGGTCCCGAAGGGAATGGTTCTTGTCTCTACACTATTAACATTTTTATCAGTGACCTGGAAGAATACATAAAATTATCACTGATAAAGTTTGCCGATGACACAAGTATTGAGGAAGTGGTAAATAATGAAGAGGATAGGTCACTCAGACAGAGCAATCTGGATCACTTGGTAAATTGGGCTCAAGTAAACAATATGTGTTTTGGTACATCTGAGAACAAAGAACATAGACCGTAATGACAAGACTGAGGTCTCTATCCTTGGAAGCAGTGACTATGAAAACGTCTTTGAAGTTGTGGGTGGTGTGACAAAGTTCCTCTTCTATCTTGGTGGGTCCTGCGCTTATTGGCGGATTTTCCTGCCTCAGAGATCCACCATGTGGATTGGGGAACAGCCCAGAGACCTTCCCCTCTGGAAGAACCCACAGTCCAGGTCAATTGGGAGGTTTGGGGGGAACCCGGGCCTGCCCTCTACTCCAGGTTCCAGCCCAGGGCCCTGTGGACTGCAGCTGTCTATAGTGCCTCCTGTAACTGCTGCATGACAGCTACAACTCCCTGGGCTACTTCCCCATGGCCTCCTCCAAACACCTTCCTTATTCTCACCACAGGACCTTCCTCCTGGTGTCTGATAACGCTTGTGCTCCTCAGTCCTCCAGCAGCACACCCTCTCACTCTCAGCTTCTTGCGCCTCTTGCTCCCAGCTCCTCACACTCGCCCCACAAACTGAAGTGAGCTCCTTTTAAAACCCAGGTGCCCTGATTAGCCTGCCTTAATTGATTCTAGCAGCTTCTTCTTAATTGGCTCCAGGTGTCCTAATTAGCCTGCCTGCCTTAACTGGTTCTAGCAGGTTCCTGATTACTCTAGTGCAGCCCCTGCTCTGGTCACTCAGGGAACAGAAAACTACTCATCCAGTGACCAGTATATTTGCCCTCTACCAGACTCCTGTACCCCACTGGTCTGGGTCTGTCACAGTGGATAATCAGTTGGACATGAGTTTCCAATGCGGTGCTGTGGCCAAAAGAGCTAATGTGATCCTTGGATGTATAAACAGGGGAATATCAAGAAGGGAGGTTATATTACCTCAGTATGGGGGCCACTCTAGCTATAGGCAAACAAAGCAGCACTCTGAATTTTTTCCTAGGGCAGCAGATAGTCTTGAATGGCCTCTGCCATAGGTGGCGGGTATAATAGGCCAGGGGAGGCTAAGCCTCCCCTGGCGCAGCTGCTGCCAACCCACTGCTGGAGGTCTGGGCCATGGTGGCCCCACCTGCACTCCGCCTCTTCCCTGAGGTCCCCACCACCCGCTACTGCCTGGCTGAGTCTCTCCTCTCCTCCACTGCACCCGTCCCTCTCCAGAGGTCCCCACCACTCACTGCATCCCTCCTTTCCTCCAACCCCCTCCCCTGTGAGGCCCACCTCACCCGCCATGAGGTGGGACATGGTGAGCGGTGGGTGCCTTGCATGGGAAAGGGGTGGAGGAAAGGAGGAATGCAGTGAGCTCCAGCAGGGGGGCTAAGCGGAAGTGGAGCCCTGGGCAGAAGAGGCAAGGCCATGGGTGGAAGAGGCGGGACAGGGAGTTAGCCTCCCCCAGAGGAAGTTTCACCCACCGTCTATGCCTCTGTATTTGGCACTGGTGTGACTGCTGCTGGAATATTATGTTCAGTTCTGGTATCCACAATTCTGGAAGGGTATTGATAAATTGGAGAGGGTTCAGAGAAGAGCCATGAGAGTGATTAAAGGATTAGAAAACCTGCCTTATAGTGATAGACTCAAGGAGCTCAATCTATTTAGTTTAATAAAGAGAAGGCTATGGGGTGACTTGATCACAGTCTAAAAGTACCTGTTATGGGGAATCAATATTTGTTAATGGTCTCTTTAATATAGTAGAGAAAGATATAACACACTTTATATCAAGCAATTTTTGACCCACTCTAATTGTTTTTTGTCAGACACTTCATACAGTGTAAAATTCACCCCTGCACAGAAAAGCAGCAAAGAAAACCCTAAGTTCCACCTTAGTCCAAGCTAAGCCTTCAAAATTGGGGTGAAACATCAGCCGGAGTCCCTGTGAATAAGTTTATCAAATAGTGGAGCCAGAGGATCTGCATACATGTGCCTCTACTGCAACCAACGTGACCATCCACTGGCATGTGGGAAGTCTGTCATGGTCACCTTTTCCATAGCATATAGGCATTGTGCCCTATGCAGCTGCTCAGCTAGCTAGCTCATTATTTGGCCCCAATGAGGAGCTTAAATTGTGCAGAGGGCTTTGTGCTGACTCCTCACACCCCATGTGAAAAACTCGTTTCTATCCATGACCCCCTTGGTCTCTTTCTATTTGGATCCATGGAATCTATGCAAAGCTGGATTGTTTTCATGATGCTCACCAACATCTGGCACTTTGTGGAGAAAAGTTAACAATATTTGCCCTTCCTTTGCGACTTCTCTTCTTTTTATGCCTAATGTAGCTGTAAAAGCACCTCAGATTAGCAATGTCTGTAAGAGACACTGTGAATTCTATAATTATCTAGGGTTATCTATAATATTTAGGGCGGGCCACTTATAACTCCTTATAGGTTTTGTATATTAAAACTCCCCTGCCAATACTATTCCATGCTATTGTGAGGGCTAGGTTTTCACGTTCACACCTGTCTCCACCTGGGTTTATGCAAAAGAGTGAGAATGTTAGATTTTTTTAAAGGGCATGCAGAAGTGTTTGCATCTGTCACAGATGGGCAATGTGTGCATGCAATTATACACACATTAACTGAGCACTTAGGCCTTCAAATGCAAATCCTGGCAGACTCTATAGTGAATCAATATATACTAACTTTACTTGGGCCCAAATTTTCTGCTGGCATAACTCCAGCAATGGATTTATACCAATAGAGAATTTCGCCCTCATGTTTCTCAACAACAGGAGAGCGGTATCCTTGCTACCATTGGGTACAAAAATACAAAACCATCTCTAATTCTTTAATATGTATGACACTTTGTTCATCCCCATTTTATCCTGTTTCCTCAATTAGACCATTTTTTTTTCTTCCATCATGCATTCTAGCCAGCCTTCTCCTCTGGAATTAACTAATCATATTTCTCTTTTGCTAGTGATAAGGGTTTGTTCACTAAGACTGCAACCGTGTAATTAAAGAAAGCTTACAATGCTGGTGTCAATCACTCTGCTCTGAAACTGGATAGCTCTGACCTCAGTTATTTTCCATTATACAGCATCTTTCAAACTATGATCAGGAAAGTAATACTTTAGGGACATGGATCTGACTTGACCTGTAACTAAGGAATTAAGTGTTGCTCAACCCTCTGTTTTGGAGGCATTCTTTTTTGTACTTTACATGATAATAATCACAGATGAGGCATATCCAAAAGAATAGATCTATTTATTTTTGTCCAAATTTCCTTCCTTTTTCAGAGCCTTGATTTTCCATCACTTTGTTCTTGGATTTGCTTATTAACAATGTATTCATTTTGAAAAAGAAGAATCTTATTTGATTTAATCCTTAAATGAATTTAAAAAACTAAAATAACATAGAATTCTTAAATCATTGCTTTCTCAATGCATTTCATTGTTTATTTTGCAGCAGTACCCAATCCATAAGGATCAGGACCACAATGTGCTAGGCATTGTGCAAACAGAAAGGAATACTTCTGTGGTGTTACTCATCTGGATAATGTTCAGTATTACCAACCTCAAGCAAAGTTAAGCACATGCCTAATGTCAAGCTTAGGAGTAGTCCGTGAAAGTAAATTGGACAACTTACATACTTAAAGTTAGGCAAATGCTTAAGTATGTTTCTGAACTGGCATTATCCTAACAATCAATACACCTTTTCTTGATTAATCCTTTGTGATAATGTCTTAGGCCTGGTCTATACTTAAAAGTTTCACTGCCATAGCTAAGTCGGTTAGGGTTAGCCATCACAGTTTTAGTCGTAAAACTCAGTTATACCAATATAAGCACTTTTATACTAATATAAGTGCATCTACACTAGAGAGGGCAAAACCCTCTTACAATAGACAAGGCCTTAGAGTAAATTGATAGTTACTCCTGACTTCATTTCATCCACTAAAATGGCACAGTAACCAGTCTTTTCAACTTATTTCCTTGCAATATATCTAAAATGGAATGATTTATTCCTTCTAGCATTCAGGTGATATTTATCTGACTAGCAGAGCTGGTTTGAAAAATGCCCTTTTATTTTGTTTGGTTTGGTTTGGTTTTGGTTTTAAATATTATTTGTTTAAAGCTTCCAGGGGGAAAATATTTTTTTTAATGAAAAACTGAAACTGAATAGTTTTCAAAACCACATTTTTGATTAAAAAAATCAGTTTTTCATTAAAAAATGCTTTTCTAAAACAAAACCCTAAAACTTTTTACAACAAAGTGAACTGAAAATTGAAAATATTTAGCAGAAAATGAATATTTTTATGAAACAATGTATGGTTTTTTTCTTAGCAATTTTCTACCAAAGTGAAACTTTACTGTAAAAAATGTTTGGTTTGGTCAAAACATCATTTGTCAAAATGGGAAGAGAAGTGAAAGGGAGAGGGGACATAAGTGAAGAGGGATGAAGTGGGACTGGGCAGGGGAGAAGAGGACATGAATAGCAGGTGTGGAGTGAAGTGGTGGTGGAAAGACAGTGAGGCAGGAGGAAGGTTGGCGCAAACAGCTAATCCATACAGGGCAGAGAAAGTCCATTCCAAGCTGTAGAAATTTCTCCAAATATCCAAAGGACCATAGCTCCCTGCTTTGCTGCTTCTGCAGCTTGTTCTACCAGCAGGAGTCTCTGACTAGCTTCTCTCTGCAGATTTCCTCCAAGGCCATGTGGTGGCGGGTGGGCAGAGGTACCACTTGAGTCCTAGTGCCTCCAGAATGGGAGGGGCCTTCCTTGGCAGAGTTGTGGGTCTGGGAGGGTGCTGGGGAGAGAGGTGGCCCCATTTGACCCCCTTCTCGCCCCCACAGCAGTCCCTACTTCGGCTGCTTCTGGTCCTACCATCTTCCACATCAGAACTGCTGTCTCTATTATTTATTTATTTTTATTGCTTGTACTGTGGTAGCATCTAGGAGCCCCAGGCCTGGCCCAAGACACCATTGTGACGGACGCACACAACAAAAAGATGGTGCCTGCCTTGAAGAGCTTAGAATGCAATGTTGATAATTTTACAAAGGCTGCTCTAACATGCACTGCCCCCTCCCCTCCGACCAGTCATGCACTAGTATCCCCTCCCTCAGCTGTGCCAAGCACTGCTACAATGCATCTACAGTGCATCTGAGTGATGGGGTCTGATTGGTGCCAAGGCCTTGGGCTGAATTTCACCCAGTATACAATATTTGAAGCCATTGCTTTTGATCATTTTCTTTTTCTTAATTGTATTCTTTTCTGGCCAGCCACCCTTATCATGTAATTTAACTGTCTATCAGTTCAGTTCTCTCCTATTGCATTAAAATCATTCAGAGATACTTGCCCACCTCTAAGGGAAGATGTATGAATTTATTTTCCACTTGGGAAATCATACAGTTTACCTAGCAGTTTTTTCTACCCAACAGGAAAATAGAAGCTGGGTGACAACAGACGTAAGCCCCAGTCTGGATTTTTAACC
Source organism: Terrapene triunguis (assembly GCF_002925995.2). Taxonomy (NCBI): domain Eukaryota; kingdom Metazoa; phylum Chordata; order Testudines; family Emydidae; genus Terrapene; species Terrapene triunguis. The sequence continues at coordinate 67,421,776 of NW_020664393.1, read as the reverse complement.
ACATGAATACTGGCAAAGATACTATTCAAGTTCAATTCTCAGTATGGATTTAACCTTTAGATTTTAAGCTCTTATTGGAGCTGGTCGGAAAAATGTTGATGTGACAAAACAATTTCTTTGTTGGAATTTGCCAATTTATCAAGATTGAAACATTTTTCAAGACCATGTTGATTTAACGAAATTCCACCAAAAATTTGCCTGGTTTCTTGACATCTCGCCTGTCTGGCTCCTCAGCAGCCCACCTGGTGGGCTGACAAAGAACTAGGCCTGGTCTACACTGGGGGATCAATCTAAGTTACGCAACTTCAGCTACATGAATAACGTAGCTGAAGTCGATGTACTTAGATCTATTCACTGCAGTGTCTTCACTGCAGTGAGTCGACTGCTGACGCTCCCCCATCGCCTCCGCCTGTGCCTCTCGCTCCGGTGAAGTACCGGAGTCGACGGGAGAGCGCTCGGGGTCGATTTATCACATCTAGACTAGACGCGATAAATCAACCCCCGATCGATCGCTGCCCGCCGATCCGGGCCCTAGAAGCCCTGAAAGCCTCAGCTCCCAAACTCTGAAGCCTCCAGTTCAGTCAGGGTTCCCAGGACTTCAAGGTTTCTCCTCAGCTCATTAGGCAGTATGTCAAGGGTCTGGGAGCATGGAAATCCTAGCTCCCAAGCTTCCAGGCCCATGGCTCTTGGCAGCCTTTGCTCTCAGGGATTTTATGGTCTAAGGCTCCAGGGCAACCCAACAAAAGGACTGACCCTGAGCATGGGACCCCAGAGTTCTAGGGTCTGCAGCCCAGAGCAGCCCACTAGGCAGACTACCTTGGAGTTGGGGCTTAGCTCCCTTTCACTGAAATCTGTGACATTTTGGGATTTCATTCAAAACCAAATTTCAAAATAACACAATGCTCCATACAGAGCTAACTTTCTCTGCACAGTTCTGCTGGGGTGCACAGGCAACCTGGCCCACTAGGTGGATCGTTCCAGTTCTGAGGATCCCGGGGTTCCAGCTCCTGGAGAGATCTGGCAGAAATAGGGGACAGGATGGAAACTCACAACATTCTGCTGATCTTCACAGGGAAGCAACCATTTTAGCAACCATTTCATCATTTATACTAATATGTGTGAGCTTTTAAATACTTTCAGGCATAACCAATGAGCTATCCAAATCACAGCAGGTTGAAATTCAGAATTTCAGTTTTGTGGGAAATTACGACATTTCAAAATTTGTTTTCAGTCTGAATCAGAACAAAAACAACTATTTTTGAAAATCCATGCAAAATCTATATTAAAAAAAGTTTCATTTAAAAAAAACAAAATTTCACGTTAAAATTTTAAAATGTATTATTGTATTTAATGTTTATGTTACTTCTATTATTTTTACATTTTCCCATGACACATTAGTAGTCATGATAATAATATAACAAACATTGTGTTTCAAATAAATGTTTTCCTACAGGTAATGTTGTCAAAATCAATGATTTGGGTGGGGGGGGGGAAGAATGTTGGCAAAATGGCATTTTCTAATGGAAAACCATTTCAAAGAAAATTTTCCAACTAGCTTTAGTCCAATTTAACACAAACAACAAACAGAGCCCACGAATAACAGCAGAATAAATGTGTCTTTGCAAAAAGTATTGCAAATCACCAGCTTTACTGTCAAAAATCATAATAGTTGCCTTTATTATCCTCATTTGACAGCTGCCATCTTGGCTAACACACCAGCGATTAAACTGGAGACCTCCAGAGCTAAAAGCATGCATTACTACAGATTGTGCTAAAGTTCTCTAACCGGTATTGTTACAGACTCATATATCTTTGGATCAGGCACAGAGGGGATCCTGTAACATTCTCACCAATGAGTAACACTATCTCCTGCACCCTTATTTGTGGCAGTGTGTGAAACTATAAATTCTCTTAGCATAAGAAATGAATAATCATCCCAAAACCAGAGTCGTATCCTTACAGAAAATTAGCTGTGAAAGTGTCTTTTCATTCCTATCTGAAACGTTTTTGAACCACATCCTTAGCTTTGATAATATGCATGCAATAAAAGCCATCTCTACATTTTTTCTTACTGTGTATTGGAGAGCTCAGATAAGGTAGCAAGTTCTGCTGATTGAAATCACTCAAACCAGTATTACGATCTGTGTATTATCATGTATTCCTGATTCTGCAGATTCCCACTGCAAAATCATTTTGATGCCTTCAGGAAAACAGACTTTTGGTTTATAATCAACATAAGTTGGGCATTATTTTCTAAAGTGATATATATATATATAATCTCTCTTTGAAGCTGGACCAAAATAGCTTGTTTGGATAGGTTTATAAAGTCTACAATTTGTCTGATTTACAAGTGGAACTTGACAAAATATAACACTGATAGTGAAAACAATTTATTTGGCCAGTCGTTTTTAATATTCCCTTTGCTAGCACTAAAGAAATTGTTGTAGTAATGGATAAGAACTCTCCGTTTACCAGCCCAATCACTTCTCTGCATTCATGCTGCAAGGAAGTCATTCAGTCTGTCTGTCTCTTTCTGTTGTTATTTTTATTTTATTATAGTAACCTATATATAGAAAGGCCGCAACTGAGCTCAATGTCTCATTGTGCTGAGCTCTGAGACTCTTCCCTGAAGAGCTTATCATTACAGCTAGCCAGGAAACAGAATTTCCATCAAGGGAGATTTTCACGATTTCAAAAAAATGTTCCCCCTCTCAAATTGAGACAAAAAACCAAAATATTGAAAAGTTTTGGAAACCAAACTTCTGACAAAAAATATGGATAGGGTCAATCAAAATATATTGACAATTTCAGTTTCATTTCAGTTTTTACCTTTTATTTTTTTTTTCATTATTTTTACTATAATTTAATTTAAATTTCAAAATAAAGAGTCATTTTGATCTGAAAAACTGATTTTCTTCATTTAGAAAATGTCAAAATAGGATGTTTTGACAATTTCAAACCTTTTTTTCCATTTTTTTTTCAAAAGGGGGAATGTGTCAAAACCAACACTTTCCTGCCAATGGTTTTGATTTGGATGAACTGGCATTTTCTGATTAATATGATTTTTGTTGAAAAATTCCCTATTGCCTCTACTCACCAGAAAAGATAGTCAAAGGGTAGGAGAAAGGGGGCTGGGAGTGTGGAAGCTCTGGCTCCCAAATCCCCATGCTTGTGGCTCTTTGTCAGCCTGTGCTCCCACGGTCTACAGCTCCAGGGCAGCCTGCACTGTACATTGTACATTGTACATTGTAAATATTGTACAACCAGAAAACTGGGACCTAAGATAGAGTGAAAATGACTTGCCCAAGGTCACACAGGAAGTCTGTGGCAGAGCCAAGAATAAAACCCAAATTTTCTTAGGCCGAGTCCAATGCTCCAACCAGAAGACCATCCAAAATATTTGTATTTCTCTTTAGCCAAGTATTTCTTATATCAAAGTCATGTTCCTTTGTTGGCAACATCACAGTCTGTTGTTATACAGGTTGTGGTGAATATTCTATTCAAGTTACATTAGAACAAGCATCTGCTTATTCC
>NW_020664393.1:67388907-67418232 GCF_002925995.2 Terrapene triunguis | reverse complement strand
AGGTATAAAGAGCTAGTTTTGCAAAACCAAAACCATGGAGGGCTGAGCTCCAATTCCAACTTTTCTGAAGCCCCCAGGCTGAGAGAGAGTTGGGATATGTTATTTGTTTTTTCAGTGCATCTGTTTTCAGAGAGAGAGTGGGAGTACATGTTACAAAACTCCTTGTTGTTCAGCTTCTTGTTTTGGGAAACTAAAGCCAGGATTGTTTCATATTTTGGTTGTATTTAGCTGAAGCCTCTTCTCAACTTACATCTTTTTATTAATAGTATGGTGTTATGGGGGAGTCTAGTTTTAATTCCAAAGCTCTGAGGGTGTTCAAATCCTCGGCTTTCTTTCAGACTCAGCCTTATCTAGAATCATAGAGATAGTTTATCTGGTTTGATCTCTAAACTACTATCTTTGCCTGCCAGTGCAGGGTTGTTCCTTCACTTGGGAAAGAACCATATTCCATCCTTTTCCAACACAATGGCCTACATCTGTGCAACTGCAACTGAGGGTATGTCTACACCCAGCCGCTAGTTCGGCGGCTGGCAATCGAAGTTCTGGGTTCGACTTATCGCGTCTTGTCTGGACGCGATAAGTCGAACCAGGAAGTGCTCGCCGTCGACTGCGGTACTCCAGCTAGACGAGAGGAGTACCGCGGAGTCGACGGGGGAGCCTGCCTGCCGTGTGTGGACCGAGGTAAGATCGAACTAAGGTACTTCGAACTTCAGCTACGTTATTCACGTAGCTGAAGTTGCGTACCTTAGTTCGATTTGGGGGGTGAGTGTAGACCAAACCTAAGTGAATTATATATTAAACTTCAGTGAGGGCAAAACATACCCCATTACTTGACCAGAAACTTTATGGAAAACAAAGAGAAGGTAACAGGTCAAAGTCCCACCCAACCCCAAAATATGATGGTCCTTTAAGCTACTAAATAGCCCCATGTTTGCCTTCTCTGTTTTCATGACAGCACCATTAACAGAGCCCTGTGTTAACCAAGATTCCAACTGGTGCCTATTCCATTCTTTCATTGCCTGTCTTTTATAGCCATTGCTAATTTTCTGAGCTCATAACTTCTCATTCTATAGTTGCTTGATAACCTCACAACAGCTTTCACTACCATATTTACATACAAATATATGATTTAGAAAGACAGTTTTATTCCATTAGACATACTTGCCTTGCCCGCAATTGTTTTATGTTTTAATCTACTAATCATATGGGGATGCTAAAGCAACAGGAGCGCTGTGTTGTTCTGAGGTATATTATATTAGTTGTACCTATGGTATAGCGGCACAATACTTGCCATATTAAATTAGAAACTCTTTAATGTTAAGTTTCAATGAGAATATAGTTCTACTGGGTATGAAGATTACTGTGGAGAATTCCAAATATTTTTAATATTATGTAAAAGAATAACTACTACCATACAGCACCCCACACTATTCCCACATAACTCAGTTAAGGGACCATTAAAAATCCATTAAGCTTGTTAGTTTGTACAAGCTTTCAGGGAATCCTACTGCAAGTTTTCTTATTTCAACGCTTATTGAATTATATTAGAGAAAACAATCTCTGAGCTCTGAGACTTGACGGGAATGGCTTAAGTGAGAGATATCTGGAGTGGTTTTGTGGATTGGTGGGTGGGTTATAATAGCAATTGTGTGATCATATTTTGCTTTATGGATTGTTTTTAAAGGAAATTGCTATTTCTGTCCCTTAAGGAAGCTCATATTAGAATTACCAAAATGTTAAAAAGAGAGGATGGTTTTATGGTAAAGGCAACACTAGGGGATTCGGGAAATCTGCATTCACTTCTTGGATCGGACATTGACCTCAGCCAAGTAAAGTAGGATCTGCTTCTGGAGGTGCATAACACTTGCAATTAATGTCAATTTCAGCTGGAGTTGCTGGTGCTCAGTACCTCTGGAAAATCAAGCTCTTAATCTCTCTGTGCATCAGTTCCCATCTGTAAAATGGGGATCATAATACTTACTTCCTCTAATTTGATACTAAGCACTCTGGAGCAGGGGCAGTCCATTACTTTGAGTTCGTACCGTGCTTAGTACAATTTGACCCCAAACTCACTTTGGTCCTCTAGGTGCTTTTATGATAAAATAAATAATAACAACAATAATAATGAAGGAATATGTATCTATGGAAAATTCACCTTTCTGGCTTCATTGGTATTTGTCACAAAGTCTTCCATTAAACTATCCGGACACTCGTTTCATCAGGAGGAGCTGTAATGCTTTTATAGATTGCAGAAGGAACCTGGGATCTGGTAGGGGTGATGTCCTGGGGACAAGGGGATGCCTTTTACTGTGCTCAGGTCCTCAATTCATTCAGATTTGACTGAGTTATAACCTGCCAAATCCCACCGTTTCCTCGCTGGAGCTTTCTAGAGACTGACTGCTAAAATCCATTAGCATTCTATCAGCCCTGTGCATGCACCGCCCCTACATCTCCTTTCAGCATGCTAAACTGAACCTCAGAATGGGACACAGGCAAAATGGAACTTTCTCTAGCTGCTGCTTCTGCTGTTTGGAATGGACTTTAGTCTAGCGGAATGTGAGCTAGACTCAGAACAAGGGTGTCACGAATTCAAATCTTGCTTCTTCTGCTGACTGTTGTTAATAATTCCGTACCTTTTACGGTTCTTATTGTTGGGCAAGGCCTCAGACCCTACTGAGAGATTAGTAAAGCTGGAAACAGAACCCAGATCTCTAAAATGCGGACCCAAAATTTAGCCACACTGTCTCTCAGGAAGAATCTGCCCAATCTAAGTACGTGTCTGCCTGCAGGGATTTCCCTACACCCCGCTTGAACTCCCCATTCCCCCCCACCCCATGGTCATCTAGTTACAGCAGTGTTGCCAATTTAGTCGTTTTCCACCTCCCGCCCCCTTGTAAATTTGAACACCCCCTCTCATTTCAATTCCTGGCAGAGGCGGCAAGTTATATGGGCCTGTGGTGCCCAGGCTCCAGCAATATTCAGGGACTGGGGGCCCGGCTCCACCAGTGTTTGGGGCCGGGTCTCTCCCCCGACCCCGCATGCTGCCCCCACATGCCTCCCCCAAGTGTCCCTCAGCCCCCACTTGCTACCCCCGCGTGACTCCCCTGGGCCCTGCGTCTCCCCTGCAGCTCCCTGCTGCCTCCGCTCTGCTGGCTCCCGGCATCAACTGCCGTCGCAGGGTCCTAGTGCCCCCATCCTCTAGTGCCGGGTGAGGGCTCCGCCTCAGACCTTTCCCTTTTCTGGCAGGAACCTCCACCAGCACAGGGGCCCCCTCTGCCCACAGTCACCGCTCCTGCCCCACGCTGGGCAAGGGGCAGCCCCATCCCCCACTGAGGCTACAGTGAGGGACAGCAGGAAGGAAGGAGGTGCACAGGTGATGGCAGCCTCCCTCCCTCATACCCACCATAGGGGAGTCGAGGGGGTTTCCTGGACCTGAGAGGGGCCCTAGGAGCATGAGCAGTGACAGTGGTGTGAGGTGAGTGTGCTGCTGGGGGGGGGTCTTATAGTTGCACCAAATCTTGGTCAAGTAAGGTGTCTATAAGAAGGTTGTAATTTGCTGATTATGATTATGCTGTCTCTGTGTGTGTATCATTTTTGTATTTGAAGTTATAAATATTGGCTATGTACTTGTAGCTCAATGTGTTTGATTCTAAGTAGCATCAGTGAAGCATTTGGTCAGCTTCTTGAGAAAGGATTATTCTGAGTAAGTGCCCAATCAAGAAACACTTAACTGACAATGGACCTTGGGAGACTCCAATCCACATCTGAGGAGCCTTCCTGGGAACATTCAAGGTGGCATGTGAGCAATGGCTGCTGCCTGCAAACTGAGGTATGCATGGACATGTGACTTGCCCATGTGACTCCAAACTCCATCTTGCTGCTGTGATTTTCCACAGTAAGAACAAAGGGGTCCTTCCACATGGCAGAGGATATAAAAGGCCCTGGAAACCCCTCCATTTTGTCTTCAATCCTGCTTCTTACCTCTGGAGGAACTTTACTACAAACTGAAGCTCTGAACAATGGACTGAATGACCCATCCAAGCTGTGGATGTACTCCAGAGACTTGACTTAAGCCAGCAGTTTATTCCATCACTGCTACAAGCTTGAACCAAGAACTTTGCCACTACTGTATGTAATTGATTCCATTTAACCAATTTTAGCTCTCATCTATATTTCTTTCTTTTTCTGAATAAACCTTTAGATTTTAGATTCTAAATGATTGGCAACAGCGTGATTTGTGGGTAAGATCTAACTTGTATATTGACCTGGGTCTGAGGCTTGGTCCTTTGGGATCGGGAGAACCTTTTTTTCTTTTACTGGGGTATTGGTTTTAATAACCATTCATCCCCATTAGGAGTGGGGCTGGTGGTGATACTGGGATACTGGAGTGTCTGAGGGAATTACTTATATGACTTCTGGTTAGCCAGTGGGATAAAACCTAATTCCTCTCTGTTTGGCTGGTTTGGTGTGTCTTAGTAATGGAGGAACCCCAGCCTTGAGCTGTAACTGCCCTGCTCTAAGCAATTTGTCCTGGATTGATACTCTCAGTAGTGTCCTGCCAGAGGCCGCTTTATTCCAGCCAGAGCCCTCACCCTAACCCTCTGCCCCAGCCCTGAGCCCCTTCAACACCCCAAACCCTTCATCACCAGCCCCACCCCAGAGCCCTCACATTTTTACATTATTTTAAATATATATATATTGGCTTACAAGGCAGGTGTGAGGGGGCAGGACTTGGACCTGTTCTGGGCACCACCAAGAATTATACAAACCTGCCACCCCTGATTCCTGGGGTAGTGTGTTGTCTATATAATGGGTCTAGTAATGCATATGTAACCCACGATACTAATATATGATCATCTAATTAAAGAGGGAGATTTCCAAAGTCACAAATTTCAGAGTAGCAGCCGTGTTAGTCTGTATCCGCAAAAAGAACAGGAGTACTTGTGGCACCTTAGAGACTAACAAATTTATTAGAGCATAAGCTTTTGTGGGCTACAACCCACTTCTTCGGATGCATATTGAGTGAAACATATATTGAGGAGATATATATACACACATACAGAGAGCATGAACAGGTGGGAGTTGTCTTACCAACTCTGAGAGGCCAATTAAGTAAGAGAAAAAAAAAAACTTGCTTCTTATCAAACTGTCTGTACTTGGCTATCTTGATTATCACTTCAAAGTTTTTTTTTTTCTCTTACTTAATTGGCCTCTCAGAGTTGGTAAGACAACTCCCACCTGTTCATGCTCTCTGTATGTGTGTATATATATCTCCTCAATATATGTTTCACTCAATATGCATCCGAAGAAGTGGGTTGTAGCCCACAAAAGCTTATGCTCTAATAAATTTGTTAGTCTCTAAGGTGCCACAAGTACTCCAGTTCTTTTTAAAGTCACAAATGGCAGTGAGGTCAACGCAAAGCACATACACAAGGGGGCAGCATTAACAGAATTGCACAAGTACCTTAATTCTGACATTCACTGCCTTTGAAAGTTTGACTTTGCAACCTCACTAGCATTCATTCTATATAATTACTATACACATCACACACTCCTTGCACTAAATATAATAACAATCTTTAGTGTCTCTTGCAGCAACTTTTTACAGGTTGGAGATTAGAAGGATTTTCTTAACAACTATTAGACATTGGAATGTTCAGCATAGGGAGGTGAAGACACTTCAGGTGAATCTAAAATGCCTGAGGGATTAGCATAGAGGAAAATATTGCTGTTTGCAAGTAGTTGGATAAGATGACTTAGGAGGCCTTTTCAGCCTTTTTCCTCCATGATTCAATGAAATATTTTTTTTCTTTAAGTTATTCAGTAAGAAAAATAACTGAATTTTATTAGGAAGGTCTCAATTATTCTCTCTGCTGAACAATTAAGCTGAACTACATTGCGTTGGGATTGCAGTAGATTTCAGAAGCCGCTGTTGTGCATTTAGTTGGATCAATACCTGGATAATAGACAAGATTCCTCAGAAAACGGTGCAGTAATTCTGAGGATGGTATCGCCTCCTCTGTGTCAGTACACAAACAATGCCCCAGCAGGATGCTTGAGGACGCTGCCTTTCAGAAGTAAGGACCTGGCCACTTGTACTATAGTAATTAGGAACCCATGCCACTTTTCACAATAGGAGTAGGATTTCTGGACAAATTTCAATTTGGCTAAGTCCATTCTGCCTACCTAAGTTCCCCCTACAAATTCAACGCATGGCATTCTTCATTCCCTACCCTGCAACAAACTGTCGTGTGCTGCTGCTCTGCTCTATTCAACAGCTGAGGCAGTTCATCCTATAGGCATCTACACTGCAAATGATGATAATATATCATTATGGTCCTGATCTTGAAAACACTTTAGCATGTGAATAACTTCCATCACATGAGTAGCTCGAATGAGACGCATGTATGTCAGCACTGAGTCAGTGAGGTCACTCATATGTAAAGTTACGTTGGTGTTTGAGTTTTTAATCCTGACTGCTATACATTTAATAAGATTGCACCAGTGGGAATTTTCTATAAAATGGAGGAATAGGCAATCAAATCTCAGTAGCATGCAGTGGGAGGCAGTGTGGTTTAATGGCTAGAGAATTGGAATGGGACTCAGGAGACATGGACTCTGTTCCTATGACCGCTGCTGGCTCACCTTTGGAAAGTCACCTTCCCTCTTTGCGCCTGAGTTTCCCCATCTGTAAAAAAGGTCTAAGGGTTTTGATTTCATTTGTAAAGAGCCGTGAGATCTATGGATGAAAAACACTATGTCAGAGCTGCTGGGTATTATTATTATTACTTAACTCCCTTAGGCTCCTTTGAAAATCCCAGTTCTTGTCAATAAAAACCTCCCCCACAAAAATCTAGGATTTGTTCGACTATTAAGACTTGCACTATATGTAAGAGAGCAGTATGATTGCTCAGAGCTCCAGTATGAAACTGGAGAAAAGTCTGTTCAGAGTCTTTGGGTTAAGTTTAGAGGCGAGAGCAACAAGGGTAGTGTCGTGGTGAGCGTCTGCTATAGACCACCAGACAGGGAGAATGAGGTAGACGAGTCTTTCTTCGGACAACTAACAGAAGTTTCCAGATCTCAGGCCCTAGTTCTCATGGGGAACTTCAATCACCCTGACATCTGCTGGGAGAGCAATACAGCAGTGCACAGACAATCCAGGAAGTTTTTGGAGAGTGTTGGGGACAACTTCCTGGTGCAAGTGCTGGAGGAACCAACTAGGGGCCGTGTTCCTCTTGACCTGCTGCACACAAAGAGGGAATAATTGGTAGGGGAAGTAGAAGTGGGTGGCAACCTGGGCAGCAGTGACCATGAGATGGTCAAGTTCAGGATCCTGACAAAAGGAAGAAAGGAGAGCAGCAGAATACGGACCCTGGACTTCAGAAAAGCAGACTTTGACTCCTTCGGGGAACTGATGGGCAGGATCCCCTAGAAGGCTAATATGAGGGGGGAAAGAGTCCAGGAGAGCTGGCTGTATTTTAAAGAAGCCTTATTGAGGGAACAGGAACAAACCATCCGGATGTGTAGAAAGAAGAGCAAATATGGCAGGCGACCAGCTTGGCTTAACAGATAAAGTTTCGGTGAATTTAAGCAAAAAAAGGAAGCTTACAAGAAGTGGAAACTTGGACAGATGACTAGGGATGAGTATAAAAATATTGCTCGAGCATGCAGGGGTGTAATCAGGAAGGCCAAAGCACAATTGGAGTTGCAGTGAGCAAGGGATGTGAAGGGTAACCAGAAGGGTTTCTATAGGCATGTTAGCAACAAGAAGGTGGTCAGGGAAAGTGTGGGACCCTTACTGAATGGGGGAGGCAACCTAGTGATGATGTGGAAAAAGCTGAAGTATTCAATGCTTTTTTTGCCTCCGTCTTCACAGACAAGGTCAGCTCCCAGACTGCTGCACTGGGCAGCATAGTGTGGGGAGGAAGTGAGCAGCCCTCAATGGTGAAAGAACAGGTTAAGGACTATTTAGAAAAGCTGGACATGCACAAGTCCATGGGGCTGGATCTAATGCATGCGAGGGTGATGAGGGAGTTGGCTGATGTAATTGCAGAGCCATTGGCCATTGTCTTTGAAAACTCGTGGTGATCGGGAGAGCTCCAGTACGATTGGAAAAAGGCAAATATAGTGCCCATCTTTAAAAAAGGGAAGAAGGAAAATCTGGGGGACTACAGACCAGTCACCTCACCTCAGTCCCTGGAAAATTCATGGAGCAGATCCTGAAGGAATCCATTTTGAAGCACTTGCAGGACAGGAAGGTGAACAGAGGATCAGGAACAGTCAGCATGGATTCACCAAGGGCAAGTCATGCTTGACCAACCCTATTGCCTTTTATGATGGGATAACTGGTTCTGTAGATATGGGGGAAATGGTGGACATGATATATCTTGACTTTAGCAAAGCTTTTGATACTGTCTCCCACAGTAGTCTTGCCAGCAAGTAAAAAAAAGTATGTATTGGATGAATGGACTATAAGGTGGATAGAAAGCTGGCTAGATCATCGGGCTCAATAGGTAGTGATCAATGGCTCCATGTCTAGTTGGCAGCCGGTATCAAACGGAGTGCCCTAGGGGTCGGTCCTGGGGCCAGTTTTGTTCAACATCTTCATTAATAATCTGGATGATGGGATGACTTGCACCCTCAGCAAGTTCACAGATGACACTAAGCTGGGGGGAGAGGTAGATATGCTGGAGGGGGGGGATAGGGTCCAGAGTGACCTAGACAAATTAGAGGATTGGGCCAAAAGAAATCTGATGAGGTTCAACAAGGACAAGTGCAGAGTCCTGCACTTAGGATGGAAGAATCCCATGCACTGCTACAGGCTGGGGACTGACTGGCTAAGCAGCAGTTCTGCAGAAAAGGATCTGGGGATTACAGTGGACAAGAGGCTGGATATGAGTCAACAGTGTGCCTTTGTTGCCAAGAAGGCTAACGGCATATTGGGTTGAATTAGTAAAAGGATTGCCAGCAGATTAAGGGAAGTGATTATTCCCCTCTATTCAGCACTGGTGAGGTCACATCTGGAGTATTGTGTCCAGTTTTGGGCCCCCCACTACAGAAAGGATGTGGACAAATTGGAGAGAGTCCAACAGAGGGCAACGGAAATGATTAGGGGGGTGGGGCACATGACTTATGAGGAGAAGTTGAAGGAACTGGGATTATTTAGTCTGAAGAAGAGAAGAGTGAGGGGGGATTTGATAGCAGCCTTCAACTACCTGAAGGGGAGTTCCAAAGAGGATGGAGCTAGGCTGTTCTCAGTGGTGGCAGATGACAGAACAAGGAGCAATGGTCTCAAGTTGCAGTGGGGGAGGTCTAAGTTGGATATTAGGAAAAACTATTTCACTAGGAGGGTGGTGAAGCACTAGAATGGGTTACCTAGGGAGATGGTGGAATCTCCATCCTTAGAGGTTTTTAAGGCCTGTCTTGACAAAGCCCTGGCTGGGATGATTTAGTTGGCGTTGGTCCTGCTTTGAGCAGGAGGTTGGACTAGATGACCTCCTGAGGTCTCTTCCAACCCTAATCTTCTATGATTCTATGACTCTGCTTGTGTTTAAACAGAAATACAAAATGAGCAAATGTACATAAGTCTGCTTCTTTCAGATTGGAAATAAGGTATAATTTTTTAACAGTGAGAGTAATTAACCCTTGAAACAATTTATCAACAGTTGTGGTGGATTCTCCATCACTGACCATTTTAAAATCAAGATTGGATGCTTTTCTGAAGGATACGCTCTAGGAATTATTTTTGGGAAAGTTCTATGGCCCGTGCTGTAGAGGGGATCAGACTAGATGAGCACAATGGCTCCTTCAGCCTTGAAATTTATGAACCTGTGGTCTATCTAATCTAATATCTCATCACTGTTGGTGGCTAGAACCAGATATTTCACAAAAACGTGTGAGAAAATCTGCAGTATAGGATCACCTACTCCCAGGGGAATTTCCTTCTAACCCCTAATAGCTAGAGATTGGCTGAAGCCCTGAATTGATTCCACTAATTCTGTTTATTTTTATCTATTATTTATATTATTCTTTTTAATACTATTATAAATATTGATATTCTTGTAATCCATGTAAATGTCTAATCGCCTGGTAGAATCCTGTTAAACTCTAAGGCTATGTCTACACTACAGACCTTGCACCACTGTAAGGTCTCCTGTGTAGCCGCTTTATGCCAGTGCGAGAGAGCTCCCCTGCTGGCAAAATTAAACCACCCTTAATGAGCAGCGGTAGCTATGTCGGTGGGAGAGCATCTTCCACTGACATAGTGCTGACCACACTGGCGCTTTTGTCGGTGAAACTTATGTCGGTCAATGGGGTGTTTTTATCACACCTCTGACCGATAAAAGTGCTAACATAGAGAAAGCCTAAGCCTCTTATGGCAGTGAGTTCCACAGTGTAACAGTGCGTTGTGCAAAAAAGTATTTTTGTATCTTTCAATTTCATTGAACATCCCTTGCACTTGTGTTATGAGAATTATGAGTAAAATCGAATTCTAGAGCTACTTTCTCTACAGAGTTTAGTATCGTGTATTCTTCTCTCATCCGCTTGCAAAGGTAAACAATTCCAGTCATGACTTTGGAAGTTAAGATAGGCTATTACAGCTAATACTATGCATCTTTTGATGTTCGTTAAAATATTACAGGCAACTTGGTGTTTGGGTGTAGTATGGAGGCACGCTGAGTTTGTGGTCTCATGTTTTTCTCTATTGCACATTTGTTCATATCACAAAATCATCACATAATTCGTTGCATTTGGTAGTCTTTACACAAGACAGCTCCAAGATTGGAAGAATAAAATAATATCTTTCATGTCTACAACACCTTTCATAAGTATGAATAAAGGAGCCACCTGCAGCACAATTTCACCCACGACTGAAGTGCAGCCACCTGCTGAATGGAACGCCAGAGCTGTTTAGTACAGCCGCACTACACAACACTATCACAGGACGTGGAGATTACCCTCATCCACCTGAAACTGTGGTGAGAACTTTTGATAGGTAAAAATCTAATGATTAGAGCTGGTCAGAGACATTCCAGCAAACGTTTTTTGGTCAGAATTTTCTGATTTTGTGATTGCGTTAAGTTCCTCTGGAAACCAGCCAACTTTTGAAACCTGCTCACGAGGGTCTGTGACCCTGGAGCAGCCAGACATCAAAGCCCCAGGGCTTTCCGGATCTGCAGGCCATCTAGCCACTTGGATCATCCTGGATTTGGGGACCCCAGAGCTCCCAGCATCTGTGACTGGGGCGGCCAGCCTGGTGTATTGTCTCTGAGTTGGGAACCCTGGGGCTTTCCCTTTCATGGAGATTTGGGGTTTTGTTCTGAATCAGAACTAAACCAAACTTCCAGATATTGAAATCCTCCATGAAACAAAATTACATTTCCAGCTCCAGTAAGGATGTAAATGGGAGTAATGATTGTAGAGGCGGGTCAGGACGAGCTGCATTGTCAGAGCTGTGCAAACAACAATATCCCATCTATAGCAAGTGCTGCTAGTGTTTCAGTTTCATAAGCACCTAATTCACAGGCACAATTTGAAAGGAGGGGAAAAAACTCTCACCCCACAAAGCAGTACATGTATATCCGATAGACTATTTAAGCTCATTCTTCTCTCATCTCCTCTGAGACTTATGAGCTTTGCAAAGCTTTTTGTCTCAGCTGGAAGAGCCTTCTATTTACCGTACCTCACATAAAAGCTGATTGCTTCTTCAAAGTGTCTGATCTCATTTGTATATGAGAAACAGAATAGATTTGAAAGATGCTCGTAATTCATTTAATTTTAATTTCTTAACATTCTTTTATCCAATATTCTAGATAAACAAATCAGTGAGGTAATCATTTCATGGGCTATATCATTTTCATTATTTCTTCTGTACACACAAAAGCCAAAGCTCTTTTCCTTTAACATCATGTTTTCTCATAGGCCATATAGGAACAATATTGGGACATGTCCCTTTAGCCTTATGAGATTATTCCAGACAAAATTATGAAAAAAGCTGACAAGTAATTAAATCTAATTAAATTATATCATATTGTATATACTCCAGCCCGTAAGAGCAGAAGCATCCTAAACAGGGACCGCTGCAACTGGGGGAAAGGGGTAAAATGGGGCCCAGACAGGGTCAGCTTTCCCTCCTGCACTGCCTGGATCTAGAACTGTGCATAGGAGACACCCCCACCATATTCTGGGAACAATGGGTACCAGGTGCTGCCTCCATCCCTGCCATGCGGCTTTGCAAAGGAGAGCCAGCCAGAGATTCCAGACAGTAGAAACACAAGCAGCCAAAGCAGGGACTTTTGGTCCTTTGGACATTTGGAGAACTTTCTATGCTTTTGAATGGACTTTCTCTGCCCTGTGCTCCAACCCTCCCGCTCCCCCTCTACCATGCCCTCTCTCACACTCCCTTCAGCTCAGCTTCACTCCACTCCTGCCCCCCTTAGCCTCTTCTCCCCTGCCCTGTCCCCTTTGCCAACTTCCCTTCTCTTTTCTTTCCATTCAGCTGATCTTCTCCAATCTAAATCCACCAGCAAATAAATAAGTTAATGAATAAATGATGAACTAACGTGATGTTTGCCGCCATCAGATTGCTCACTCTGGGGAAGTGTCTTGTCTATTTACACTATAAGCTTGTAGTAGTGTGGTTGGAGCAGTTCCCCCTTGTGAACTTTCAACCACAGGTCTCCAGGGGGAAGAAGTCTCTGTCTCCGGTGTTCACTGAATTGGGCTCCAGCCCACTGACTAATTATCCCTGGTGGGGAGGTGGGGACTTGGAGGGGCTTAGCCCTGAAATGTCCTGAAACAAAAAGCAAATCCAACTCAATACTGGGTCACCCACCAGTCTTCCTATGGGGCATCTCTGCCTTTTCCTTTTCGAGCATGCTTCCCAGACAGTCTCTTATTTTGACATTGCTTGTGTCTTGAGGTCTAACTGCTCCATCCAAGTGACTGCTACAGCTAGCAGGATTGTTTCTCCTTACTTCTGGCAAAGTTCCCTTCAGGCAGAGAAGCAGAGCTCCATCCTCCTTCCTGGCTAGTCTGTCCTGAACGACTGCTACTACTCCTTCATATTATGTTTTATGGGGAAGCATAACGGCCACCTATTTTATTCCTTATACATTCATGCCACTACACTCTTTTACCCTGCTCTATATGCTTAAGGAAATGTAGTAGAGCTTTTCTCTGTTATCCTACTTTCCTGAAACTCTCACTAAACTCAGTCTAGTATCAGGGGGTAGCCGTGTGAGTCTGTATCCACAAAAACAATGCAGTGTCCGGTGGCACCTTACAGACTAACATTTATTTGGCATAAGATTTTGTGTGTAAAAAACCCATGCATGCATCTGAAGAAGTGGATTTTTTACCCACAAAAGCTTATGCCCAAATAAATCTGTTAGTCTTTAAGGTGCCACTGAACTCCTCGTTGTTTTTGTAAACTCCGTCTGTGAGTCTAAATTCTTCATAAAAAGCCTTTCTTTCCTGGAAACACTCCCTGCATTCCCATAGCAGTTGATCAACTATTTCTTAAACTTATGTATGTTACACAGCTTATCTTTGAGTCTATTCAATAAATATAAATGATTATTCAAACCAGAGTGGCCAGTTAACAGTCTAAATATGAGCACTTCACTGATCCTCTAATAACCTTGGAGTATCACATTATCCTCTATTTTGGGGCATATGTCATAGACTCTTCTTCCTCTTTCCTCCTTGCTCCTCATTTCTTGCCATTTCTCTTTTAAATCCTTTTTTAAACACAATTTTAAATTTAGTTTAATTTTAAATCCCTGCATACTCAAATGAATTTTTATATCAATTTTATTCATTTTTAAAAACACTTTTCTCTTCCTTATCTGCCATTTCATTGACAGGGATGCCAGCAAGTGCTGGAATCTATGCTAATACTATGATCATGGCCAAACATACTAACACTGTTGTCAAAAACAATATTTCATTTATTAGACCACTCTGCTTTCTGAAGTACCCATTTTAATTGCCAATAATCCTTATAACAAATCCAAAAAGATAACAGCTGTTGTAGGCCATAAGTCCTTTATCCTGTTCAATGCTATCATTATTCCCATCAATTCAGCCATCATAATGGCTACAAAATTAGATATTCTTTTAGATTTTTCAAGTCTAATCTCAGGGATGCAAAAGGCTGTTCCCACTCTACCTGATTTGTAATCTTTAGGTCTGTCAGTATATAGTTGGCAATAGTGACTCCATTTACCATATATGAACTCATAAACTTTATCCATCATATAGTATGACTCTTTTCCCCCCTTTATTTTATTATATAATTCTATATCTACAACTGGAAGCACTGAACTGAGTCAGACTCTCTCTTTTTAGTCCCCTTCCAGGCTTGGCATTGGCTGCAGGTATAGTGGAGTGGGGTTAGCTGGGCCCATGGGCTCTCCTTAACCCCTTCTCTGCTGGTTTGGGTCCTCTCTGCTCCATTACAAAGCTCATAGGGGCAGGGCGCATCTTCTACTACTGTGTGTTTGTACAGCACCTAGCACAATGGGATCTCACTCTTGGTTGTCCGTTAGCCTCTACTCTAATAAACATATTTAATAATAATACAAACAAGGGGACAGATCTGTGTATTGATAAACTCTGACATTTCCTGATTTTTGAGTGCTTGACTTTGCAATCTTAACAATGTTCTATTCATGTAGTTTTTTTGGTATGAACTATAGAGTTTTTGAAAAGCAATGTTAGACTCCAGGCAAATATGAACATAAGTAGGAGCCGAGGGTACCCCATGGGTACAAGCATCCTCTTTAATAGCTTGGATTAGGGCCTGCAGAGGCATACAAAACAAGATGCACTGGGAGGCTCAGCGTGCGATGCTAGTTACATATATTTTTGTTGTTGTTACTGTCTGTATCACTGAATCATCCAGAGACTTCAGTCAGGACCGGGGCTCTATTATGCCAAGGCATTGCACAAGCCCATAGGAAGAGACAGTTCCTGCCTCAAAGAGCTTATAAATCTTCCTCTCTCTCTCTCTCTCCCCCTCCCTCCCACATACTCTGTAATGTGGGTTAAACTTTGTAGCCCTGTGATGCTATATACATGATTAATGATAATAAATAGAATGTATTCTGTATGCCATACAATTTTAGAAGTCTAATGTATGAACTAAATCTCCTGTCTTTTCATAATTACTGATAAAAGCCCCAATTCGCTCCAGTTTGAATGTAGCTAGGCTTAGGGGGTTAAGTCTATTCTGTTTTAAAAGAAGAAGAAAACAGAGGATTTGATTGTTCATGACATTTTGTTCAGAATCAATCATTGTCGGCTCAGGTTAGACTGATTTACTATGAGCCTGCCATAGAAAAGATTTGCCACAAATGCCAAGGCTCTGAGCTATTTCCACTGCGCTGAACATAATGATGGATTTATCATTGCAATCAAGATGGTAAAACAGCATGGTCCCCTGAGTAGAGCACCAGGCAAATTGATCACAACAGCCCTGAAGTTATATAAGGGCTTTGTTTATCTGGTCTCAGTCTTCTGGAATAGTAATCCAACATAACATAAAATACTCTGATCTTTACAGAAGTTTGGACAGGTTTTATCTCCCCAAAAACATATATAGTGGAATAGTATTTACCAGGGAGTAAAATAACTACCCATTAAAAAAAAGGTATATAATAAAATCAAGTCCAACATATTGTGCAGTGGTAGGAAATACCATTATTACCATGGACAGTAACCACCAATCTTACAGCATTCTCTCAATCTATAATTGAATATGCTGTAATAGCTTAGTATGAAAGTGAATAATGTGGGAACCAGAACATTTGCTTTTAATGCATTACCTTTTCATTACAAGCATTCTTTCCTAATTCAATAAAAAGATGGTGACAACAGGAAGTGCTTCCAGACCCTAAGTACATTAAAACTAAAATGAAATATCGTCCCTTTCGTGATTATGCAGCAGCAAACTTGGCTTTTGCACCAAGGTGAGAGAAATAATCAGCCTTTAGCTAGAACTTTTCAGTCACAGATCTCAAAGCACTTTGCAAAGGAGTGTAAACATTATTATCCATTTAACAGATAAGGATGCTGCGCCACAGTTCTTGGTATGATCCAGGATTCCCTAATATTCCCTCTACTCTATTGCAACTCACTGTTCCTCAAAGGTACCAAGAAACTTGGATAAAACAAAGGGAGGACCTCACATGAGCTCGCTGTACTCTTCACTGGATATCCATCCATCTGGGACTCCAGCTATCTCAGAGATTCTCTCTGCCTCTGGGAATCACAGTGGCTGATGTATAAACTGGAACAAGGGCATTCTGGGTAAAGAGTATCTTCTCACCTACAGCCAAAATTGGCCAAAAATACATGCTCCTGTGAAAATAGATGGGATTTGATGAGTGGGCTGAAGATGAATAGATTCGGGCAATTCTGGACCAAGAGCAGAGAGAGTCCCGAGGTTGAGGACCCCTCACAGTTATCAGCTGATTCCCTAAAGCATGACATTTGGTTAGCTCTGTGCTACAGAGCAAAACTAACATTGCTGGGACAGATCCACTTCTAGATCATCCAGGTCCTTTACATTGCCACAGCGCTGTCCAGGTGTAGTATAGTGCTGGGATAGCCAGCCCTTTCAGTCCCAAGTCAAGTGTTTGTGTTGGGATGGGTGGGGTGTGGCTGCAGTGCTACTGTGCTCCAGCTGTTATCTGCTGGAGTAATGGTCCCTGGACTACTTTAAAGAATGCAGGGATAGTAGAACAGGTTCCTTTTCAGCTCCCTCTCCAGGTCTGCCAGCAGACAATGGGCATAGCTGAAAAATCCAGTCCGTAATCATTAAGTTGTATTTCTCCTTCCCTCTCCAGCTCCTGCTGCTGTCATTCTGCTGCTTCTTTCTGCCTCCTATTAGGTTAGGAGGGTAATAGGATGTAGCTCACCAGTGATCTTGGGTCAAACTGTTTGGCCATCCCTGATCTAAAAGCCACCTAATGAGTGAACAAACTCTTGATGCTTGCAGCTATGGGCCAATCCGATTTTGTATTAACTTCAGGAAGGACAACATGGTCTCTAAATGGGATAAATATCCCATTCCTCAAACTGCTGATGGAGAGCATAGACAAGGTAAAGGATCTAGGCTTGTTCAGAGACACAAACAGGTATTACAGTTTAAAAGGAGTTAACTGTTAGAAAACAAAAGAGCGAGAGAGAGAGAGTCTAATGTCTTTTCCATGCCAATGTTGGTGCTCAGGGAGGAAACCAGTCTCTTCTATCCTTCTCTATCACTTGCTGCTGCTTCCATTTGCTCAATGGTGTTGAGATTGACAGTACTGGTCTCCTTGCTAAGGGTTCTCCTTAAGGTTTATCTTGGGTGCCCACATTTCCTCACACAAGTTGGTATCCACGTGACAGCATCATGTGGAAGTCTGTGTGTTGGTATCCAGAGTACATGCCCCAGGTAAGTCTGGTGTTTCCTTATGATTCTGGTGGAAACAAGCAGCTGGTTGGTGATTTCCTGGATATCTTCGTTGGTGAGGATATCTTTCCTACCAATGCCCAGAATCTTTTATGTCTAACATTTTAGTAGATCTCCAGCTCCTGCAGCTGTATGTTAACACCAAGATTACGTCTGAACTGAAAATTCTCAGATTTGATTTGCTGCTGAATATCTTTGATTTCCACATGCTGTTGAGTATAGTGAATGCTGTGGATGCCTTTCCTATCCTTCCTATCCTCTCTTTTCCTTAGAGAAACTGCTGAGCTCCAGTTCATTTGCAAATTTGACACTATCAGATCAGGATTAAACAAAGACTGTGAATGGCTATCCAACTACAGAAGCAGTTTCTCCACCCTTGGTGTTCACACTTCAACTGCTAGCAGAGCACCTCACCCTCCCTGACTGAACTAACCTCGTTATCTCCAGACTGATTTATACCTGCCTCTGGAAATTTCCATTACTTGCATCTGAAGAAGTGAGGTTCTTACCCATGAAAGCTTATGCTCCCCATACTTCTGTTAGTCTTAAGGTGCCACAGGACCCTCTGTTGCTTTTTACAGATTCAGACTAACACGGCTACCCCTCTGATACTTTTGGCTAATATGGTTCTTCTCAGGTAGCTGGACTGTTCTACTTTCTTCATATTTTTGCCTTCTAATGTGATGTTACTGCTTGATGTCTGGCTTTCAGTGATGTTTGTTTTATCGTAACTCATTTTGAGCCCTGCTTGGCTTGCTATTTTTATATAATATTTATAGATATATATTATCTTACTGAGTGTAACAACTGGAGAGCAGTTACATTACTCAGTGTTGCAGGGAAAGTTGCAGTGTGATACTACACAGGATGACAGAAGCAGTGGATTTAAAGCTTAGAGAAGAACTGGCTGGATTCAGGTCCAGAAGACCCTATGTAGATCATCATAGAAGACTATATAGAATAGCAAGCTGCCCTCTTCATCAATTTAATTATGTTTTAAAAAGCATTTGACAGCCTGCACAGACATCCATTGTGAAATCTTTCATAAGATTTCAGTCTTATGAAATCCCAGCTAAAGTCATCAACATCATCCCAGCCACATACAGAGATGAAGCGCTCTGTAAACTTAAGGTGAACAACAAGTGGTTCAGTGTGGACACTGGCACTGTTGTTTGGTATTGCCATAGACTGGATAATGAAGAAGTGTATTAGCAACACAAACACTGGTGTAACATGGGTAGATGGCAATTGCCTAGAAGACCTAGACTTTGCTGATGATATTGCATCTCTGAACGACATCCCTGAAAAGTTACAGATAAAGACAGACTCTGTGTGGGCTTTATAAATTCATTTCTTTGCATCTCAGTTACAACTGAACAGACAACAAATGATGTATTTGACAAATTTAGTCTCTTTCTCTGCACATGTTATACCAATAGAATAAAAACCAGCAGGATCTTATTAAGAGGGATAAGGCAAAGATGCCACATTTATTGTAAATATAATGATAAAGCAAAAGATAAAAGTAAACAACGTTGTTTGACTACTTATTCCTATCACTACTTATTCCTTATACACACACACATATATATAGATATAGATATAGATATATATAGACAGATTCATTCACACAATCATTCATTCAAGTTCTGTATAGGTGTTATAGTTACCAGCCTAGAAGTTGCTCATGCCAAGTTACTGGCCAGGTATCTTGGTCATGAGGATGGAGCCGAGTCTGTGTCAGATGCACCTGATGCTTCTGAAGGTTGGCAGCAGAACCAGAGACTCAAAGTCATCAGTCTTTAGAGTCCATTCTTATAGGAATTAATTCCTATGTTAGTCTATGGGAGCTGTTTCATCCTGCTGTTGCTGACTCAATCAGCAGATGGCACATTCCTGTCCAAAGTGGCACATTCCTGGTGGCTCCACACTGTCCAAAGTTTGTGTTTCTCATCCTTCCAGGTGATGGGGTGGATCCCAGTTTACCCTCCGGGGTTTTTCTGGTCATCCACTTGACACATTCTTCGGCCAATGGATACTCCTTTTCTAGGCTGGCACCTCCCTAACCATTCATGTATATCAAGCATTCATCAGCATACATTCCTTATTTTAACCATATTTTAATTTACTGTCTCCACCACTTTCGGGGTGTGTGCTAATTCATTTGAGACTCCCAGCCCTTTAATCACAGAGGGTGGGGGTCTGTCCTAGGAGCCGTTGAATGAAGTGAAAGTCACTTAATGGCTTATAGTGTTTG
The DNA here is from genome assembly GCF_002925995.2 of Terrapene triunguis. Taxonomy (NCBI): domain Eukaryota; kingdom Metazoa; phylum Chordata; order Testudines; family Emydidae; genus Terrapene; species Terrapene triunguis. Next base: position 67,398,514 of record NW_020664393.1, on the reverse strand, counting down.
TTTGCATTGTATCAATTACTTCAAGAACAAAGTCAGTTAACTTGTTTGTAAGTTTTACATAGTAGTAAAGTATCTTTCACAGGATAGATATAATCAATGGTTTCTACAGACAGTAGCTTACAAGTTTTAACAGAAGACCCAAGAGATTTTTGTACTTGGTGAAACTGTTGGATTTTAAAGAGTGGGGGCCAAATTATGAGGGGGTCACTGTCACTTGGGGGAATCACTGTTAGTACCTTCTTTAATATCCCTACACACATGGACATTCTGTGAGCAGATTGTTATTTCTTCATTGTATTCATCATTTGAATGTATTCAATTAATATTATTTCAAGTTTTTACTCTATGGATTGGTCATAAATAGTTGAAATTTTAGCTGTATTGCTTAAATCTCTGTGACTCAATTTCCCCATCTATAAAATGAGGATAATGATACTTTGCAAAGTGCTTTGAGTTCTTCTGCTAAAAAGCATTATCTAAGAGCTGGATATTATTATTACTATTAAAGCTGATAGATTAGATAAAAACATGGCTTTGTCTCTCTTTTGTGACTGGAAAAGCATGCAACAATTTCTGACATGAAAACGTGTGCGCGTGAATGCAAAATAAAGTTTCTATGATTACTCACCCGTGCAACTTTGAAATTTGCTTTCTGCAAACGTTTGCTAGTATAATGCTATCACTTGAAGGTTTGAGGAAAGAAAACACACAGGGTTTTGAGAAGAGCTGATGTGAATAAATTTAAAATTCAGAGAACTATTTGTGAACATTGTATTTGCATTATTCAGCCAGCTCTGTTTTTGGGTTGCATGGAAAACCTTCAGGCATTATGTTGGACCTTATTCAACAGGGATGTGATTATTTCTGCAGATGCATATAGGGGTAATGTGGCTTTTAAAGAAAACTGATGTGACTCAACTAGAGGGTGTGTGAAGAGGATGCAGGATGCTAGTATAACACACAGTTTCATAAGTGTTTAAACTACTTCAGAGGTAAAATTACCAGGTTTATTCTGCCAGAAATAAGAGTGATCCAGAAACTACTTATTAGGATACTGGTGTTTCCCGTATTACATATTATAGCATATTTGACACTCATCTCTCATTCATATCTTTAACCAGACCAATTTCCAAGACAATTTTAAAAAGGGAGAATACAGTTATCTCCTCTGCGCTTCAGTTTTCCGTAACATTGAAATTTTGCACATACAGATCCTGTGTAGTGTTCTTAAATTGCATCACAAAAAACACTTTGTAATATGACATGAACTGCCCTTTACTCAGGCCAGTGAATAAATGCCACCATTGTGGCCCTAAGGATGTTGACTGGGCCTGCAACTATGAGTAAGGCTCAACGAATGTCATAGTAGCTGAAGAGATAAATGAAGAGCATGTCTGCATTTGAGCTGGGAGGTGTGATTCCCAGTTAGAGTAGATGGGCTTGAGATATCATGCTAAAAATAGTTGTGCAGCCTGGGTAGCACAGGTTGTGGCTCAGGCTAAGCATCCAAGTACAATTCGGCCCAGGCCCCCGAATACATATTTGGAGGGCTAGCTTGAGCTGTTTACTTGAGCTGGGAATCACACCCCCAACTCCAAGTGTAGACATATCCTTACTTCTATGCATTCATGGCTGCATCAACACATATATCTCTACAATAGGGTTGCTCAAAAATTCTCAATCAAAACTGTTATTCTGAAGGAAGATTAGGTTTTCAATTCAAGGAATTTGTGTGTGTGTGGGTGGAAAATAGCTGCATTCTGTTGAAAATTTTGTTTTTGTTGAAGAACAATGTCTGAAAACCCCCCAAAGTGGGTTTTTCATTGGAAAACCAAAATATTGCAATTCTGAATCCTTTCACAATGCCTCATGGGAGTTGAAGTTTGGGTGCTTCGTGTTCCCATTCTCCCCTGTTGGTCAGGCTCCCCAGCCTGACCTCATCTCACGTGACAATGCGACTACCATTATGTGCGGTGTCTTCTCACCAAAAAGTGAGGATATAGCACATCATGGGAGATATAATCCAACCAGGAAGCTTTGCCTCTACACAAGAATGAGAACATGAGTCACCTGTACTACAACTCCCATGAGGCACCAGGGCATTATTTCAGAATCAAAATATTTCAAATTTTCAGCTGAAATATTTCACATTTCAATTTTTCACTAAAAACTCTAAAGTTTCCACAGGGGAAAAAAACACCACAGTTTCAAGCCAGCTCTAATTTACACACATATACCTCTCCATACACACAAAAATATTATACCACATACAACATGCTACATGCCAGCCACATACTTTGAGGCAAATGCATGGAAGTGTAAGGTAGGCAAAGAAAACAAAGTCAGCACCACAGTTTAGGGAACTTTTTTTTCTTCACATCTCTCCATTTATCTCCACTCTTTATGTTCTGAATTCTCTCCTATGCACACTGGCAGTGGGGTTGAATTCTGATGAGACTATAATTGATGTAATGCCGGGCAGTATGTTGCTTCAAGGATTTAACAGAAAAATAACAGTTGCCCAACACTTTTTCAGGTATCAGGAAGGTTGGGTAACTTGATTAAACAGGGGCATTTTGGCAGTTTCCAGACAGATTGCCTAGTCCAGGCAATTAGTTTATTTTCCACAAGGATAAAACACAATAGAAAAAAAATGGAATACCTTCCACCCAAAATTGCTTGCACTATTTTGAAATTCTGTTCTTGCATGGTGGGAACTAAATCTCAGTAATTTTGAACTGACTTCAGATTGACCTTGAAACTCACAAACTAAATTGCACAATGATGTGACCATGAACAAAAAGAAGAAAAGTGTTCACGAAGGCAGCAACAAGCCCAGAATGTACTCAGAGCAAACTGATATTAAACAAAAAGAGCATTGCTTTATATAGACTGTTCTTTTAATTTTGTGTAGGCTTCTGAAAACCAAGACTGACATAGGGAAAATAAATAATATTCAGCACTTAGCAGTTAGCTGTAAAACCTTGCAATTTTACCTTTGGGGTATTTGCTATATTCTTTCAACTTCCCTATAGTTAGTATAGGAAATACCAAAATACAATATGATAATTAGGCTTGTTCAAGTGTGAAAATGTAATTGATTATTAGCTACTGATGATTGGACCCAAAAAGTAATCTCTTACACATACATACGTGATTAAATCCATTCTTATTCAGCAAAGCACTTAAGCACATACTTAAGCCCCATTAAAGTCAAATAAGCACATGCCTAAAATGATTAAATGCATTTGTTGAATAGATATGGCCTGCTAAATTGGGGCCTAAGCTACTACTGGTTATTTTTACAGTTGTTTTTAGTCAGATTCATTTTATTCTAGGATCACTAACTATTCAGACGAATTAAATAAAAAATAGAACTAATTCTAGTCAGCGGCTAACTCTTTATTTCCATTGCTGGAATGAATTGTCTTCATTGACTGACAATGGTTTTAGTTCCTGCTCCACTTTCCCCTGTGCCAGGCATGCATCTTGTTGAGATTGCAAATGGTGTGTGATAACTTTGCCACCTATTCCTACTTCACTCCTATGGCAATTATTCTCATTGGCTAGGTCTACACTACAGCGAACTTCCGACCTAAGATACGCAACTTCAGCTACGTGAATACCGTAGCTGAAGTTGCGTATTTTAAGTCGGCTTACCTGGCGGTGAGGACGCGGGAAAGTCGACCGCTGCCGCGCTGCCGTCGACTCCGCTACCGCCTCTTGTCGAGGTGGAGTTCCGGAGTCGACGGTAGAGCCATCAGGGATCGATTTTACCGCGTCCTCACGAGACGCGGTAAGTCGATCCCCGATAAACCGATTGCTACCCGCCGGATCGGCGGGTAGTGAAGACGTAGCCATTGTTAAGAATGTGCATCGTATTTCTGGTTTGAACTTTGCTGACTTCTACTTCTTGTTATGCCTTTGTGTGCTAGTTTAAAGAGCCCTGTAGTATCACTTCCTTGACACAGTCTCAATTCATGATGTGCCAAGATTCAGAGAGGAAACATCTGGGCCAATGATGGCCTTCCATTGTGATTCAGCCAGACCTTGGTAATGTATGCAAAGTCAGGAACCTCATCAGTGATCAAATCCTGGATGGTGATAACCTTTTTAGCCACTGATTTTGCAGTTAAATAGCATGAATCAAAGTGTTGCATCTTTGTCAATCAACACCGTGTGCACGGAATAAGAGATACCAGCTGAAACCTGACATTACATACATCAAACATGGTCTGCACCCTAACCGCTATCTCTTTTTGCCTAGGTTCTTTTTTCTCTCCATTACATTACAAAGAACAATCGATTCCTTCCTGGGCTTCCATAAGCAGACCTCATGGAAACATTGAATGGGTGCAGTTTCTCAAATGAATGTGTGATTAGGGCTCATGATAGCAGACTGCCAACTGTTTTATACATCTAGGTTTTTATGCTGAACCCCTCACTTCTTCAATTAACATCTTCCCCATTTTCTCCATGATTTGAACTAGCACAATATTTCAAGGCATTAAAGCAGATTCTTATCTGTAAAAATGTTATTTTCCCCCAAGAAAACAAATATGAAACATTTGAGAAAGTGGCAAAATATTCTCCCTAAATGGTGTTCCAATCCAAAGTTGACTCTATCTCTGGCCAAAGGGTAATTGTTTTGCAACTTTCAGATGCTCATATATGTTATTGTCCACACAGCTCTCTCTAGAGGAAATCCGAGCTGTACCTGCTCCTTGAAAAAAGAAAAGGAAAGGGACAAGCTGAGTTAGAACTATCAAATTCCAAACCTTTTCCAAATGCTATAAACTGTTACATAGACTATCATTTTACGATTAGTGCTAGTTCAGACAAGGTGAAACACATGAAAAGACTTAACTGATGTCCTGAACTAGAGCAAATTAATTAGAAGGTTATTGGTAATGGTCAGTATTTTATCACAAACATCTTTGTATTTGTTTTTGTTCTTGTCAGGGGGTATTAGGTATTTGGTCATTCTTAAACTCAGCATCCATAACCCAGATAAGTCTGACCCCTCCCCAAGAACCAGAAAGAGAGATTTAGGGGCTCTCGTGATTGACTCTTAACTGCCTTGCTTTCTCAGGTTTGCTTTGCTGTCCTCCAATGAGAATTTACTATGGGGTACAAAAATATCACTTCCAGGATTTTCCATAGAATCATAGGACTGGAAGAAACCTTGAGAGATCATCTAGTCCAGTCCCCTGCACTCATGGCAGGACTAAGTATTGTTTAGACCATCCCTGACAGGTGTTTGTCTAACCTGCTTTTAAACATCCCCAACCATGGAGATTCCACAACCTCCCTGGGCAATTTCTTCCAGTACTTAACCACCCTGAGAGTTAGGAAGTTTTTCCTAGTGTCCAACTTAAACTGCCCTTGCTGCAATTTAAGCACATTGCTTCTTGTCCTATCCTCAGAGGTTAACAAGAACAATTTTTCTCCCTCCTACTTGTAACAACCTCTTATGTATTTGAAAACTGTTATCATGTCACCCTTCAGTCTTCTCTTCTCTATACTAAACAAACCCAATTTTTTCAATCTTCCCTCATAGGTCATGTTTTCTAGACCTTTAATCATTTCCATTGCTCATCTCTGGACTTTCTCCAATTTGTCCGCATCTTTCCTGAAACATGCTGGCCAAAATGGGACACAATACTCCAGTTGAGGCCTAATCAGAACAGAGTAGAGTGGACAAATGACTTCTTGTGTCTTGCTTACAACACTCCTGCTAATACATCCCAAAATGATGTTTCCTTTTTTTGTAACAGTATTACACTGTTTTAATTCTATCCTCCAAAGCACTTGCAAGCCTCCCAGCTTGGTATTGTCTGCAAACTTTATAAGTGTACTCTCTATGCCATTATCTAAATCATTGATGAAGATATTGACCAGAACTGGACCCAGAACCGATCCCTGCGGGACCCCACTCGTTATGCCCTTCCAGCTTGACTGTGAACCACTGATAACTGCTCTCTGGGAACAGCTTTCCAACCAGTTATGCACCCACTTTATAGTAGCTCCATCTAGGTTATATTTCCCTACTTTGTTTATGAGAAGGTCATGTGAGACAGTATCAAAAGCAACAGAGAGTTCTGTGGCACCTTTAAGACTAACAGATGTATTGGAGCATAAGCTTTCGTGGGTGAATGCATGCATCCGACGAAGGGGGCATTCACCCACGAAAGCTTATGCTCCAATACATCTGTTAATCTTAAAGGTGCCACAGAACTCTCTGTTGCTTTTTACAGATCCAGACTAACACAGCTACCCCTCTGATACTTGAGTATCAAAAGCTTTACTAAAGTCAAGATATACCACATAACTTCCCATCCAGGAGGAGAATTCTAAATTGTGCCACTCATGATAGCACAAAGTGTTTTCTTGGTGGGTTTCCAGCACTGCCTGAAAACAGGAAGTCCTTCGCATATGTAAAATAAATGTAAAACCAAAAAATAAACTGTAACCAGAATGCCTTCACGTTCCTTTAGATATTTCAGATTTGTCTGTATTCAGTTATTTAGCTGAACAGATTTTTCTTCTCTAGTCAGCGATCAGATAGTACAGCCTAAGAGCCAGATCAGTTGTTGGGTGCCTAACTTGAGATCCCTGGCAGCCTGATTTTCAGAAGGCGGGTGCTTAGCTTAGATTGAAAGCTCCTGGGTGACAGGACCCATCTTTTTGTTCTGTGTTTATAAAGCACCTAGCTGAGGTCCTGTAAACAGAATAATAATATGAACTTTCTGAAAATCAGAGGATGAAATCCTGGCTCCATTGAAGTCAATGGAAGATTTACTACTAGAACCAGGATTTCCCCCACCGTTTTTAAGGTGTCTTCATGGGCGGCAGTTGGGGGAGGCTAGCCCCCAGCCGGCCCCACCCGAGGACCCACCCCTTTCCCTGCCCCCCCTATGGCCAACTCCCCTCCCCCCAGCCCTGGAGTGCCGGGTGGGCGGGCGAAGCACAGCTCCCCAGCTCCCAAGCGCAGAGTGGGTGGGCTGCGCGTGGCCCCCCTGGTCCCCAGTGCAGGGCGGACAGGTGGTGTACACCCCCCCCCAACCCCAGCAGCTCCACCCCCCCGCCCAATGCCAGGCGGCACAGCCCCAGCACCTGGGGGCCCCACAGCACTGGGCGCCCACAGCCACTCCAAGTCCCCGCTGCCCTAGCCCCAGACGGCTTCCCTGAAGAGGAGCAGCCTGCCTAGGCTGGGGCCAAAGGGGAAGGGTAAGCAGGAAAGGGCTTCGGGGAGGAGTGTGGGTGGGGTCATGTGAGGCTATTTCTGGAGGCACAGCCTTCCCCTAGCCTTGATTTGGGCAGTCCAAAACTGAAGTATCCAAAATCACTTGTCACTTGAAGTTTTAGGCCTGCAATAATTGGGGATGTATCAGAGAGAGATTTTCCTGTCTATTATATAAACAGATGATTAACATAAATGCTGTGACATGGTAATTGTTCATGGGGAAGGAAAAATAAGATTGTTACAAAATCCTTGTTGGTTATTGCAGAACTCACTTACCGGTAGCTCTGCTCTTGAGAATATCCAAAGGACAAATTTTCATGCACATATCTGAGATCTGTCTTTTTTATTTCCTTTGTTCATTCTTCTCCATAGCTGATGACATGGATATTATTTAGATATTATCATAATTATGACTATGGCATGGGCAATTTTATTAAATAAGTTTCTAGTTATTTTTTAAGGGACTAAAAATGGTTCTCATTTAAATTCATTCGCTGTTAATATACTGCACATTTTGTAAGAAAGTAGCTGAAGTCTAACTTCAGAGTGAAGCTGAAAATGCCTTACCTTTTCAAGGTGGACTCATTTTCACATTACCTTTTGGTTTCAGCCAGTCAGGTTTACCAGAATTAGAAATGAGTGGTACATTAGTCTGAAAATCACCTTTTCAGACAACAATCATTGAGATTGTCTCACAGACAGCTATATTAGATTCATTTTGCTAAGCAGCTGAGAAGGGGGGGACCCCCAAAGAATCTAACATCTTTGCCTGCTTAAGAGCTCCCAAGCTGCGAATCCATCGAGACCACCTACACAGTGTGAACAATCAATCAGCCAGGCAAATTGCAGCTCATCTCAGGCAGTGAGGATTGAATACGAATGTAGCTAGAGCTGAAGAACACTGATGGATTTCTGTTGGCCTTTCAGCTATCTCACATCACCATCTAATGTCTAAAACATATCTTACTAAAAAAAAAAAATCTAGATGGATAGATACTCTTGAAGAAGTTAATGTCAAGGGCATCACCTTTCTTAAAGTGTCCCCTGATAATTCTCACTATTGACTTGGAAAGCTTGGCAGAGTTGCTTTCACTGCTGACATCTAAGGCTTTGTCTTCAGTGCAGAGTTAACTTGTGCTCTTACCTAGGTTTTAGACCAGAAAAACCTATGACCGCTGACTTTTACCCTGGGCTAGCTGACCTGGCTGGGGGTGAAGGTTAGAACTTGGGCTTTGCTTTAACTAGGGCTGGAACTTGCTTGCTTTGCAGTGAGGATGCCGCCTAAATCACTCAAGTGCTGATAATCCAATATACCTTCCCTATAGTTCCCCCCAAAGGACAGAAACGTTCACTCATCATTGCCTGAGAAGGCCTCATCGGGTATGCCTACACTGCAACTGGAGTTATGACTGCAGATCGGATAGGCATAACCATGCTAGCTTTACCCTAGCTACAGGGTCGGCTCTATGTTTTTTGCCACCCCAAGCACGGCAGTCAGGCGGCCTTCGGCGGCGTGCCTGCGGGCGGTCCGGGGTCACGCGGATTTGGCGGCATTTCTGCAGGTGATCTGCCGGTCCCGCGGCTTCGGTGTACCCGCTGCCGAATTACCACCGAAACCGCGGGACCGGCGGACCTCCCGCAGGCACGCCGCCGAAGGCAACCTGACTGCCGCCCTCACAGTGACCGGCAGGCCGCCCCCCGTGGCTTGCCGCCCCAGGCACGTGCTTGCTGCACTGGTGCCTGGAGCCGCCCCTGCCTAGCTAGCATCACTAAAAATAGCAATGAAGATGTGACGACATGAACCGAGAGAGGGCTAGCAATGCAAGTATATACCCAGAGGTCCAGGCAGGCTTGTACAGCCCCCATAAAAACCCATTCTACTGCATCTTCCCTGTTTTTAATAAACCAAATTTTGTTTCTTAAAATGTTTTGTGGCATGGCAAAGTGTAGCACATATTGCTGTGAATACATATCTGAGCATCCAGACTAAAAGTGTTTGGACAGATTGCTAAAGTACTGTTTGAGTTTAGTGCTCATCGAATCAAGGAACAGAATGCCATTTGAGTCAGGAGATCACTCTCAGTGCAAATAGCAAGCTAAGAATATTATATACATAGAGAGCAATAGCCACAGCAAATAGTTTGCGACCAGAGTGTATGCTGAAAGATGTTCACATGAAAGATTCAGGGAATAATTTGGAGTAACAATGACAGTTGTAAATATCAAAGTCTGCTCCTGAGTAATTCACAAACAGAAAGAGAGGCTAAATTCATCAAATAAATTGTTTGCTGCAAATAGTTCAAGTGTGGCTAATTGACTATCAATAATGCATAGAAAAGCTGAGAGAATAAAAGTATCATA
>NW_020664393.1:67326123-67388897 GCF_002925995.2 Terrapene triunguis | reverse complement strand
GAGTGGGATCTGAGCTGGAGCAGGGGCTTGGAGTGAGGGAGGAGGTGAGGGCTCCAGCTGGGGGTGTGGGCTCTGGTGTGGGGCCGAGGATGAGGAGTTTGGGGTGCAGGAAGGGGCTCCGGGCTAGGGCCTAGGGGTTTGGGTGTGGGAGGGGGCTCAGGGCTGGGGCAGGTGGGTTCAGGAGAGGCTGCGGGGTTTGGGCTCCAGCTGGGCAGTGCTTACCTCAGGCGGCTCCCGGAAGCAGCCAGCATGACTGGCTCCTAGGCGGAGGGGCCAGGGGGCTTTGTGCACTGCTTGCGCCTGCAGGCACCGCCCCCACAGCTCCCATTGGCCGTGGTTCCCAAACATATAATAGATGAGTCCTAAGCTTGCCTTGCTGCATACTGCTTTTTATGTGCTATAACTTACACAAAGTAAACCCTTCTCACTTGGGAAATATTCATCACCTATTCTAAAGAGACTGTTATGGGCTGGGTTAAATCTCTTTGAAACGGGTGCAGGTAATAGCAGCCTTCCTCTCAGAAAAAAAAAAATCTAAGAAAAAAATTAAGCTCCTTTACCAAACCAGAAAATTGAAACAATAGCAGCCTCCACCCAAACTACAGACATGATACTGCCCAAAACAAAGGCACATGTGGGGGGAGGGGTTGAGCTGGGTATTGTTTTTGCAGAGGGGAGTGTATATGTGAGAGAAGCAGCAAAAAACACCACACAGAGAGACTTAAACCAGGTCTACCCTAAAAAGTTAAATTGACTCAGCTACATTGCTTACAGTTGTGAAAAATCCACACCCCTAAGTGACATAGTTAAGGTGACCTAACCTCCCAGAGGGGACAGTGATGGGAAGAATTCTTTCATCGACCCAGCTACTGCATTTTGGGGTGATGGATTAAGTAGAGCAATGGGAGAACCCCTCCTATCACTCTAGCAAGTGTCTGCACTGAAGCACTGCATCATGTCATAATTCTACATATTAAGTGGCACAGAAAACTGATATAGGAAGTCTTACTAGAGATCATAACATGATGCATCATTTCTTCATGCACTGCCATATATTTTGTTCACTTTTGACACTATGACATAATTCAGAGTAATGCACTGTGTGATGTGTCTGACTGCATCACATCAAATTAATAGAGAAAAACAGTGTGAAACATTAAATTGCTCGTGCTACTTTGAAAACTCTAAGCACCTCCCAAAATGTCACCAGAATATTCCACTTAAGCAGTGTGGCACATTTGTAATTAACTTCAAGATTTTCTGTGTAATACCCTGTATTTCCTTACAAGTTATTGTCTGCTGCAATTTACTATATACATGCAAATTAAAAGATTAGAAATGCTAACATCTTGCAGACTCCATCAGAGATTCACAATTTCTCAATAGCTCTGTCTGTCAATGTGGTGACTTGCAATTGCCACCAAAACGCTCAACACAGTTCTGTGATTTTATTCCATATATATGCAATGAGGCAAGATGGACTTGAGGTAGTTATGAGATTCAGTAGTAATAACCAGGAGTTACAAGGCAATAGGGTCAGACAACTCCTAATCTCTGAGTCAATAACATTTTCCTCAGTTGCATTATAGGTCTATACTTCATGGAAATCTTCATGTCACCACCTCTTGGTGTAGTCTTTTGAGGTATCTCAGCTTCTCCTCACTGACCTTGCTTAATTTGTCCTCAGTCAGGTCAGTTACTGGACCCTCACCTCCAGTTACATCTATCAGTCCTTCAATTTTAGGGTTTGCAATCTCCAGGATGTTTTCTTGGACACAGCCTGGTGCCGGGCTGTCACCCCTTTGCATTTCCCAGGCCTTTCTACCTTCCTTTCTTTCCCCCCTTTATAGCAGGTCTTCTCTTTTGGTTGCAGCTATGGGTGCCTGCTTCCATGACTGGCAGTTCTGATAGCTACATGGGGAGGTGTGATCAAGCTGTTTGCTTGTAAACAGGAGGAAAGCTCCTCCACACTCTGTCTATGGTCAGTATGGGGTTTGTAGACCCCATTGCACAGCATAAAATGATAACTCAATCAATCTCTTCAGATCTCCTGAATAATCGATAGAGGACAGAATCAAAACCACTGGGTATGAGAACACCTTCAATTATCCAGCTCCTAGATCTGATCTTCAAGGCTACCACCTCCCTCCATTCTGGGCAGAACCAAATCACTAGATGTAAACACTGCCAAATATTAATAAAAGGCCTGATTTTCAGCCATGCGAAATAACATACTAGTTTGTGTGTATGAGTGGATGCAGTGCATACTCAATCTACTGACGAAGGTAGCAGTGAAGATTTTTTACAACAATCATAAATAACCCATAGCTAGCATATAGATCTTTTCATCCATCCATCTCAAGGTGATTTACAAAAGAAGGTGAATATCACTATCTCCATTTCACAGATGGAGAAACAGAGGCACAGTGAGGGGAAGTGTCTTGACCAAGGTCATGCAGCAGGTCAGTGGCAGAGCTGGGAATAGCTATCACTTTTCCTGACTCCCATTCCTGCCTTATCCAGATTATAAATTTGTAATTCTGGAAACAAGACCATGGTCACATACACTTCATGAGCATAGTACCCCTATAGGCAAGTCATGCACTGTTACAACAGCATTGCTGTAAAATTTTAACCTTTTAATCAATCATGGAATTATACTATTTCTCTCTCCAGTGTTCATGTAAAACAAGAAACTATGGGGCTTGGAGGGAGGGGGAGTTGGGTGTTGTTTTTTTTAAAAGCAATTCTAGCACCTACAGCTGCAACTATCCTGTTTATTGTAAGTCGTACATCATACATTTCCACAATGAATGATATTCCGGTTTTTTGGTCAGAGACAGGAGGAGACAACATTACTCTTATGCTCCACTAGTATAATTGTTTTTCTTTTCAAATTTCAACACAGGGCTTAAAAATAATATTCACATTGTGTTGTTACTTTGCTTTGTCTATAGCAGGGGTTCTCAAACTGGGGGTCTAGACAGCTCATGGGGTCGCGAGGTTATTACATGAGGGGTCGCAAGTTGTCAGCCTCCACCCTAAACCCCGCTTTGCCTCCAGCATTTATAGTGGTGTTAATTATATTAAAAAGTGTTTTTAATTTTTATGGGGGGAGGTCGCACTCAGGGGGTTGCTATGTGAAAGGGATCACCAGTACATAAGCTTGAGAACTACTGGTCTACAACTCTCTTGTACATCATTATTCATCAATGAATCACCTTGAGTGGTATATTGCTGCTGCGAGCTGCATTTTTTGCTGGAGTTCTCGGGGTATTAGAAAATTGCTGGGATATATATTTTCAAAAATGTGCACAACTTGCAATTTACCTCTGCAAAACAGTTAATTACACACTCAGGCCCTAATTCAGGAAAGCACTTAAGCATGTGCTTAACTTTAATCACGTGCTTTGCTTTGCACCCTCTTATACTCCTGTGCCAGTGCACTAGCAGGGCCATGATTTAGGTCTAAAGGTGGGATTTTCAGAGAGACCTGAGAGAATTAGGTGGCCAACTCCCATTGATTTTAAATGCAATGGAGCACCTAACTCCCAAAAGGGCCCTTTGAAGATCCCAATCTAAGCTCTGCTATTATAATTAAAAAACAAAACAAAAAAATTGGTTAAAACAAATTCATGCTAATGTGATTTAGAGTGTGGTTCTATTCTGTAAAACAAAAACAAAACAAAAAAAGGGAATATCTGAAAATGCTATTGTGGAGTTCCACTGACCAAGTCTTCCTAATCAAATTTGCAGGGTTTTTTTTTTTTTTTTTTTTTTTGATTACTTCAATCTCCACCAGGAACCTGAAAGTCAAACTGGTTTCTTTCATATATATGCACTGTAAGAAAGATTCTGCAGCCAAATTCTGCCCTAAATTAATAACCGTTCTCTTATTTGTTTGTAAAATGGAATATGTTTATTGTTGTCACTAAAGTAAACAGGTATTACTGTATGAACACAAAGAAGAGCTTTGTCAGGTAGACAGCTGACCTATTTGCATCACCACATTTCAAAGTAAAATTGGTTTAAATCAGTGGTTCTCAACCTTTCCAGACTACTGTACCCCTTTCAGGAGGCAGATTTGTCTTGCGTACCCCAAGTTTCACCTCACTTAAAAACTACTTGCTTACAAAATCAGTTATCAAAATACAAAAAAGTGTCCCAGCCACACTATCACTGAAAAAGTGCTTACTTTCTCATTTTTACCATATCATTATAAAATAAACGGATTGGAATATAAATATTGTACTCACATTTCAGTCTGATACTTGATCCGGTTTTTTACTTGTGAGCCTTATCTGAAGCCCGAGCCGCAGATGCTGGGACTGAAACCAAAGCCCTGCCACCCAAGGCTAAAGCATGTAACTTAGCTTCGTGGGGCCCCTGTGGTACGGGGTTCCAGGCAGTTACCCTGCTTGCCTTCCCCTAATGCTGGCTCTGCACTGGTACCCCCCCACCCCCCATCCTGTGACTCCCCTTGGGGCTACAACCCCCAGGATGAGAAACACTGATCCAGATGAGTTGAGTACCCCATGGAAGAGCTCTGTGTACCCCCCGGAGTTCACGTACCCCTGGCTGAGAACCATTAGTTTAGATGATCCAAGCAGACAGCATATCTGTTTTAAAACTGTCTAGCACTAAGTCCATCATCATAGTGGCATCTGTCTTATTGACTATAAGTCCTTACTTTGTAAAACTTTTTAAAAATGTGGTTTAGAAACAGCTATACTGTATACCTATTGGCCAGTTAAAGTATTTAAACTATTTTAACATAAGGGGTCATATCATGGAAGGTTTTTTCCTCCAGGTACACTTTAGGTCGAAAAGATAGGGCATGACTTGATTTTCAGTCATTACTGTTTAATCTTTGAAACTAGGAATCAACTTCGCCTCAATATATATATATATATTAGGGCTGTCAATTAATTGCAGTTAACTCACATGATTAACTCGAAAAAATTAATTGCGATTAAAAAAACTAATTGTGATTAAATCGCAGTTTTAGTCGCAGTGTTAAACAATAGAATACCAATTGAAATTTATTAAATATTTTGGATGTTTTTCTATATTTTCATGTATATTGTATTCTATGTTGTAATTGAAATCAAATTGTATATTATTTTTATTACAAATTTTTGCACTGTAAAAATGATAAACAAAAGAAAAAGTATTTTTCAGTTTACCTCATACAAGTACTGTAGTGCAATCTCTTTGTCATGAAAGTGCAACTTACAAATGTAGATTTTGTTGTTGTTACATAACTGCACTCAAAAACAAAACAATGTAAAATTTTAAAGCCTGCAAGTCCACTCAATCCGACTTCTTGTTCAGCCAATCACTCAGACAAACAAGTTGGTTTACATTTGCAGGAGATAATGCTGCACTCTTCTTATTTACAATGCCACCGGAAAGTCAGAACAGGCATCTGCATGGCACTTTTGTAGCCGGCATTGCAAGGTATTTATGTGCCAGATATGCTAAACATTCGTATGCCCCTTCATGCTTCAGCCAACATTCCAGAGGACGTGCTTCCATGCTGATGATGCTCGTTAAAAAAAATAATGGGTAAATTAAATTTGTGACTGAGCTCTTTGGGGGAGAATTGTATGTCCACTGCTCTGGTTTACCCGCATCCTGCCATATATTTCATGTTATAGCACTCTCGGATGATGACCCAGCACATGTTGTTCATTTTCAGAACACTTTCACTGCAGATTTCACAAAACGCAAAGAAGGCACCAATGTGAGATTTCTAAAGACAGCTACAGTACTCGAAACAAGGTTTAAGAATCTGAAGTGCCTTCCAAAATCTGAGAGGGACAAGGTGTGGAGCATGCTTTCAGAAATCTTAAAAGAGCAAAACACTGGTGCAGAAACTACAGAATCCAAACCACCAACAAAGAAAATCAACTTTCTGCTGGTGGCATCTGGCTCGGATAATGAAAATGAACATGCGTCGGTCCACACTGCTTTGGATTGTTATTGAGCAGAACCCGTCATCATCATGGATGCATGTCCCCTGGAATGGTGGTTGAAACATGAAGGGACATATGACTCTTTAGCGCATCTGGCACGTAAATATCTTGCAACGCCAGCTACAACATACCATCAGAACGCCTGTTTTGACTTTCAGGTGACATTGTAAACAAGAAGCGGGCAGCATTATCTCCTGCAACTGTAAACAAACTTGTTTGTCTGAGCGATTGGCTGAACAAGAAGTCGGACTGAGTGGACTTGCAGGCTCTAAAATTTTACATTGCTTTATTTTTGAATGCAGGTTTTTTTGTACATAATTCTATTTTTTTAAGTTCAATTTTCATGATAAAGAGATTGCACTATAGTACTTGTATTAGGTGAATTGAAAAATACAATTTCTTCTGTTTTTTTACAGTGCAAATATTTGTAATAAAAAATAAATGTAAAGTGAGTACTATACACTTTATATTCTGTTTTGTAATTGAAATCAATATATTTGAAAATGTAGAAAACATCCAAAAATATTCAAATTAATGGTATTCTATTATCATTTAACAGTGGGATTAGTCACAATTAATTTTTTTAATTGTGCTATTAATCGCGATTAATTTTTTTAAATCACTTGACAGCCATATTATATATATATATATATTCATTCATGTGTCATTAAGGCACGTACAAAATCCTCTTACAGCAGGGTCCAAACATTAGGGGAGCCTGGTAAATGAGCCTTCATAATCATTTCTGCAACTTTTGATGAAGATTAGTGCAACTTGGTGCACAGCTGAAGAAGCAAACAGATTTTCCTTTAATGATCTCCCTGGATTCTCAACATAAGCATAGCAGGTAACGAGATCCTTCATGGATTTCAAAAGATATCTCACATCCAGGTGCTGAAGCACATTTTTTTAAAGCCCTGGAAACAAGAGCTTAAAAATTCAGCATCAAAAAGCCTGTAATTCCGCCACAGATTTCTCACTCTCAAATACAGCACAAGAACAGTCCTCTAACTCAGATCCTCGTTTTTCTTGTCTATCTCAGAATACTTGCAACAGCACAACGTAAGCATGTTAGAACTCGGAACTAATTACAGAGATATAACATCCAAATTTTCAAGGGGATTACTTGTGGACTCCGAAGGCAGATAAGGTAGAGGGAAAGCATTAAGTATGTGAAAATAGTTGTGCTTTAAGAGACACCAGAAACAAACATTCCTGATCTGAACAATCCTTTTTAAAATTGTTATGGTGACTTGTTGGGAAACACTCTTAAAGTGAAACTTGATCTGTGCCCGAGGGCTACCCAGGAGAAAGACAAGCCAACTAGAATATCGTATTTGAAAATCTACCCAGGAGAAAGACAAGCCAACTAGAATATCGTATTTGAAAATCTATTGTTGTACGTTCCAGATATTTTACTGTTTATTTGTATGTTGGTAGTGCCTATTGCAATTGTGCTAGGTACTGTACATACACATAGTAAGAGACAGTATATCAGTTACAGTCTAAGGGTATGTCTTTTCTGGAAATAAAAGGTGTGTTCTTAACTTGGGTTAGCTAACTCATTTTAGACAGTGAAGACATGCCAGTTCAGCCTTTAATGGAGATTCGCTGCTCAAATTCAACCCCATGCTCTCCTATTGGCTTTAACTAGAGCTGCTAAATTGAGTTAAAAGCCGAGTTGCTGTGTCTTCAATGCTATTTTAATCTGAGTTAAGAACACAATTTTTTGCAGTGTAGACATACCCTAAACAGACAGAAAAGGCATTACTAACATCCCCATTATCCAAATGGGGAACCGGCAGAGCCTAACCCTGATGTCCTGAGTTACAGTCCAGTGCCTTAACTAGAAGACCCATCTTTCCTCTGAAAGGTCTGGACTAAGCTGTTAGGTAGTCTCATTCACACAATTGATCAATACTGAGAAATTTCTCTTTTAAGTTTGCCAAACATCGCAAACTGCACATTGAGAATCCGACTCTCCTCTCTGTTCATCAGTGTAAGGCTTTGTCTACACTGGCAAGTTTCTGTGCAGTAACGCAGCTTTCTGCAGTGTAACTCCCGAGGTGCACACACTGCCAAGCCACTTAGTGCACAAAAACTGCGCAGTTGCAGTGCTGTAAAAAACCCAACCCAATGAGAGGTGTACAGCTTTCTGCACCGGGCCTACAGCGCCGCGGTACCAGTGTAGGCACCCTGGTCAATTACAGCACTGTGATTGGCCTCCAGAAGGTGTCCCACAATGCCTGTTCTCACCTCTCTGATCAATGGTTTGAACTCTACTACCCTGCTGCCCTCAGGTGACCAACCGTGAGCTCCACCCCTTAAATTCCTTGGGAATTTTGAAAGTCCCCTTCTTGTTTTCTCAGTGACACGTGCAGTGATCTCAGCACACCTTTCCAGGTGACCATACCTGGTCCACGCGCCAGGCGATCCCCTGCTTGGAGCAATGCCGAGCTGCTGGACCTCATCAGCATTTGGGGAGAGGAGGCCGTCCAGTCCCAGCTGTGCTCCAGCTGTAGGAATTATGATGCCTACGGACAAATTTCACGATGCATGACAGAAAGGGGCCATGACCGGAACACACTTCAGTGCAGGGTCAATGTGAAGGAGCTGCAGAACGCCTACCACAAGGCGCGGGAGGCAAACTGCCACTCCGGTGCTGCGCCCACGAGCTGCCAGGTCTACAAAAAGCGGGACGCGATACTCAGTGGTGACCCCACCTCCACTGTGGATGCTTCGGTGGCTCGCATGCCAGTCGAGAGTGGACCGAGCCAGGAGGAGGAAACCTTGGATGAGGATGTGGAGGGCGAGGGGGACCCAGAGGCAGAGAATGACTTGGAGGTCAGAGACGCATGCAGCCAGGAGCTCTTCTCTACCCTGGAGGAGGCTAGCCAGTCCAGGGCCACCCAGAGGATTCAGGGGGCCTGGGGCAAAGCGGGGGGAGCTTGTACTCACTGGGCGGCGCTTCGAGTCAGCAGCAATGGCATTTCTGTGGTGGGGGGCCCTTCAGTCGCTCCGCGTCTTCAGCAGCACTGAAGGGCCCCCCGCCGCCAAAATGCCGCCGAAGACCCGGAGCGACTGAAGGGCCCCTCGCTGCCAAAATGCCACCGCAGACTCGGAGCACCGCCGGGTGAGGGAAGGGATTCTCAGCCAGGGCTCACGGGGCCCTGCGGGGCCCAGGGCCTGGGGCAAATTGCCCCACTTGCCCCCCCCCCCGGTGGCCTTGAGCCAGTCACAGCTGTCAGAGCTTGGCGAAGCAGAAACAGGAGAGGAGGCCTCTGGTAAGTGGCTTTAATTTTGGGAATCATTGAAGCAAGTTGTTGGGGGCTGGAGCAGAAAGCAGGCTTGTATCTGTATGATGCACGTACCACCACATGCCTAGTCTGAGCGGCGGAACAGGGTGTTGATTGACTCCCTCACTTCACGGGAATCTGCCTCAGATTGCCACAAAACTCTCATGGAGATACAGGGCAATCTGTTGCTGCAGGCAGGGCCAGCTTTAGGCCGATTCAGCCGATTCGGCTGAATTGGGCCCCGCGCTAAGAGGGCCCCGCACCGCAGCTCTCCAACCCGCCCCCAGCTCACTTCCCCCTCCTCCCCTCCCCTGAACGCTCCGCCCCCTGCTCCTCCCCCTCCCCTGCTTCCCGCGAATCAGAGGTTCGTGGGAAGTCTGAAGAGAAGCAGGGGCGGGCAGGCAGCACCAGGTAAGCTGGGGTGGCGGGGGGCGCGAGAAGGGCTCCGGGGGAGCACGAGAAGGGCTCCGGGGGGGCGCGGCCCAGTCCGGCCCCGGTTCCGGCCAAGCGCGCCGGCCCCAGCGGCTCCACCTTGGCTCGGGTCCGGCCCAGCCCCTGCGGCACGGTTCGGCTCGGGTCCGGCCCGGCCCCCGCGGCGCAGCGCGGCTCCGGCCTGGCACGGCTCCGGCCCGGCGTGGCTCCGGCTGCCAAGTGGCTCTGGGCCGGACCCAAGCCCGGCAACCCCGGCCGGAGCACGGCTCGATTCCTGGGGGCGGGGCTTACCGCAAGCCCCACCCCCAGGAATCGGGCCCCCCTCTTGCTAAAGCCGGTCCTGACTGCAGGCTCTTTGGCAGAGCTGCTTTGTTTCTTGCCCCATTAAGGGTAACTTTCCCATGCCATTCTGCCATCACAAGGGGGTCGGGGACCATTGCTGCACACAGGCGAGCCACAGAAGGGCCAGTCTTGGAGAAGCTGCAGTCTTGGAGAAGACCCTCCCTTGATTCTCTGCTCACCCTCAGCAGCGAGATATCTTCCATAATGAACACAGCCTCTGGAAAATGTGGAGACAGGAATGATTATAAGGCCCCCCCCTACAGTGCTGGCTCCCCCCAAGAGCCATGTGCCCAGTGTACAGTACAGTCCTGGAACACTGATTTCCCTCGCCCCTGCGGTTACTCACCATTTTGCGGGGCTTGTGGCTCATGTGTGTTTGCCTGGGGTCAGCCAGTTAATGACAGGTATGTGAATAGTGGCTGTGTTTTAAATCACTGAATCAGTGGTCTTTGTGTTGCAAACAATACTACTTCTGTAAAATGTTGCATTTTGGCTTCACAGAGATGACCTTGGAAGCCCAGCCTCCCCCTTTGTTATCACCGGCTGAACGGCTGTGCAGAATTAGAAAGTGGCCACGAAGAACTAAGGAGAACTTTCTGCATGATGTCATGATGCACTCCGCCACCGAGAAACAAGAATTGAAGGAGTGGCAGGACAGCAAGAAGAGGGACTGAAAGGAGAATGTAGCGTGCCAGAACGAAGCCACAGAGCGGCTCTAACAAGTTATGGAGCGCCAAGCGGACACGCTCCAGGCATTACTAGCACTACAAACTGAGCAACTCCGTGCCCGCCCTCTCCTGCAGCCACCGTTGCAAAACTCTTTCCCGTGTGCCCCCCAGACACCGCCATAATTCTCTTATCAACCTTCTGGCTCCAGTCTGTACCCACTGCATTCCACTCCCATCAGAGTCCAGCCCTGCAGACTCCCAGTAACCACTGCAGTCCTGTCCCTGTGCAGTTTAGCCCTGCTGAAGTACAGTACCTGCTGCACTGTACTCCAAAACACAAGGTCAGATATGATCCCTGGACATACACAAATCTTTAACCGTACCAGGACCCCACCTCCTCCTGGGACCCTCCCTTTCCCCATCCCCCAGAGTGCTGGTTTGTTTTTTGTTTGTATCTCTCCTCCGGTTGTTGTTTTTTAATAAAAGAATTGTTTTGGTTTGAAAGCAATCTTTATTCCATTAATTGAAAGCAAACAGAGCCCAGCAAAGCAACGGGCAATTTTCTTAAACTATCAAAGTGCATCGTCTGCACCAATCACAATCTCCTCCTAGCATTACAAGCACTGCACTCCCGAGCATAGCAACAAATATTAGTGGCTTTCAGCTTAAAATTTCTGCCTCAAGGCATCCCTGATCCTTATGGCCCCGCGCTGTGCCCCTCTAATAGCCCTGGTCTCTGGCTGTTCAAATTCAGCCTCCAGGCGCTGCGCCTCAGCGGTCTAGCCCTTAGTGAAGCTTTCACCCTTCCCTTCACAAATATTATGGAGCATACAGCACACGGCTATAAGCATAGGAATATTGTCATTGGCCAGGTCCAGCCTCTCATATAGGCAGTGCCAGTGGGCCTTTAAATGGCCAAAAGCACATTCAACAGTCATTCTGCACTTGCTCAGCCTGTTGTTGAACTGCTCCTTGCTGCTATCAAGGTGCCCCGTGTATGGCTTCATAAGCTATGGCATTAAGGGATATGCAGGGTCTCCCAGGATCATAATGGGCATTTTGAATTCCCCTACAGTGATCTTCTGGTCCAGGAAGAAAGTTCCTGCTTGCAGCTTCCTGAACAGGCCAGTGTTCCGAAAGAAGCGTGCATCATGCACCTTTCTGGACCAGCCTGCTTTAATGTCAGTGAAATGCCCACGGTGATCCATAAGTGCCTGGAGAATCATTAAGAAATACCCCTTGCGATTAATCTACTCAGTGGCTAGGTGGGCTGGTGCCAGAATTGGAATATGCGTGCCATCTATCACCCCTCTGCTATTAGGGAAGCCCATTTGTGCAAAGCCATCCACAATGTCACGCACGTTGCCCAGAGTCACGGTCTTTCAGAGAAGGATGCGATTAATGGTCCTGTACACTTCCGTCAACACGAGTCCAACGGTCAACTTTCCCACTCCGAACTGGTTAGCGACTGATCAGTAGTAGTTTAGAGTAGCCAGCTTCCACAGTGCAATCGCCACGCTCTTCTCCAGTGACAGCGTAGTTCTCATTCTCGTGTCCTTGGGCCACAGGGCTGGGGCGAGCTCATCACACAGTCCCATGAAAGTGGCTTTCCTCATGCGAAAGTTCTGCAGCCACTGCTCATCACCCCAGACGTGCATCACAATGTGATCCCACCACTAAGTGCTTGTTTCCCAAGCCCAAAAGTGGTGTTCCACTGTGGTCAGCACCTCCATGAATGCCACAAGCAATCTTGTGTCATAGCTACTACGCATGGAGAGATCAATGTCGAACTCCTCTTACCTGGGAGTTGTGGGAAGGCAGAGGGGGTCATGGGGCATCCTGGGTCCTCTCCCAATGCCCCATGGATCCCGTACTGTTGACCAATATTCTGCTCGCTTTAACTCCACTGCCACTTGTGAAGTGTTAGTCAAAGCGAGCAGCATATTGGTCAATAGTGCAGGATCCATTCCTGCAGACTGAAGAGGCAGAGTGCACAGTATACAAACCATTGAAAGATGGCGCCAAATGTGGATGGAAGCACAGGGATTGCTGGGATGCAAAGCAATGCATCATGGGGTATTGGGAGAGGACCCAGGATGCCCCGCGACCCCCTCCACCTTCCCACAACACTTAGCGGCAGACAAGGAAGAGATGCTCTGTGGGATAACTGCCCAGAGTGCACCACTCCAAATACCGCTGCAAGTGCCGTGAGTGTGAACATGCTATTGCACAGGCAGCTGACAGTCTGAACACACAACAGCAGTTTCCCTTCAGTGCTCTCTGAGCGGCAATGTAACTTCCAGCCCTGTAACTCTGCCAGTATAGACATACCCTAAATCAGAAGGGACTCCACTGAAGCCAATGATGGTTGGGATTAATAGTAATGTAAGTGAGAGGAGAATCAGGATTTTTACTTGATTCTTCCATTTCTCCATTCATTGTTATATAAATAATGTTTACTTCAATAAGAAATTGAACCACATTTAGTTTTCTTTGTACTTTTATAGGCTCCTGGGATGGGAAGGGTGTTTTGAAAACAGACAGGAATGGATTAATTAGTGCCTCTTTGCCTTGAGTATTGCTCCCTGTATGCCGGCATTACACAACAGTTGAAACATCAATAAACAGTAACTTAGTGTAAGTTACTATTCTTCCCTCATTATCCAAGGATTTGCTAGAACTGATAACAATGATGTCACAATGTAACCTTGAATCAGTTTGGTTCAATTGTCAGCCACAATATAAATCTTTTTTAAGTTACTCAGCAATTCCATGCTAACTACTTGAGCTTTTCCTTATATCTGTAGACATGTGCGTATATAGCTCCTGGCCTTCATGCTCACAAGCAGTCGGAAAAGAAAAGAAATAAAAGGTATTCAATAAAACGGAGCTATTATCCCAGTGTTGATATAAAATCTGACTGCTCTGCTAAACAAAACAAAAACCTTTCCAATATAATCATCACAATTTCCTTCAGTTTCCCTCATTCACCAGCTGCCTATTAGTGATTTGAGAACCTCAAATATTTTGTTCAGTTTGGGTAAGTACAAGTTCAGAAGTTTATCTCAAACTCCTTGATTTGTACTATTGAACTAGAAATCTCATGAGCGTATGATTTCTCCCAAGATTACCTGAACTGGCTTATTCTGACCAGCCAGTAAATAATACAAAAATATAGACAACTCTTTTGTGTTCTCATCTCTGCTTCCATTCTCAGTGAGGCACAGTAAGTGCAGAGGCCTGAAAATGAAAAGTAACAGAAAGAAGAAACGTGTTCACATTTCAGTTTAAACACCTGCTATCTATTTTAATTAATGAAAATAGTATTGCTTCCCCCCCCTCCCCACATCTGTGTCCACTGTTCTTAATCAATTTTCAAACCCATTTAGGAAAAAAACGTCACCTCTAACAAAACTGGGCAAAATTCTCATCTAATTTCTATATTATGAATTTCTCGTATCCTCAGGAAACATGCTAGTTTTACTGCAAACTTGGCTCAACTTCAGAAATAAGCACCACTTTATTTTGCTAATTGTAGGCAGTTGTGATCACTCGTAACAATAATGACTAGAATATATTAGCATACATGTACTGTTTCTTTAAATATATACCAAGAATCCAGAGAAGATAGCTCGAAGGAATGTTCTAGGCAGAAACTCTACAGGGAAGCAGCAGGCAAGACAGATTAGCTTTACTAATAAGACTGTTTTCTTTATTCTAATGAGGCAATAACAGTGACTGTGAGCCCCAGGGGCATTTACGCTTTGCAAAACCTAGGAGATCAGCCCTACATGTTATAGATTTGCTTGAATCCAAACCCAAAAGATGGAACTAGATCTGAATACCCTTGAATTCCATAGTTTGTATCTAGTATCAGAGGGGTAGCCGTGTTAGTCTGAATCTGTAAAAAGCAACAGAGGGTCCTGTGCCACCTTTAAGACTAACAGAAGTATTGGGAGCACAAGCTTTTGTGGGTAAGAACCTCACTTCTTCTTGCATCTGAAGAAGTGAGGTTCTTACCCACGAAAGCTTATGCTCCCAATACTTCTGTTAGTCTTAAAGGTGCCACAGGACCCTCTGTTGCTTTTTATAGTTTGCATCTGTAGTTCTGGTGTGGAACAATCTCTGTTCCTGAACAGCCTTAAAGGCTGAGGGAGAGAGACTGTACCTACCGCTACTGCCATAGTTTCTGTGGAACAGAATTGTCTTTGCAACTGTGCCCTGGCCTCCGTTGCCTGTTTCAAATTGCTTGCTAATGGTAAAGAAAGAAGAGGTACTTTGGGCTTGATCTAGGTCTTGGCCTGACAAAATATGCAGCAATTCATGGCTACGGGGTATAAAATGTTAAAATATAAAATCCCAGATCCTTCTGCAATATGCACACTTTGGAATGTTCACCCATTTATGGATAATTATGGAAGCATGTCAAGTTTGCTGTATTGAACCCAGGGTTCCAGATGCTAGCATGCAGACACTGCCTAGAACTAGAATTTTCCCATAGATCTGTGCTGCATACAAATCTTTGACAAGTGGAAACAAACTTGGAGAGAAGGTGTCTGCAGCTCTCACACAGTGAAGGTGCCTGAATCTTCATTCTCTATATTCTTTCTGAATCAGAACCTGAAATATTAGCCTGATCTAATCTGTTTACAAAAACAAGCAAACAAACAAAATAACCCATCCATCATCTGGGATCAAGGTGCTTTCTGTAGGGTTATTTTCAGGCGATAGCCTGAACTGAGTTCCCTTACTCTCACGTCAAGCTAATCACTACCACAATAGTTATCTGCCCCTTCTCTTTTGGTCTTTCCCATATTTTGTTTAAAGAAAGATTGGAAAGCCCACTCAAAAGTTTCCATCCCGGGTTCCCTGCCAAACTCAGCAAACAAAACACCAATTTGCACTTTTTTTTTAATTTTTATTTTTTTTGCAACCAGAACAACAAAATAGGGTCTATATTGCCTATCACATATTTGCATATATTAAGACCCACAATTTTTTTCTACTTAATAGCACAACAAAATCATGTGAGTATTTCTCAAAGGTCTCTTCACCAAGAAACCCACTGGGACTTTAAAAAAAAAATCCTCAAATTGGAATTAAATTAATTAAAAATGCAATTTGATGTGAGTTTGAGAGATGGAGAGGAGAAAGCTGGGGTGAGCAGAAACCCCTACACATCAATCAAAAATGGCAATATTGTGATGTAATGCACAGTAACCAGAAAGCATCATGAAGACTCTAAAGTCAATGGGAATTCACATAGGAACTGGGATTCTGCCCATAAATATCAGACTGCAGGATCAAGACTATAATTTTCATATATATTTAAATACAATTTTAGCAGTAAATCTGCACACAAAAAACCAACTCGTATTTGCTTATACATGTATTTTACTTGACAACAAATGAACAGAAAGTGCTTTGTGGTTGAATGCACAAACAATAAAAGCAGATGATCAATTTTGTCCCCACCGTGCTGTTTGAGTGAGGCAAAAACTTCAGTCATGTTTTCTGTACACATTGAATTTTGTACAGCCTAATTTTTTTGTTCCACTTGAACTTTTGGATTATTTCCATTTACTAGTCCCCCTCCTCCACCCTCCCCCCCCTCCGGATTAAGATAAAATTGCAAAGAAGGCCTTAGAGATTTTCCTCACAGCATGACTCAAAGTGCTGGAGAGGAAGGGGAAAAAAACCCCCACCCTTTAATAATGAAACACTTTATTTTATTTTATAGAATAACTGATGGTTTTCTTAAATATAATAGTAAGTTGTTCCTATTAAGGGGAACAAATTTAGCCCATCATACCAATGGATGTGTTTAATCAGGATTGATGCTGTAGGAACTGCTTGTAAATTCACAGCAGCTTTCCTCTGGAGATATAAAAATAGTTATGGTACTCAGATGTCAAGGCTCAGATGTATATAATTAGATTATGTGGAACACAGAGTTGTGAGACAGAATTACTGAGCACCCCTACCCCCCACACAATCATAATATCTGAAACAGTGGGTGTATTTTTCCTGGTTCTCTATTATTCCTCCCAAACACAACTGGCTTAGAATGAATTATACTTCTTCAATATACTATATATTTCCTGCAGTAATGATATGACTTTATGAATGGGACTTCTAATCTGGCATAGAAAAGTGAATGCCTTTTAAAAGGATTAATTAATTAAGAATTAATCAATTACAAATATTGGCACCAAGCATGAAAATAGACCTACAGTATATGGTCTAGCCCACCCATATGGAGTCCTGTTCAAATCAAGTAAGATGACTTTATTGTTAAAGCATTACGTACACATTGACATCCATTGTGTTGTGTAGGGGATCTGCAATCTGATTGAAGAATCAGGGTCATTGGGTATACATATGCTGTACAATAACTTGCCTCTGATTTCTCATTTGTTGCATATTTAATTTGATGACAAGTACTTTCATAATACTTTCTGGTTCAAATGTGTACTGTCCTTGTTGGGTAAAATTTTCAGAAGATAGTGTGACAAAGTTTCTCCTCTATCTTGGTGGGTCCTGCGCTTATCGGCGGATTTTCTTTCCTCAGAGATTCACCATGTGGGTTGGGGAACAGCCCAGAGACCTTCCCCTCTGGAAGAACTCACAGTCCAGGTCAATAGGGAGGTTTGGAGGGAACCCGGGCCCGCCCTCTACTCCGGGTTCCAGCCCAGGGCCCTCTGGACTGCAGCTGTCTATAGTGCCTCCTGTAACAGCTGCATGACAGCTACAACTCCCTGGGCTACTTCCCCATGGCCTCCTCCAAACACCTTCCTTATTCTCACCACAGGACCTTCCTCCTGGTGTCTGATAATGCTTGTGCTCCTCAGTCCTCCAGCAGCACACCCTCTCACTCTCAGCTCCTTGCGGCTCTTGCTCCCAGCTCCTCACACTCGGACCACAAACTGAAGTGAGCTCCTTTTTAAAACCCAGGTGCCCTGATTAGCCTGCCTTAATTGATTCTAGCAGCTTCTTCTTAATTGGCTCCAGGTGTCCTAATTAGCCTGCCTGCCTTAACTGGTTCTAGCAGGTTCCTGATTACTCTGGTGCAGCCCCTGCTCTGGTCACTCAGGAAACAGAAAACTACTCATCCAGTGACCAGTATATTTGCCCTCTACCAGACTCCTGTACCCCACTGGTCTGGGTCTGTCACAATAGTTAGACACTACGGGCCAGATTTTCAAAAGTGTCTAGGCACCTGAAGATGCAGATAGGTGACTACTGAGATTTTTCAAAAGCACCCAGGAGCCTAACTCCAATTGGAATTATAAAAATCTGAACCTTTTGCACTTCTGAAAATCTTAGCCATTTTTTCTTATGAGATAATTTTAGCTATGACCATCAGGAAAGTTTAAGGCATGTACATAATTCTTTAAAATTTCATTATCAGTGCAACAAATTCAGAAAGCTATTTCCTCTACTTAAGTCAATGTTACCATCAACAGCAAGCAGGAACTTGGTTTTAAATTTTGTATTCAGATTTTTAAAATAATTATCATCTCACCTGGGCATTCTAACAAGTTAATCAGTATCTGAACTGAGATCCTCATCAAACCACTGTGTAGTTTCATTGAGGGTATCCACTAACGCAGTTCAACTCAATTAAACTCTAGTGGAATGAAACAAAGAAGCAGATGGTTATGCATTTTATTCAACAACCACTTTTTATTCTGTATACATTTCTAAATTCACTATTCTGAGGCATTTGTCCTAAATCGTTGAGAAATTGCTTTACTTTTCACCTGATATATTAAATAGACAGCAATAAAGTCAATTTGTATTCCATTTTTTTGCTATGGATTAAAGTTTTCTCAAATAAAACACTTCCCTTGGCTTCATCCTGCTAGATACTTAACCTGCAGCCTCCATTGGCTTCAACGGGAATGACAGGTGTTCTGCACTTCTCAGGACTTCAATGCCTGCATTTATAAAATATTTGATTTCTTTTCCTCTTTTTACTGAAGGGCACTTTACTTTAGAAAAGGCATTTATTACAGCATTTCAGTTACCTGTGCTATGCTAGCATTAGGCTGTGGACAGATAGATTAGTCTGCTTGCATTAGTTCTCGATAAATCAGAACCTTTGTCACCCACTTTCATGTATAACGGCATGGGAAAAACAAAAAACTATTTTAAAATATAACAGTCTCCTGCTAATAATATAGATGGTGTCAACTTACTGAGCATTATACAGAAACTTTCATCCAAAAGGATTCTCAAGTGCCAAAGAAATTGAATGAGATATAATTATCCTAACATGGTGTGGCTCTTCAGAATCCCCTAACGTCTAGATCAGAAGTTTATGATTTTGCTACTTCCTCTGAGCTATATGCCCCTGGTCAGGTCAACCACAGGGATTCAACCTATAATCTCTGGGTCTGAAAGCATGAGCTATATGGATTGAGCTAAATGAAAAGGTCTGTTAGCTTAACAGCAGTAACAGACTCATAAATATCTGTTTTCTAGCCTTTAGAAAGGGACAAGAAGCTACCAAATTTTAATGTGGAATATGCACATTTAATGATAGAGGTCACTTTCGTCACCGCTGTGATGAAGCTACTTTTAGGATACGACATCACAACTATCCAACAGTCCACGGCTACCTTACTCAATAGTTTAGGTAGGGTATTGTACCCAAGGGAAATGACGTGATAATATGCAGTATTTTTGTAGCCGTGTTGGTCCCAGACAAGGTGAATATAGTAATAATGTTTATTGGACCTACTTCTGTTGGTGAGAGAGACAAGTTTTCAAGTTTACACAAAAATCTTCTTCAGCTCTGGGAAATGTGCTCAGAGTGTCACAGCTAAATACAAGGTGGAACAGATTGTTTAGCATAAGTAGTTAACACATTTTTCAAGGGACCGTTCATGGTGAAGTGGCCCGTTAACACTCCTCCAGTCATAAGCCATGTCTACACTTAAACTTTTGTCCTTAAAACTTTTGTCGCTCAGGGGTGTGAACCTCCCCCCCCCCGAACAACAAAAGTTTTAACAATGAAAAGCTTCAGTGTGGATGCTCATTGGGGGTGGTTTTATTTTGTCGTCAGAAGAGGTCTCTCCTGGTGACAAAGAGTGGCTACATTGCGTACCTTACAATGGCACAGCTGTATTGGCACAGCCACGTCGTTGTAAGGTGCAGTGTAGACATAACTATAGAGGGGAAAGACAGCTGGGGAGAGAGTTGTTAGTAGTTTATGTAATAAACCATAATGCCAAACAGATTATTGTAATAAGCCATAAATCCAGTGTCTCTATTCAGTCCATGATTTTTAGTGTCTACTCAATGGGGACCCCGTCCTGAAAGAAATCTTTCCTAACACCCCTCTTCTGGCCTTCAAACAACCCCCCAACCTTTCCAAGCTCATCAGAAGCAAGGTCCCCACAGTCTAGGACACACCAACTCAAAACAGCACCAGACCCTGCCAGAATAAAAGATGCAAAACCTGCAGACATGTCTCCACTACAATGATCAACACCTCCCCACAACACACCTTTCAAGATCCATGGGTCCTACACATACCTATCAGAACACATTGTGTACCTCATCCAGTGTATTAAACACCCTAACAACAACTATATGGGTGAAACCAGACAATCACTGTGCTCTCAAAAACAACAAGTAGTCCAGTGGCACCTTAAAGACTAAGGGCTGGTCCACACTATCCGCCCAATTCGGCAGGTAGAGATCGATCTTCTGGGATCGATTTATCGCGTCTCATCTGGACGTGATAGATCGATCCCAGAAGCGCTCCCCCGTCGACTGCGGAACTCCTGCTCGCCGAGAGGAGGAAGCGCTGTCGACGGGGGAGCCTGCCTGCGCCGCATGGACCCGAAGTAAGTAAATTTAGTTCGATATAGGAAAAGTCGACTTCAGCTACGCTATTCTCATAGCTGAAGTTGCGTTTCCTATATCGATCCCCCGCCCCAGTGTGGACCTGCCCTAACAGATTTATTTGGGCACAAGCTTTTGTGGGTAAAACAACTCACTTCTTCAGATGCTCTCAAATGAACTCACACAAGAAAATGATAAAAAGTAAAAATGCCATATTGGCTGTGGGTGAACACTTTTCACAAAGTGATCACTCCATATCTGACTGATCAGACCTCGTCCTCCAAGGAAACTTGCACAACACTTCAAAAGACGAGCCTGGGAGCTTAAATCCATAAATTTGATAGACCCTAAAAATCATGGACTGAATACAGACATGGGATTTATGGTTTATTACAACCTATAACTCAATAAAAAAACCCTTCTCCATAGCTCCATTTCCCTCCTATAACTTGAGGGGTGCTAATGGACCACTTCAATTTGAATGGTACCTTGATATTTGTGTTAACTACTTATGCTAAACTAACATAACTAAATTTATGCTAAAATACAAGTATTTTGATCTTGTATTCAGCTGCAACACTCTTAGTACCTTCCCCAGATGTGGAGAAAAGTTTTGTGTAAACTCAAAAGCTTGTCTCTCTCAAAAACAGAAGTTGGTCCAATAAAAAATATTACCTCACCCACCTTGTATCTTTGATGTGAGAATAGAACTGCCCAGTGTTTAAGACTAGTCTAACTTTTGATGTATTTCTGCTTCCTGTTTACTTCCTTCCTTCTTTCCTGATTCATTGTGCTCTTCTTCATTCATGGGTCTTTCTTTGTACATGTATCCCTTATCCTTATTTTTATTAGTAGTATTGTGACAGAATCCAAGGGTACGTCTATACTACCCGCCGGAT
Organism: Terrapene triunguis; assembly: GCF_002925995.2. Lineage (NCBI taxonomy): Eukaryota > Metazoa > Chordata > Testudines > Emydidae > Terrapene > Terrapene triunguis. The sequence goes on along the minus strand of NW_020664393.1, from coordinate 67,367,427 downwards.
CGGATAGTGTTCGATGTATCGGGGATCGATTTATCGCATCTCGTCTAGACGCGATAAATCGATCCCCGAATTGACACTTGTACTCCACCTCGGCAGGAGGAGTAAGCAGAGTCGACAGGGGAGCCGCGGCGGTCGACTCGCCACCGTGAGGACTGCCAGGTAAGTCGAACTAAGATACTTCGACTTCAGCTACGCGAATAGCGTAGCTGAAGTTGCGTATCTTAGTTCGAACCCCCTCACTAGTGTAGCCCAGGCCTAACTGTCCCAGCCAGGGTTCAACGCCCCATGCCTATGTAGAATGAACAAACAATTGCTGTTCCAAAGAATTCATAAATGGAGGCCCCAGTCCTGAGGTCAATCAAATGACTCACAGTGGAGTGGGGGGCAGAGAGTGTAAATTTCTGCAGGATTGAGGCCTACATATAAGGCAAAAGATGACAAATGGATACACAAAATAGGCAGGGGAACACAAGGCAACACCGAAGCCTTGTCTACACTGATAGTGGCATGTAGGGTATGTGTAGCTATACGCCACAGTGAAAAGCGGGCTATATCCACACTTTGGTGTGTAGCTACATGCAGCAGGGGGAGCTGCCAGAGCATATCCCCGCTGCCATAGTCTTTCATTGCCATATGGAAAGTCTTCCGCAGCCTCCTACATCAGAGAAAGCCTACAGAAGCAGGGAATTCCCAGAGCCTTTTCCCACTTCCAGAGTTTTTTCCTGCAGCAGGGAAAGGCTCCAGCCATGGGATGCTACACTGCTAAAAATAGCAGTGAAGACATGGGAGGCACTGCTCAGGTGTGTAGAGAGCAACGTGGGGTATATGCCCTAGGGGTCATGCATGTCTTTACTCACCTGAGTAGTTCCTCACCCTCTACACTGCTATTTATACCTATGCTAGTGGAGCGTTCAGTGTCTGTACTCTACATAGCCTGAGCCAGTTATTAACAGCTCATTATTAATTGATATTATTAGTGTGTATTTCCATAGTACCTAGGAGCCCTACTCATGGACCTGGACCCCATTGTGCTAGGCACTGTACAACCACAGAACTAAACGATGATCCCTGCCCCAGGGAGCTTACAAGCTAAGTGTAATAAGCAACAGCCACAGCTGACCAGCTGCCTAAACATTGCCAAATGTTTTGTAATTGTAGAGTATTTCTTTATCCCTCTTCTTTATCCCTTTACATGAAATATGTTTGATTTTTTGGGGGGGAGGGTTGCTGTTTTTTTACTATTTTGTTCCCCTGCTTTAGTTCTTTGCTGCTTCACTTTTACTTTGTGTCAGTGATGATTTCTGTTTTGTTTTCTCTGCCTATTTCTATGTTTTCCATTGATGTGTCTGTAACAGGGTTTGCTATTCGTGGCTGGGGCGTCTCCTCCTGGATGGTCTGGGAATCAGCTCCTTCCAAGTCTGACACCATCTTCTGGCGCTTACCTGCATGCCCCATGACCTCTCTCTCTCTCTGTGACTTAGGGTGCTCCCTCTTCATGACTTGACCTACTGGCCAAGTTACCATAGTTTTCTCCTTTGGGGGTATCAAAGTCCCACCCTACTAAGTGTCTTGGTATTGTTCCCAGCAGTCCTCCAATTCAAGGCTATGCTACTTCCCCAATGGCTGGTAGGGGAAGCCCACCCATTGCTCCGGATTCCAGTCCAGTGACCCTTCAATCAGCAGCTAAGGTTTGCTCCATCTCAAAAACCCTGCTGCTATTTCTCTGGGCTGCTTCCTACTCCACCTCTATCAGGCTTCTTTCTTCTCCATCACTCCTCTGGATAAACCCTTCCTTCAGGGCCAGGATCCCAGGACTTCTATTCCCTGCCTGGGTTTCCTTCTTTTCCCTTTCTAAGCCCCAAGAGTGACAGCAAGCCTCCACACCACCACCACCTCCTCCTCCTCCTATCCTCACTTCAGGGTCTTATACCCAACACCACCTGCTCCTGCTCAGCTAGGCTCCACCCTCAGTCAGTACTTGCCTATCAAGACTAATTCCCCTCAGGTGTGGCCTATCAGGTTACTTAGCCCCTTTTGAGCCACATTAACCCTTTCCAAGCTAGTGTGGGGTGAACCCCATCACGGTATCCCTTGCTCTTCCTCTTTATTTTTTGTTTCTTCATCTGTTCTCCCTCTCTCAACCATAAAACTTCTTCTCTGCCTTTTTTCTTCATCCTTTCCCCATCAGCTATTTATTAGTTCCTATCTCTGCTTATTTCTCTTTCATTTTCTCTGCTTATTTTCCTTTGCTTTTCCTTCAGCTCATGTTTCATGCCAGTTGGAAATATATCAGCTCCAGTTTCCTTCCCTAGAAATATATCACAGGAAGAAGTTATCTCAGGGGTATTTATTTGAAACCACAAACTTCATTATAGTAACATAAGCCAACACATGGATCTGCAATATCAAATTCTAGATTAATTAAATTTAATCTATTGGTGCCCAACTTTATTACAAGGAGGGCTACATAAAGCTAAGTATAATCTTGTGTGGGCCAAACAGATTCTACATATTTTAATAAGATTTAAAGTCACCTGTATTGATTTATATTTTAAGTTCAGCTTGTTTCATATGTATTTAGATAGGCTGTTGTCTATTTACACACTTGTGTAAACTAAAATGATGTAAACATGACAACAAAACGCTAATGAATCAGCCATTAGTATATTGCGTTAAAGCAGGCTGCGGGGCTTATGAAATGCTCTGGTGGGCCATAGGTTGGGTACCCCTAATTTAATCTAAATTATTGCATTTGTAGATCACCATGTGTGCAAGGTATTTTACAAACACAGGAAAGACTAGGGCTATGCACTGAGAAGATTACAACTGAACTCTCTCAATAATATAGAATATACTAGAAAAGAGTTCAAAGGAGTAGAGTTAAGATTGGTGAGATCAGTATTGGAAGGCTTCCAAAGAAGGGGGTTTTAAGGAAAGAGTTGAAGAAGGAAAGAGGGGACCTCATCTGTGCCAGGGTTACAAAGGTCACATGACTGGTGTCAACATCTATTCCAATATTGGAGTAATATCTTCCTTTAAAAAATGCAAATAAAACAATAATACTAACCAACACAAAACAAACGAATACAATTAACAGACATGAGGATTATTCTACTTTTTATTAGCCTTCTATCCATAAATATTGTCTGTGAACACTGAAGGCATTTTGAGCATACTGTCACTTCAGTCATGAAGGTGGATTTTCTCCCCTCCTGACTTGTCTCTCTCTCCCTCTGTCTTGGCATGTCTCTCTCGGATATATCCTCATCATTGTACTGTTGGTGACTAAAACTGAGCTACTTATCTTCCCTCCCAAGCCTTATCTTTTCCCATACTCTACCACTGCTGTCCTTACTGCGGCTAGTTGTGAAATAGGATTTTCATCTCATGGGAACTATTGACATTGGAAACTAAGTTTCTCTTTCTAATCAGACTGGAGTTTCAACATATTGAAAAATTTCACAGAACAAATAATCCCCCAAAAGTTTTGAATTGGAAATTCTGAAATGGAAAATAAAAAAATGTATTTTTGAAAGAAAAAAAAAATTGACACGTCAATGGGATATTTTTTACTCTCCATGCCATTACAAAGTGAAAAATGGTATTTAGTTTTGAGATGTCAACTCAAACAAAAAAGACGCATGCGTCTGACAAAGTGGGCATTCACCCACGAAAGCTTATGCTCCAATACATCTGTTAGTCATTAAGGTGCCTCAGGACTCTTTGTTGCTTTTTACAGATCCAGACTAACACGGCTACCCTTCTGATACTTAACTCAAACAAAATGCATCCTTTACATTCTTCCAGCTGAGAAATCAAAAACCTTTGTTGAACTCAACATTTTCCAATGGGGAAAAATTGACATGCTATTTTTTTTGCCTTCGCAACATCTCCTGTATTCATTCTTTTCTTATTGGTTTAGTGTTAAATCTCTTGTTCAGGCCCTCGTATTCTCCCATTTTGACTACAGCAACTTCCTGCACTGCAGGCTTGATCCCATCCTTGCCTCACTCAGCTCCATTCAGAATGCTGGTACCAAAATCATCTCCCCAGTTCATTGCTTTATTCATGTGCCTGCCCCTTCCTGTCACTTCACTGGTTCCCCCTTCTCCACTGCACCAAACTCCAACTTCTGATCTCGCAGTGCTGCTGCCTTCAATGAGACAAGATCCATGATGATGGAAGTTCCTAACAACAAGTCTCGTGAGAGGGTGGGGACCTGGAGGCCACAAAGTCTGACTCTCTTCGAAGCTAAAGATCAATGCTGCCTCTTGCGGTCTGTCATGAGGAATATAGATATCTAGTGTTATTGGTTCATGTGTATTTTGGGTCTCCAATGCCATTGTCTACGAGCACCATTATTGAACAGTATTTATTTGGGAAACCAACAGAGAAATTTATAAACCCTGAATTTAAATACTCCTATTCGAATTTTGACACTCCGGCCCTTGTTTGACCAAAAAGTGCCACAGGATCTTGAATTAACTTGTGGGCAAACCCATATTTTTACCATTTCTTTCAAAATACTTACTCTTATTTTCATGCTAGAATGGGCAGTACAGACTCAGATGGATGAAAATCACCTACTGAGTGAACATATTGACGATGAAGGAAACAATGTTTGTCCTTGGTGGTCTCCCATTTAAAAATTAATCAGGTATATATTTTTTGATTACCTTCAGAGACCTGAGAAGATCACAACTCCGGAGATATGGCTACGTGATAGTAATTTTTGTTCATGAATTAATTTAGTGTTTATGAATAGCGTCAGATCAACAGCCTTTGAAACGGGAGTCCTTTACTGGTGGACAGCAGCCAGGGCCGGTTCCAGGGTTTTTGCCGCCCCAAGCGGAGAAAAAAAAAAAAAGAAGCCACAATCGCAATCGCGATCGCGATTGGCGGCACTTCGCTTGCTGCGCTGGTGCCTGGAGCCGGCCCTGACAGTCGCTGGTCAAGGCTCCCTATGCTGTCATTACAACGTGCATCAAATTATTCTGGAATGACCATGTGTCAGGCCGCTATGGCCATTCAAGTATCCATATCTGTTCAGTTATAAGAACATAGGGTATGTCTACACCCAGCCGCTAGTTCGGCGGCTGGCAATCGAAGTTCTGGGTTCGACTTATCGCGTCTTGTCTGGACGCGATAAGTCGAACCAGGAAGTGCTCGCCATCAACTGCGGTACTCCAGCTAGACGAGAGGAGGACCGCGGAGTCGACGGGGGAGCCTGCCTGCCGCGTGTGGACCGAGGTAAGTTCGAACTAAGGTACTTCGAACTTCAGCTACGTTATTCGCGTACCTTAGTTCGATTTGGGGGTTTAGTGTAGACCAAGCCATAGGAATTGCCATATTGCATCAAATCCATAGTCCATCTAGTCCAGTGTCATCGCTCTGCCCAGCACCAGAAGCTTCAGAGGAAGGTGCAAAAGACACTGAAGGAAGCAGATGTGAGATAATCTTTCCCCAGGGGAAATCTCTTAAACTCTAGTAGTTGGAGTTTGGCTTAACCTCTTAGAATGAAGTTTTATATCCCTTCCAAAACACTTCTGGTTAATTATTACTGTTATAACTAGATATTCTTGTTATCCATAGAAATGTCCATGTCCTTTTTGAATCTTATTAATTTCTTGTTCCTGCTGCTGAAACTAGCAGTTAATTCCAATTATGGTACTGATTTTAGTGTTTGATGTGTGCAGTTGTCCACTAAGGACTAGATTGATACCACTAGTTTATTTCACATACCACACCAGATAAGTATCGCTTGGTATTGATTTTTGCTCCCTTGGTACCTATTGTCATATGTATTTGAACCAGTGACCTCGATTTATTATTCCATAGCAGGATTACTCATTAATGGTTAATTAATAATAGCATTCAAAACCTTCCTTTTAAACTGAGCCTCTAACTTTCCAACAGCCTGACTCTGCTTGTTTCATTCTGGTGTTGAAGAATATTCAGCGTTATTATCTGGGGTTCAGTAAAGTTGACCACTTCCTTATTGTAATATTCTCCCCTCATCTACCAGCTCAGCAAGGACTTATAGCCCTTAATAGACTTTTAAAGGGTACCTGGAGACTTAGTTAAAAGCTTCTGTGCCCAATAGATAAAAAATACCATATTAATTTTAGTGTTCATCTTTAATTAAAAAGAAAACAATAAAATGTATAAATGGACACTATATGGAATGATAGAGCTTTGTGCTCTAATGCTGTGTGATTTAAGCCTCTTCAGATTACCAGAATTAATATCACAGGGCATATTGTGTGTAGCAAGGTATTGGGCATGAGGTACTCAATAAAGATTTTACTTTTGAATATGCAGTCCTTATCTTGGAATGCCTGAGTGTTTTTCAGGTAAACTCCTCCATCAGGAATACTTCACAACAAGCACGTTTGTTGTTAAGGCTGTGTCGTCAAATGAATTGTGGTATAAACCAACTCAGCATCTGGCAGACATTCCAAGGTGAAAGCCAAACAGATGGCTAATTTAATATAATCTAAGTGACTTTGGATCAGATAAAGCAATTGAATTAACAGCACTTTAACAGAATATACATCAGTTACCACGCATTCTCACTACTCCATTGTAATAGGCACCTTTTACATCTTGAAAATAATTAGTAATTGAAGTAATGGTGAATGTTGTGCTTGTAAGATATAGCCTTAAATAGCCTAGAAAAATATGTATAAATACAAAAGTTAGTATTATAGCCCTTTGACTCAAATGTATTAATTTTTCTAATACCTGGCTTGACAACATTATCTAGGAATGCAGACTTGACACCATGTGATTCCTTAAAATCCACATGCACAGGACATAATATAGGTCTGAATAAAAGTAAGTTATTTTATATAGAACTTTCCCATATGTTCAGAAAAAAACTTTGGGGTAATATTATATTATTTTTAATTATTTTATTTGTCAGTATTATTAAATATTCAGTTCCAACCAAGTGAAGATTCTCTGCCCTTAAGAGCTTACAGATAAAAAAAAATGTTCTTATTCAATATTTATATTGTATCACTACATTTTCAAAGGGCCTTGTGTTTCTGCATGTGAAGTTGCAACCTTTGTGTGGTCTAGAGTTTGCTTTAACACTCTTCTCCTAGTGCTTCAACACAATTCCTGTAGAAAAGCACATAGACCTAGAATTCAATCACTGAGGATTTTAAGCAAGGATGGCACAGGGACAACTTTCCCACAGTCAAGTCCAAAAAGAACAAGAGAAATGAAAAGAATTCTCAAGTACCAACTTTATTACATTTTATAACAACAAATAATAAAAAATAATAGCTTTATTTCTATTACATAACAGGGCTACTTCATAACCCACATGCACTATCTTCACATTTATACAAAAATATGAATAAAAGAAAAATTAAATCTAACCAAGTCAGTTTCCAGAGATACACGGTAAGAAATCACTCCAAGATCCAAAAGCTGAGGCTGAATTCATCTGAGTCTTTGTTGATCAACTCTATACTGTCTACTGAGCCAGAAACTGCAATATCTTCCCTCCTCTTGCTTGCAGAAATATCCAACTAGAACCCAGGTAGTTCTTCTCCTCTTCTGCTGAACTGCTGGAATCACTCAATTAGCTAGTCAGTTAATAAATTAATCTATATTAAGTATATAATTTAATACCTCTGTTACAAGAAAAAGACAAAAATGAAAATAGCAAAATATTAATGACTCTTTTCCGATCATCATATTTAAAAAAAAAAAAAAAAAAGAGTTGGTGTACCATGCTAGTTAAGACAACTTGAAAAACAATTTGGCTACAATCAAACAACATTCACAATATACCATTAAATTGAAAGAAGTTAGTTTTCACTCCTAATTTCCTCATGCTTTAACTAGCACTGCCAGGGCTTCCCTGTTGGAAAGTCAACAATAGCACTAACCTGCAAAATGCTTCAGAGGTGGGAGGAAACAGCCTACTTTCTGGTCTTGCAACTGAGTTTCTCCCAAGTCCTTGTTAAGTAAGAGCTGCCGCCTGCTACTTGAGAGTTCTGTGGTGACAGCCTGAAATTCATGGGCAAAAGGTGGACCTTTCACTGATTTTGTTGGGGTCTGATCACCAGTTTGGAATTCAAATAGGCTTGAGCTTCATGAGGAATCCTATTTGATCATGGACACATCACAGGTTCTCTCCTATTTCTGTTTATCTAGAAACATCTTCTTACAAACCCATGCACCAGTTTTACACACCTGACCTATTACTCCTTCCTTCTATTACACCATGGGAGTAAACACCCCAAACTCCCAATACGGAATGGGAGGAATTTGGGTCAGATGGAATCTTGTATATTGCAGCCAAAAATGAGAGGACACAAGTAATTGGTTTTGCAGGAGGCACCGGATTTGCTAGGACAGGCCCTGTTCTTGAAAAGCCCTGATTAACTCCTCTCCTCTTTTAGTCTTATAGCCCTTTGGGAATTTATAGAGGTTTGTTTTACAACATCTCTCCTGTAAGTTTAAACTTCTAACCTGAACATACTGCATTTTTCAAGTATCAGAGGTGTAGCCGTGTTAGTCTGAATCTGTAAAAAGCAACAGAGGGTCTTGGGCGTCTGATGAAGTGGGCATTCACCCATGAAAGCTTATGCTCCAATACTTCTGTTAGTCTTAAAGGTGCCACAGGACCCTCTGTTGCTTTTTGCATTTTTCAAAACAACTTTGGACTGGTTGTTGGTGGCAAACTTGATGTACCTGTGACGTTTTAATTTGTGTTGAAAGCAAAATGTTATTATAAGTGGAGTCCACTTGTCTATACAAAAGTGTGAGAGTCAAGGAATTTGCTCTTAAACAATTCCACAGACATTCCACAATGGTACATGTGTAGATAACTATTGAGAACAGAGGTGTGTAAGACAGAGAAATAGTTCTGAGCAATATTATTCTTGGCCAGAGATCTCTATTAACCCAAATCTTATATTATGCATTTCCACTGCACCAGAAATCTGTGCAGTGTTATCAACCAGAGTTCCAGAACCTGGTTTGTGAAGAATTTGTCTCAAATTTAGCCTTTCAATTGGTTAGCTAGCAAGAACATTTCAATTATTGCTAGCTATGTGGAAATGTTGAAGAATTGCTTATTCTGTGATTAAACTCATTTGGGACAAAAAGAGTGACATAGATGGTGAATTTCTTTTAAAAAACCAATGTTAAAATTAATTATTTTAAACCAATACACTAATTAACAGATGTATTTGTAAATTCTCACAAAATTAATTCTATACTTAAAAAATAAGTGCTTTAACTTTGGGAAGGATACACTGTGTTTTTTATGTATATCAAAGAAATTGAATTACCTGCTTTTGGTGCAAAATGAAACACAACCTTAATTATGATGTTGCAGTCAGTGCCTCCATAATAATAGACAATATAGCAGGCATCCTCATATCCTGGTAACCTGTAAGGACAAACTATGAACTAAGAAAATCATGGCTAAGATGCTAAAAAAAAATCTAAGGACATGATCACAAGGAAATCTGTGAAATATCCTTGATGATATGGGCCTAGGAAAGCAGAAGTCAGCCTGATATTTGTTAAGAGAAAAAAGATGACAGTCATTGGGGTGATTTACTCACATTTTTTCTGAGACTCTTTTTTCAATAATCTCTGAGACCAAGACAGACAGACTATGGTAAATGCAAGGATGATAATGCAGACGTGGCTGTAATGTGAAATCAGGATTTGTAGTATGAGATGTACTATCTGGCCCTAAAATAGACTATGAGTTCCGGACCAGGCTCTACTGCAGTTAATACCACAAGTCCAAGGAAAATATTTGCTTCTTTCATGTACTGCAGGTGAAGTTCTATGTTAAAAAAAGAAAACACAACAAAAAGGGAAACAAATAGCTTGTCACAATAAGAATGTCATTGGGAAAATGTTACATTTGTCAACATAAAACAAATTAAGCAAATGCACTCTCAGACAAAGATGCCAGAGATGCCAGAGAGTCAAATGAAATGCTCAGTGAAGAATTGGAGGCAAGACAGCAAGGAGAGACTCATGGAGAGCTTTATAGATTTAAACAAAGACCTTGAATCGCAGCCCCAAAATTAACTGGAAACCAGTACATTGGTGGACACACTGATGTGTAAGTGGAAGTGTCCTAACTGGAATTTCTACATGGTCTTCAAGCGTACCCTTAAATAAAATTACTGCAGCTACCTAAAATGGAGGAGAAAAATTGTAGGGAGCCATGGCACGGGCCACCTTTGAAAGGAAAGACTGCAAATTTTCCTGTGTAAAAGGACACGAAGCCCAACAGAAAGCTGCTATGCGCAAATTGAAGGGGAAGCAGTGGGAATTATCTTCCAATTGTGCTAGTTTTATCTGTATTTGTATGGATGAAGGTTCACACTTCTGAAAGTTCATTGCCCTCAAATATGTATTTTTAGACCTCGTATCATTGTTCCTCCTCTAGCTGCCATATCTATGTGGACATCATTCTCAGAAAAGAACACCTGATATAGTTTTGAATTATTGTGACAGGTTTGGACTGAAAGAATATTTCTTCAGGCAAAGAGCTAACAATCTCCTGGGTGGAAGCACAGAAATATTTACACGCAAAGAGATTTTATTCTATCACACTGCATGCCAAAAGGTTATGAGTGGTTTTGTTACACCTGTCCTAGTTCAGGAGGTTCTTTGAACTGATATATGTTAAACAACAGGACATTTAAAAAAAAACAAAAAAAAACCCCTGTAGTACCCATACAGGGAAGCAGAATTCTAATCAGTACCGTAACAGGGACGTAATTAAGGCCTGGCGAGCAGGGCAGCTGCCTAGGGTGCAAAGCTAGTTGGGGCACAAAAATGGGGCAGCATGCAGGATCAGGCCAGCGGCATCAGCCCCCCCCATCCCTGCAGGATCAGGACCAACAGCATTGACTGAAGCCCAGGGTGCTCAGCACTCACCCTCCCCCTAGGATCATGGGCCCAGTGACCTGGCCGAAGCAGGCTCTCCCCATGGTGCTGGGACTGTAGTGGGGGCAGCAGGTGAGCAGGGCGCTGAGTGTGCTGCTTGGCTCATACGGTGCATGCTCAGTAACATCTGCTGTGCTTGCTGGGGATTAAAATCTCCTGCTGTTCACAGAGAGCAAAGGAGGCGAATCAGAGGGGGCATGGGCAGGGTCTGAGCAGGAGGGCAGAAACTGACTGCACAGCGGGGAGGGTCAAACAGCTGGAGGCAGGGGCAGGAGAGGGGCCGAGGGATAAAATTGGAGAGGGGGAAAGAGGAGGAACCGTGATTAAGCCCATGGATGAGGGGCTGCCAGGCGGTGGCAGAGGGCAAAACACCGCACAGAGAGTGGCAGAGGGGGTAACAGTTACCCTGATGGGCTGAGCCTCCTGGAGTGTTTGCAAAAATAGGGTGGTGGGGAGGGTAGAGTGGCTTTTTTACTTCCCCTCCCTCAGGACTGTATGGCTCAGCACCCGCTTCCCAGGGCTCCGTTCTTAAAGGCCCAGGGCATCCCAATGCCTAGAAAGGGCCGCTCCTGTCTATCTGATATAACGTACTGAGGGGCTTCAGGAGACTTGGTTCAGTGAAATATTTTACATACCCCCCCAAAAACTGTGTGTCACACATTTTACATATTTAAAAGAATCCCTTATCAGTTTCTATGTCTGCATAACGTCTCCCAGCAGTTCACAAATCTGTCTTATCGGCTACAGTGATCTCCTGAATAGCACTCCCTTTCTTGTAATACATTTCAAATCTGGTTTTGCTCCTTCTAATTGTTTACTTAGAAAAATGTTATTTTTATTACTCTTCGCACTTCATTTACCTTTGTCAGCATTGCACACATGGATGTCATTGTGCTATTTAATTTATGTTTTAATAGCAAATAATCATTGAAAATATGTATAAGCAAACAATTGCTAGTAGTTTCAGCAATGGCATTTCTGTTTCTAGTTTGGCACTTCCTATGTTTTTGCTGTGATTTTTAATTTGGAATTTTTAATTCTAATTTTTTCTTTTGCTTTTTATTCTGTTGGATCATGTGAGTTCCAGACGGACTGATTTCCTAGCCTGGTGTCAACACTTCTTCATTTTCATTTGATCCACAAATGGGGATTGTCTTTCTCAACTATTATTTAGCCTCTCAATCCGGCCCCTTAGAGCGTTTTCGCATATCACTGCTTGTGTGTAGAACTTGGTTCCCAGATATTCACTAATGGCAGTATATTATCTCAGATTAAATCCTTCTCAAAGGCAAAATTCTCAAAGACAAAAATCTACTGTAATTTTTACTGAACATAAGAACAGCCAAACTGGGTCAGACCAATGGTCCATCAAGCCCAGTGTCCTGTCTTCCAACAGCAGGCAGTGTCAGGTGCTTCAGAGGGTATGAACAGAACAGGCAGTCATTGAGTGGTCCTGTCATTCACTCCCAGCTTCTGGCAATCAGCGGCTAGGGATATGAACCACCAGAACATGGGGTTTCATCCCTGACCATCTTGGCTAATAGCCATTGATGGACCTATCCTCCAGGATCTTACCTCATTCTTTTTTAACCCAATTACAGATTTGGGTTAAACATACAACATAAATAACACACATCTACAACCACAAGATTGCTTGACAATCACAAGAATTCAAAAATCATGGGTTATGCACCCCCAAGTCATGACATTTAAAAAAAAAGAAATAAATGATATTGGATTATTTTTATGTGCCTTTTTGTTCCTGAGCCTTTAGGTGCAGGAGGCCCAGATCCACAAAAGTAGGCGCTTAAACCCTTGAGTGAATCTTGGCCTACCCTCTTACTTTTGCTGTTACCTCTTCCAAAGAATTCATATACCTAAGGCCAAATCTACACCACAAAATTATGTTAACTCAAGTTATGTCAGCATACAGTCACCACAGTTAGTATGTCACTTGTGTGTAGGGTTGCCAACTTTCTAAGTGCAGAAAACCGAACACCCTTGCCCCGCCCCCTGCCCTGCCCCCTCACCAAGGCCTGGCCCTGCCCCGCCCCTTCTCTGAGGCCCTGCCCCCACTCCCTCCATCCCTTCTCCCTCCGTCACTTGCTCTCCTCCACCCTTAATCACTTTCACCAGGCTGGGGCTGGGGTGCAACAGCGGGTGAGGGCTCCAGCTGGGGGTGCAGGCTCTGGGGAAAGGCCAGGGATGAGGGGTTTGGGGTGCAAGAGAAGGCTCCAGGCTGGGGCCAAGGAGTTTGGAGTGTTGGAAGGGGCTCCAGGCTGGGGCAGGGAGTTGGGGTGTGGGAGAGGGTGATGGCTCCAGCTGGAGGTGCGGGCTTAAGGGTGGGGCTGGGGACGAGGGGTTTGGGGTGCAGGAGGGGGCTCCAGGCTGGGGGGTGGGGCCACAGAGTGTGGGAGGATGTTACTGACATAAATTTCTCTGTTAAACACACTCAAGGGCACCCACCTTTAACCTTCCATGGGCTCAAGGCATAACCTCAAAGCACCCCCATCCTTTCCCAGTTCCTAGTGCTCCGGTTATAGAGCACCCAACTTTACCCTAAATTTATTGCCTGCACACTCTAGGACATCCCACCTCTACCTACTTCCTAGGGCTCAAGGCTTCCACCTCTATCTACTTCCTAGGGCTCAAGGCATAACCTGGTTGATCTAGGCACCCTCACCCTTTTCCAGTTCCAAGGGCTCCAGGCAAAAGGCACCTAACTTTATCCCTCTGTGGGCTCTGGGCTGTACTCCTCCGTGTGCTCTGAGTAAACACCCATTCCCTGTGAACTCAGGGCTTAATCTTTTGCAGGTTTACAGGGTTTTTACCAGTGAAAGAGCCTTACACAGTAATATCCCATTTAACCTCTATTTATGAACAATCATCAAAACAGAATTCACACGCTAAGCATACAATGCTCACCACTGCTGTAATAAATGAAAGGGGGGGTAGCTCCCTTTTATAGACTCAGCCAGCCAGTTAGCTATAAAATCCCTCTTAGTAGCTGTTCTCTACTTGCTTTACCTGTAAAGGGTTAAAAGAAGTGAGTGGGCACCTGGCCAGGAGAGCCCATGGGAAGACTAGAACTTTTTAAAATTGAAACAAGACTCCCCTTTTGTCTGACTGTGGTTATTCTCCTGGACTGAGGGGATAAGGCAGAACTATGCTGTAAGATGTCTGGGGCCAGGTATGAAAAAATCATCAGGATCATACCTAGAAGCTACTCATTTAAAACCCCAGATATGTAAGTAGATCAGGAAATGTCTAGGAAGACGCGATTAGGTTTATCCCTTTTATTTTTTTATGGCTTATGGACTCCTCTGTGCTAACCCCAAATGTTTTTGTTTTGCTTGTAACCTTTAAGCTGGACCTCAAGAACGTTATTCTTCATGCTTAATCCTTGTAAGAGGTTTTTATTTTAAAGCTAGCAATAGCCTGAGTTTCCAGATGTATTTTCTTTCTTTTTGTTCTTAATAAAATTTACCATTTTTAAGAACAGGATTGGATTTTTGTGTCATAAGAGGTTTGTGCACATGTTTGATTAGAATGCCATCAAACAAAGTTTTCTTTAACCATCTTAAGATTTGTTTCTTTATCTGGTCATGATGGGTACTATTAGGACAGGATTTCCTTCTTAACAGCCTTGTTTTAATGTAATTTATTATAATTTAGATGGATGTGACTTTCTGCTTCTTAGCTTCTGAGCTGCTGCTCTCCTAATATGGGGAGTGAGGGCTCCAGCTGCAGGTGCGGGCTCTGGAGTTGGGCCGGGGATGAGGAGTTTGGAGTGTGGGAGGAGCCTCAGGGCTGTGGCAGAGGGTTGGGGTGCAGGGTGGGGGCTCTGGGAGGGAGTTTGGGTGTGGGAGGGGGTTCTGAGATGAGAGAGGGGGTTAGGGCATGAGAAGGGGTTCAATGTATGGGCTCTTGGCAGCGCTGACCTCAGGCAGCTCCTGGGAAGCGGTGGCATGTCGCTCCGGCTCCTAGGCAGAGGGGCGGACAGGTAGCTCCATGCACTGCCCCCACCTGCAGGCACCATCCTCATAGCTCCCATTAGCTGCAGTTCCAGGCCAATGGGAGCTGTGGAGCGGGCACTTGGGGCGGTGCCTGTGAAAGGGGCAGCACATGGAGTCCCCCCCTGCCCCCGGCCAAATCTCTGCCCAGCAGCCGTAGGGACATGCTGGACGCTTCCCGGGAGCCACATGGAGCCAGACACAGAGCCTGCCTGCCCCACTGGTCCTGTGACCAACTGGACTTTTAGCTGCCTGATCAGGGGTCGCCAGGCTCCCTTTTCGACCAGGCATTCTGATTGAAAACTAGACGCCTGGCAACCCTGCTTGTGTGCATACCTACTTTGCTCCTTGTGTCAATGGTGAGTGTACTCCCCAGGAGCGCTTGTATTGATCCGAGTGCAGTGCACCATGGGAATGTATCAACCATCCATCACAATTGACTATCCCTCATCTTTGTTATCCTCTGGTCTACGGGTAACCAATTGTGATGGATGGTTGATGCCCTTTCACAGTTTGCTACCCCTGTACCAGAGGTTGGAAAAGGTGAGAGGTAGCAAATTGTGACAGGGAAGCAAAAGAGAACATCCTTAGATGTCAGTAACTGGTAGCAAAATATGTCAATAGAAGTTTTTGACATTAAACACTGGCAGGAGGTGATGGTTTTCAAACTGTGGCATGCATTCCTGTAGGGAGGTGCACCCCACAGTTTGAAAACCTCTGTGCTAAATGGAAAGCAGAAATCTTGGGGCAGGGGCATGTGACTCTACATGCCCCCCCCCCCACATGTGGTGCCTCTAGGGGGCACAAATATGCTTGCTCAACGTGGGTGCTAAAATGCTTAGTCACGGCTCTGGTATTGAATAACATTGAACTCAAGGCAGAGGGAATATCTGCCTCTGTTCATTGCATAACCTTGGTTTGATAAAGGTGGTTCATGCTGAAACATCAATGAATCTTCAGTGGGAAATATAGGGGAAGGGAGGGAAATGGAGTTTAGTAGACATATGGTCTTCATTCTGATATGCTTGGCTGTAGGGAGATAATGAGGTTGTGAGCTTAATACAAACCTAACCAGAACTCTACAAATACAAGCAATTTATTCTTTGACTTTATCTACTGTAAAAACAAGGTGTTGATCTGTTTAGCTACTCTGTTATTCAGATCAAAGATTAAAAATCTAATACCCATGTGCAGTTGCATCCTGTGAGAAAATTCTTTACTTTATTGATGCTCTGCAGTCATTCCCATTTTCTTTTCTATTACTAAGGAGCAGATATAGGATGTCTTCTGCTCTTGTTCAATTCTCCACCATTTGGATCATAAAGCTATGTCTATATAAGTTAGCAACATCTTGAATAATGTAGGTTTATCCATGTTTGTTTCCCTACTGATATATGTGGGTTGTTAAAAGCCCTCACTACAATGGCACAGACAATTGATGGTATAAGACGTTTTCCTTCCTATTTTCCTCTAGTGGTGCTAGTCTGGAGTAGATGACTACTGTTTTCTTCCTCCTTTGATTTTCACTCCTTGCATCCTAACTAACCCGACAAATTTAACCACCATGGTCTTAGTTGTCACACTGCTGACATTTCAAATATATTTGTTCTATAGCATCACCCTTCCACTTCTTCCTCCCCATCTAGTTGTAAGCAGGGTCTGAACGAACTCTCCCCTGACAGCTAGCTGGGAGGGGGAGAGACTTCAGGTATTTACATGAACATACCTATTCTGCCTAGATATCCAGCAGATAGAGCGGTGTTGCTCAAAGTGATCAATTTTGGCTGGTGATGGATTACAAATCATTTTAGTACTGAATACAGGAGTAATGAAATGTGATCAGTGTTTGTTGTCTTTATTGCATGAATAAAGGGGAGCAGAACTGTGCTTAACCAGTCCCAAATGAGGGGGTCACCCTCAGCTGAAAGGAACTCTTTAAGCTGGGGCTCAAATGCCAGATCCCTGTTAAAATAAGTGGGGTGGGGACAGATATCTCAGCCAGGCAGTATGGACTCTCTCCCTGGTCTAGTTTAACCTATTCCTTCCCCACTGTTCAAAGATAGAGCTAAATACCCGTCATTTGGAGCAGACATGCCAAACCCACAGAAAAAAAACAAACACAGAAATTGGGCTTGTTTTTGGCTTGTTGGGTTTTTTGTTTTGTTTTTTTGGTTAGCTCCCAGCAAGCAGGGGCAAGCGGGGGGAAGAGTGTCCTGGGTGCACAGTGGGCCCACCAGTCCCAGACTGCACGTCAGGGGGATCTATTCACACAGAGTGTTGGGGTTCTTAGGGATTGGTTTGTTTTGGCCTTGTTTTGAAATGGGATTAGTTTGATTTTTGGCTTATTGTGAAAGTCAGGGTGCTTATTTACCACGTGAAAGTTGGCAACTGTGATTAGGAGCCTTTGTTATTTTAAGTGCTTAAATTGAGGCTGAAATCACTTGTGGTGGGACAGCATTTCGGCCCAGCCTGCTAAAAGCTGAAAATCACTACGAGATTGACTTGCAGAGGTCACAGCAGCGAGGCAGGTGGCAGAAGAAGGTAACTGACAGTCAGCCGGTAGGAGTGCTGAGCAGTCAGCTGGTGGGAGCGGCAAACAAGCGGTCAGCAGAGGGGAACCATGGCTGGTGGGGCAGCCAGGAGTGAGGATGGCCAGCCAGAGCAAGTCAGATGGTTGAGCAAGGCTTCTTCCCCGGGTGGGAGGGGAACTCATACAGATGCACCTCTGAACCCTGGACCTCACTGATCAAGGACAACCACTGTGAGTGGGGTATAATGAGGATGCAGAATGGGGCATAGAAAAGGAACTTTTGGTTGCAGAACTGAAGACGACACTGCCCCGTGCACTCTGGGGTGGGTGTCCTGCTCACAGTTTTATGATTATGAATCCTGCTTGCGGCATTTTCCCTAATTAATGTTGGGTGACTTCTATCCTTTCACTAAAAGTTTCTTTTCTACACTCAGACTCTGTGCTTGTGAGGGGGGAAGTATTGCCTCTCAGAGGTGCCCAGGGGTGGTGTGTAATTTTCCCATGTTACTGGGTGGGAGCTCAAGCCAGTTCTGTATTGTATTGTTGAAAAGGAACCCGTAGATCTTGAACTTGGTCCCGCTTGCTGCCGGCTCTACCTGGCAGAAGGGTTACATAATTAATCTAAGGCATTTGAAAAGCACCCAGTACCATTGTATAAAGGCACCTTTCCTCTGCCACCCACCATCTCTCAGGGAAGGAGCCCACCCTATTCCCTAGTGAGGCAGGAGAGTGTGAGGGAGAAGAGTCAGATGTCAGGGATGTCCAAGCATACCTGGCTCTGAGACCAGCTCACTGATGGCTCACATGGAGGCCATTGAGTAAGGTGTAGAAATGGATAGAGCTCCTATTCTCCTTTACTTTCATCCTTGGGGGGGTGAGGGGGGGGAGATAAGGACATTCCTTTCCTGCAGGCTTGACTTTGTTGGATTTCGCCAGTACCCAGGCAGGAAGAGAGTAAAGATAGTGAAGTGGCCATGCAGCTGTCTCAGCCTGCTGCTCCCCTTCCTCCTACCACCCTCCCCAGGGATGAGTCTAGCATGCTTCTATAAGCATGCAGCAAAAGTGGAGAGCAACCCATTCAAGGTTAGTGCTAGGTGATGTGATCTTTGGAGAGTGCTACAGGAGAGGCTAGGCCAATTGTCCTGCCCTCCCAACCTCTCCTGTCTCTGAGTCTGCCCCAGGCTTCCTTGCTTGCTTGGTTGTTGTCCCCACAGGGTTAAATCAAATAAATAGAACCTTCCCGAATGTGGCCCCTCTGGTAACTGCCCGATTCATTCTTGCCTAAAGCTACCACTGATGACTTGTTTTTTTGACGCATATAGGTACAGAATTGAACCCCAAAGGAGAATGTTTTATGGGGACTGTTCAGGGTCTCCTGTTTTAATCCTCTCCCCTCCACATCACAGCAATCCTCCTTTAGGTCAAAGAGGGATGCATGCAAGTTCCCATACAGTCCTGTTAATACACCTCTGATGGTCACCTGAGAGCCACCACAAAGTGCTCCCTTCTCTTCAAAGGCTGAGTGTGCTGCCTCTGCAGTGCTTGCAGTGCAAAAGACTACATGCCGTACCTCAACCTGCTTCCAGTGAGGCAGTGCATGGTGCTGAAGGAGTCACTTTTCAGGCCTGGTCTACACTACGACTTTAATTCGGATTTAGCTGCGTTAATCCGAATTAACCCTTCACCCGTCCACACTACAGAGCCAGTTAATTCGAATTAAAGGGCACTTAAAATCGATTTCTGTACTCCACCTCGACGAGCGGAGTAGCGCCTAAATCGATTTTGTTAATTCGAATTAGGGTTAGTGTGGCCGCACACCACCGAATTACTGTGGTTAAAAACCGAATTAATGTGCTTAGTGTGGCCGCGCACAATCGAATTTATACAACCTGTTTCCCAAATTCGAATTATCTAAATTCGGATTAATCCTGTAGTGTAGACATACCCTCAGTGACCTTTTCTTCTTCATTAAGAGAGAGCTTGAAATAGAGAGATGTTAAATCAGCTCCCACTTAGCTTGTGAGCTCTGCCAAGGCTTTGTCTAACACACAAAAGGGAGGAGAGGGCTTTCTTGCAGAGTGGATTTTCTCAAGGTCTAACCACTTCAGTTTAAAAGCAATAAAAATTCAATTATGTTTGAAATTATAGGATTTTTTTCCCCAGGAGCTTCTTCTGTGATTAATTACTGTAATGGTTTAGCAATAGCTATTATTGCAGGACCGTCTTTGGGTTCCAAGGCTTATGGATCCCTGCTCACTGTGAGAGTGAGGTAATAAAAATACAACCATGATATAACAAGTTAGGAGGGGGAAATCAAGGTGGTTATTTTTATCTGCTATATGGAGGTGTGATTATCTAAGTCAACTTATTGCTACCTGAAGGGAGTCAGCTCAAAATTAAGACTTTCTACTAAAACACACAATTAAAGCTCATTGCAAGTGGTGTAGGCAAACTGGCATTCGTTGGAGAAAATACATGCTAGCAAACAGATGCACCTCTGGAAATAGAAACAGAAAATTTCCTCCCTAGGACCAATCTACTTTATCAAACCTGACAACTTCCACTTGAGCTCAGTATCCTGGGCTAAAAAAGAGTTTCTCATTTGATGTAAGCAATTGCCACATAACATGCAAGTTGGAAACAAGTTGATTCTTATTACCTTATTTTGCTCAGTAGACACACACACACACACACATTCTTGGGACAGGGGGAGTTAGAAAAAAAATGCTTTTTTCACCACTTTGTCATTCTTTTCTAAATTTGCTGAGGGAATGATGTCAAAGCCAGGGTTTCTGCCTTTCTTTTTATTAGTAGAAATAAAATAAAACATTTGTAAATACCTCAAAGGGGGGATATATTCAACTCCTAATTTTCAGAATCAACATATTAGGTCTAGACTCCGACAGGCTGCATTAATAGTCATTTGGATTAGTATGGAATGAAGCTCTCTTTAAATATCTAGTTGTATTTACATGACACCAATCAGAGATATAATCCATCATAAAACATACTCCAGCTCTTTGGTTTGATGCAGAAAGTAACTTCACATGTCATTTCCTCCTAGTAAAGTGGTATGTACTCTCTCAATTTACACACATAACACTTATTAATGCTAATGGCAGGTGTGCTAAGAACAGAAGGAACACTATCCCCGCTACTGTTAGCACTCTTTTCCATCTCTGCCTGTGTTAATGACATTCATATTGTGTGTGATAGGGAAAAAACTGAAGCTGAAAAGAAAATCCAAATGTGCATTTATTGATTCATGTTAAGTTTAGAGGGTATAGACAAGACTTTTTGGATGGAAATATATAATATCTAAATGCCTCACCTAATCCATCCATTGTCTTTGGCTGAAGCATGTATGGTGAACCTAGGGATATACTGTAAGAACAGGAATGGTTGATTATTAAATTGCTTCCATTTCAATAGCACCTGGATACTGTATTGTGCTCAGTACTGTGCAAATATATATAGTGAGACTGTCCCTGCCGGAAAGAGCTTATCACCCAAATAGACAAAAAGGTAGAAGGGAAACAGAGAGGGGAAATGTGTTTTAACATAGTAAGTCAGTGGCAGATCCAGGTTTGCAGACTCCCAGTACACTATCCACTAGACAACACTGCCTTTCCAATGACAATGGATCTTTTATATTTTTATTTGAGTGCCATGTAATTCAGAGGGGAATAACCAAATATCCTTTGTTATGAGTTAGTTTCTAAACTCCTTTTCCCCCCAAGGAGCAGGTTTCTTTTGTGAAAACCCAATAATTATTCCTTTTGAGTAGCAGAAGATTAGCATCTCAGCTATTTTCTGAAATGTAGCATGTTCACTACATGAGACCCCTAAGAAAATGCAAACACTCACCAGTCCTGAAATACTCCAGATTTATATTCATTAGTGAAACAATCATAAACACTTGGATTCAACTGCTCAAGAATTTACCTATTTGATCTGGCCCTTGGGTTTTGGTCTAAAATTCTTCATAAAAGTCCCTCCTTTTCATTTCAGTATTGGGCTGCTGGCTTTGGTAGCAAAGATATAGTGTGCCCTCCACAGCCCTACCCAATCAGCTGTCACTAGCCCATACTGTCTCAGTTGTCTTCCAAGCAATCTGGCAATGCCTTCAGCATGCCACCACTTATATGACTGAGTTATTTACATGTACAAGGACTGCAAGGCCCACTCTCACTCCCATCAGTCACTGACAGAACAGGACACAGTGACATAACCTGGGGATGTCATGGAAAGGCACCCAGTGCCCATGGTACCTTACCCACAGATCTATGGGATATTCTGATTTGGGACTCTCAATCTCCCCCATTTAAGCTGTTCTACTTTGGATAAATAATTAAAGAGTTATTGGAGTAGGCAGATTGGAGCTTGGGTGCCCCACATAAGGATCCTGCCCATGAAACTATAGAGTCATTCTGATTTTCTCTGGCCCAATGACTATTTAGTTATGTATACACAGAAGAGCAGCTTGAATAGGAAAGATTGAGGAAAAGTCACATCAGAATATTGCATAGGCCAATGGTTAGGGCACTCAACTGAAAGATAGGAGACCCAGGGTGAAATCTTTTCCTCCCGATCAAGCAGGGGAGGGAGGGTAGAATTGAACTTACATCCCAGGCTAGTACTTGGATTACTGTGCTAAAAGTTACACAAACCCCTCCTTCAGCATTTCTTGCAAGAAACACCTTAGGCACCTGGCACGGATTCATTGCTGAGAATCCCAAGAAGAAATAGGCATCTCCCTTCAGCCCAGATAAGAGGCTGTAAGAGGGCTGGGGCTTAATTACAACCCTTTGTCAGCATCTCCAATTGATTATCTTAGGCAACCCTCCACTCCCCATTCTGGTGTGCTGGTTTATTCTTAGCTGCCTGTCTCTCCCCATAAATTGTATAGGGAACTTAGGTACCTAACTCAGGGTTTGCAAGGCGCAGTGGTTTTCTAGCCACCCAAAAATTTGGTGTTCTAATACTCTTGTGACTTTAGCCTAAAGTGGATGTCTCAGAGATAACATGAGTAGAGAGACTAGCATGAAGTAAGTTTGAGAATCACTAGGCTATAACCATTTTATACTGATGTGCTTATCTCATGTAAAAACATATCACAAATAAATACAATTTTTAAACTCATCCAAAACACTACACTGTACTGCAAATAAACCCCCTGTTTAGGAAAATAAGTCTTCTAGGCAAAACCACTCTTAGGGAACATGTTTCTAAAAGAGCATATCCTACTAGCTGAGTCTCTCTCTCTAAGCTGCCACAGTGAGACTTTTATAATTACCATCAGAGCCCAAACAGCCCACAGGTGGATTAAATCCTCCTATTACTCCACCCTAATTAGGCCCAACAAGATCCCTTATAAAACTGGACCCAGCTGGGGTTTTAGCTTTTCTAGTTATTTTACTACAGAGAGGCTATGATAGAAGTGGGAAGAAGGTGAGGTAGGGAGGAAGCTGGTTCCTGGGGAGAAAGCAGCTGAAGAAAGCATATAAAATACAGAGGGTAGAATGCTGTTTTTTTTTCTGTTTCCTTGGTCCTTTCCTTGCTTTTTTCATACCTCATTGCCTTCTGCTAACTCTATCCCCTATGTATGCTACTTCTCAAGGCTGGTGTCCTTGATTTTCTCTTTGAAAAGGTGGTTGTCCTAGTTTTATTTTTAAACAGTGTCATAAGCTATTAAACTATTGTAAACACTTTCAGCATCTCAAACTCAGGCAGTTTGAGGTTTCAGAGGGACTGTTCCCATTTCTTTGCCTAGGAATTCATTTAGTGTAGAGAGACCAAGTACAATGGTGTTTCTAAAGCCACATCTCAACAATTCATCACCTACTCCTGACCTCTTGCTTTATCCCCGCGGTTACTCAGACCCCTATGACTGTCATCTCTATAAATCAGGTGTGTCACCGCAGTGAAGATTTTTTGCAACTACCAAGAGTAAGTTGCAGGGCAAGCAAGTTTAAAGCCCCAAAGGCTCTAGGCTAGTGGAGTCACAGCTGGCTAATAGAGATATGTTGACCTACTTCAGCTGAGTTTCTGGCCCTCTTTGTTGAACAATCTTGGTCATGCATGTTCTTAGAAAAACCTCAGTGTCCTAGTAAATTCTCCCAGGCTGGTGATCTGATCTCTGACCATGATGGTCATCTGCACGTGATGGTAACTTTCAACAGTTCCTTATATTCAGTGGTTAAGTAGATTGAAAGAAAATGGGGAGCTCACACTGCACCAGCCAAGAGGGTGGGAGAACTGAAGGGAGTGTTGCTTAACCAATCCAGGGAGGGAAAGGGGGTATTCTCCTGCTTTGAGCTTGCTTTGACTCCTCCTTACTTTAACCCTGGCTTTTAGATTCAATATCCAAAAACAACCCCCCCCCCCCAAAAAAAACCCACTAACAACTCCACATTCTTCACTTCAGTGATGCAGACAAATACCAGATCCAGCATTAACTCTTGTAGAAGGGTAATAGAGTTTTTCCCCAACAATGTGTGATCTTTATTATTCTGTCTCTGAAGCAGAGAGGGTTGAAGAATAAAAATCAAGAAGTAGTAATTTCCTCCCCCTGACCCCAAACAACATCTTTCCTTCTGTGTCTATTTTCTCTAAAAGGATTCACCATAAGTCAGATTATACAGGAGCTACACTACCTCAGTAGCTTCTTAGCCAGGCTTTCTCCACCATAGCTTTAGCACAGTACTCTGCTACACAGGAAGTAGGTGAAGAAAGACATTTGACCCTAAACTCTCCATAAACATATCCTTTAACTTGGAGTTGGGGGAGGATGGGAGGCAGTAGCTTGTATCTGAACCTGAGCTGAGATCTGAATTTTGCCTCTTTCTATTTCCCTCCATAATAAACTGACCTCAAACTCCACATCCAAATAGATCTGAAATTTGAGAGGTAAAAAATTTGGGTCTGAGTTTTGCCCCAGAGAAGTTGTATAAATACATAAAAGACTCTTGCTTAAAAGTTATAATGGAACACTACTTTGTCTCTTCGAATACAGAACTTTAGCACACAAGAGCCCAAAAAGAGTGACAAAGCAGGTTGCTCCCTAAGGCAGAGAGACACAACTCAACCCACCTTGCTCTATGCTGGCTCTTTGCCAACTGACCTACAGATCCCATTAGCCTGCAAGCAGGGCCAGGAACTCCCTTATACTTGTTAGCTATAATTTTAACAGTTTTTAATATATCACAAAAATATGACATTAAAAATACACTTTTCTGTTTTGACTAGAAAATGGAAGAGAGAGAAGGTCACCAACTGTGAAGGATATTATAACCACTTCATCACAATAGTTCCAAAGAGCTTAGCGTGGGATGATGTTTCACCCTGGGAAGAACCATTATCTCTGTGAACATCCTCTAGAAATCATCTCACAGTGTTGTAGATTTTCACCATTAAAACATTAGGGGATATCTTGGCTGGAGTAGGGAAAAGCTCAATCTATTTATCTTAACAAAAAGAAGGTTAAGGGGTGACTTGATTAGGCTATAAGTATCTACCTGGGGAACAAATATTTAATAATGGGCTTTTCAATTGACCAGAGAGAGGTAGAACATGATCCAATGACCAGAAGTTGAAGCTAGACAAATTTAGGCTAGAAATAAGGTGTAAATTTTTAACGGTGAGAGTAATTAACCATTAGAACAATTTACCCAGGACCATAGTGACCCTTTTAAAATCAAGATTGAATTTTTTTTTCTAAAGAAAATATTCTCTAGGAATTATTTTGGGCAGTTCTATGGCCTATGTTATACAGGAGTTCAGACTAGATGATCACAATGGTCCTTTCTGGCCTTGGAATCTATGAATGATCCTCTTTAGCAGCCCTTATTTTACGGGAAAGGGAACACTCTGCCCCATCTTTAACCCAGGGAGGATTAGGGAGAGGTCCCCTAATAAAACAGTGGTGCTACCGGTTAACTTTCAAGTCATCTCATTATATATCACGTCATGTGTCACACACAGTATCTTAATCATGCTGTACTCATTTTTTTTATGGTGATGTAAGTCAATTTATCTTTTGATTTATCGTAAGGTACTGTGTGACATGCAATAAACCATATGTAACTCCATGAAGTCACATGAAGCTTGCAATACATTGAGAGGTTAGCTGGAAGTACACTTGTCCAAGTCTCTGTCATTTCAGTTTTCAGAGTGTTCAGTGAACCTTTCCTTTTGTGTTCCAAGCCAAAATCTCAGCAACGGCCTAGATTCCACTGGTTGTGGGTTCCAACTTTAGGAAACCATTTATTTTGCAAATTTCTACCTAAAATCATAAATCCTCCCCTGGCATCTGAAATTCAGTCTATAATTATTCAAAACTTAAGCTCATTCAAAACCCAAGTTCACTGAAAACTACAGGTATAATTTACTGAGTTATAAACGAACTGTAACCATGTGGGACAAAGACCCATATATCATTATGGATGCTCAGTGTCACTCCATCAGAAAAAAAAAGATGTAGCAGAAATGGAAGATGCCCAGAAAAAGCAATTAGATGCCTGCACAATCCTCCATAAAGAGAGATGTTGAAAAGATCAGGACTTTAATTTATAATGTCCATGATTAAGTATTAACATGAGAGAGAGAGAGAGAGACAATAAGAAATGGTCTAGAGAAGGGAAATCAGGCATGTCTGTCTACATTAAAATAAGAACAAGGAGACATAATAAAATTAAAGGCAACACATTTAAAACCAATAAAAGGAAATATTTTTAATCTGTACATAAATAATTTGTGGTATTCATTGCCACTAGGTATCACTGAAACCAAGAGCAAAAGTTGTGGATAATGAAACCCAGGCTGTTACATTAGTTAGGATACTAAACACAATAAGTGTTTGTGAATCCTCAAACTTCAGAGCATATATAGACCAACTGGTAACTAAGGGATGAGGAAGAAATTACCCCATATGGGTAGTTATTCCATTACAGGATGTCTTGCACCTTCTTCTGAAGTATCTGGTACTGGGCACAATATAGAAATTAACTTATGTCAACCAAAGGGCCTATCCTTGGAGAAGATTCACTTTAAAATATCCCTAAATCCATGTCAATGTTTACTCCACCTTCCTTAAATCAAGGCACTGGGATCCAGTAGTGAGGTGCATGACTATGAGCTTTATTAGTCATGTCTTTACCGTATAAAAATTCCCCCAGCAGTCGCTAGTCCCCCAAAGTTCTGTCCCAGCATGCCCTGAGCTCAGTATAAAACCAGGGAAGGATTCTCTGGAAACAGTCCTTTCTTTTTTTGTTCCCAAAGTCCTGGGGATCCATTCTATGCTGCACCTCTAGGAGGAGGGTTCAAGAATAATTTACACCACCGCACCCTTCAGATTTTGGGCTGCTCCAGAGGTTGAAACAGCCCTCTGCATAAATTAGAGTGGTCCCCGGCAGCTCTAATTTACAGCAGCCCTGTCTACAGAAAGGGAGATGGAATATGTCCCCAGGTGAGGAATTCAGTGGGGATAACCATCTAGATATCACTGTTATATCACTGCTGTTCATGTCTGACAAAACAAGCTGTCTCATGGGGATGTAGGACAGGATTCTGGCAGATGTAGGATTGTTTCCAAACATGTGGGTGTTCATCCTCTGATAGAAAAGCAGCCTAAATAAGTTTATAACGATAATTATCATAGCAACAGATTGACTTCTCCCACCCACCTTCTCCCAAGCCCCTTCAAACATTGTTTTCAGGTGACACACCAAGCGCTACCAGGCTGCAGAAGTCAAATTTGCACGCTGTAGCATGTGGATAATTAAGTGTAACAGAGTCTCTTCCATATCGAAAGTAAGGTATCACTCTTGGGATCACTGCTAATTTGGGTAGTTCTTTGACAAACACAATATGTGTGTTCGTGCCGAAAGTGTCACACGCATCAGTGCAGCATATTGTGGGATGACATGTGCATCCAGATGTGAACATTTAGAATAGACTGAACTATTTTTTAGAAACCTGCCTCTCTGAAAACTATGATTAAAGAAAAATATAGTTGTCAGGGACAAAAAGCTCTAATAAAAAAAAAGGTAGAAGTGTAGTTTAGAGAATTAACCAGGAAAAGTCAGCTCTGTAGCGTTACACAGTACAGGGTGGTTTTTGTGCATAGAAACATATAGTGGGCATTACAGATTTCACCAATCTAGTTTTATTTCTATTGAAACTGCAATGGGAAGGAATACTGTTTTATGAAGCATCTTTGAATTTTAAACAGACATTATTCTAGCAGCATTTCTTATTTACTATTTAAGGACTTTATTTTTAAAATGTAGAGGCCAAATTGCACATGTAATTTATGATTATCATTAAAACGTCAGATCTCCCAGCTCAACAAGCCATCTCGTGATGCTGACAATTCAGAATCATCATTTACTCCCTCCTTCCTCTTTTTAGGAAAGGTTAATGAGAAAATGGTGATGGGCAGCTAGACTTCCAGGATCCCTTTCAATTTGATTTTAGACCTGTCTCCTTTTGTTGGATGATGATCTCCTTTTAGGGATAGACAAAGACTAAGTGTGGGATAGAATCATAGGTCTGAAAGGGACTGTATGAGGTCATGTAGTCCAGCCTCTCCCCCCTCCCCGCCCCGTTCTGAGGCAGGATTAAGAATACATAGACCATCCCTAACAGGTGTTTCTCTAATCTGTTCTTAAAAACTTCCGGTGATGGGAATTGCACAGTTTCCTTAGGTAACCAGTTTAGGTACTTACCTACCCTTATAGTTAGAATGATTTTCTTAATATCTAACCTAAATCTCACTTGCTGCAGATTTAGCCCATTACTTCTTGACCTACCTTCAGTGGACGTGGAGAACAATTGATCACCATCCTCTATATAACATTTGAAGACCGTTATGTCCCCCCTTAGCCTTCTCTTCTCTAGACTAAATATGCCCAATTCTTTCAACCTTGCCTTTTTGCTCTCCTCTGGACTCTCTCCAATTTGTCCACATCTTTCCTAAAGTGTAGTGCCCAACACCAGACAGCGAACTCCAGCTGAGGCCTCACCAGTGCCAAGCAGAACAGAACAATTACTTCCTGTGTTTTACATCTGATTCTCCTGTTAATGCATCCCAAAATTACATTTGCCTTTTTCATCATAACATCACACTGACTTTTATATTCAATTTGTGATTTACTATGCCTCCCAAATCCTTTTCTGCAGTACTGCTGCCTAGCCATTTATTCCAATTTTGTATTTGGTCATTTGATTTTTCCTTTCTAAGTCAAGTTTTTTATCGTTCTTGAATTTCATCTGATTGATTTCAGACCAATTCTTCAGTTTATCAAGATTATTCTGAATTCAAATTCTGTCCTCCATAGTGCTTGTAACCCCTCCCAGTTTGGAGTTATCTGCAAATTTTTAAGCCTACTCTTCTCTTATCATCCAAGTTGTTAATGAAAATATTGAAAAGTACTCAAGGTATTCCTCTGTGGGTCCCTACTTGATATATGCCCTCCCAGTGTGACAGGAAACCATTGATAACTACTCTTTGAGTACAGTCTTTCAATCAGTTGTGCACCCTTCCTATAGTAATTTCATCTAGGCCTTATTTCCAAAAATGCCTAAGGGAACTAGGTGCTGAACTACCATTGAAAGTCAATGTGTAAGTGGCACCTAACTCTCTGAAGCACTTTTGGAAATCTCCACCCATTGTGTCCATGTTGATTCTTTTAGATCTTCTAATTGGCTTTGCTACCCTTGACTACAAGTTACTATGGACTGTGGCAGGGATAAACAGAACCACACTTGACTGCATCCTTTCTTTCCTCTGTGAGAGGAGTCAGAGAGCAATGTAAATGCTCATCTCTTCCAAAGATTTCTCCTGAGAAGTGTGACAGGATGCTGTTTTATCAGCCCCTTAAAACAGATCCTGAAAGAGCTTGGCTAAATACTGCAGATATAAAGTATACAAATATTGTGCCAAAGGGATGGATGATTAGGCTTGCAGGGTGAGAAACAGTCAGCAGGAAGGTGTAAAAAATCTAATCTGCATTATTTTTCCTCTACACGTAGCTGCAATTTTTTGCAGCAACCCGCCCACGCATCCCTTCTTCATCTAAATTATGCTCAATTATACTGACTTACCTGATGATTTTCAGAAAACAAATGAGGTACTTAGGGTATTATCCTGAACCCACATAAATCAATGGAAAAGTTCCCATTGATTTCAATGCAACAGGATTGGATTTTTAGATTATAAACTCTTTGGGGGCAGAGATGATCTCTTTTGTTCTGAGTTTGTCCAGTGCCTAGCACAATGGAGTCCTTGTCCATGACTGGGGCTCTGAGGCATTATGGTACTTCAAGTAATAAATGATAATTTTGCTACTCAAGCCCCTGATTAGTCTTTCTTCTGTTACAGTACTAGGCAGGGGAAATTGGTGGCTGCCCAGCTTTGTGCTCGTTAATACAGGATTGGATTTCCTAGAGTTCCTTGTCCTGCTCATCAGTTTTTACTTTATACATCCCACAGAGAATATCAGTCCAAGTTCAACAGTATGTCAAACAGATAAGATGCACGAATACATCTGTTTTGTTTCTTTGTATACCATTCCAAGCCAGTTCACATTATTAAACTTTCTGTGATAAAGGAAACCAGTATTAATTAAATAACACCATCTAACTATGGGTCTAAATGCTAAGACTTAACACAAATACGAGCAATTTTATTATATACTGTCTAAGCCAGTGGTCAGAATGAGATCTCTTCTACTATCTATTGATGAACTGAGGGAAAAGAACTCAGGAGCAGACCATATTTGTATAGATATACCGGGTTTGCCAAAGTGATCAATTTCAGCTGTTTTGGGTTAAAATTCACTTAAGATGTAGGAGTAATGAACTGTGTTATCCTTATTGTATGGCTAACGGGTGACCAGGGCCGGCTCTGGCTTTTTTGCCGCCCCAGGCAAAAAAGCCTCCGGCCGCCTCCCCCCCCCCAATGCCGGGGGGGGCAGCCGGAGCCCCGGGGGGAGGGCGGTGAGCCCTGGCCGGGGCTCCGCTCTCCCCGGCGGCCAGGGGGAGGGCGCCGGGCGGGAGGGCGGCCGGAGCCCTGGGAGGAGGGCGGAGTGCCTGGCCAGGGCTCCGCTCTCCCCAGCGGCGGGAGCCAGAGCGTCGCGCCGCCCCCCTCCAGGTGCCACCCCAAGCACAAGCTTGGTGGGCTGGTGCCTGGAGCCGGCCCTGCGGGTGACAGAACTGCATTTAACATACTCTAATTGGTGGGGGGGGGGCACCCTAACTGTAATTTTTCTCACAAGCGGGCGGTAGCGATGCCAAATCCCAGTGAAAGATAGAGAGGGAGGTACTCTGCTTAAAGAGACCTAGATGCTGTTTGACACTCCCTCTCCAGTGTTTCAGGACACTCTGTTGAGAGTCCTTATTTCTGCTCAGGACTTATGAGAGTTGAAATCACTGATAAGCTGATGTGAGGACAGTGTTCTGGTGAAAGACAGTGTAGAGGATGAAGTAGGTGTTGTAAATGTTAAAGTCAGTGGTATCAATTGTGAGGTAAAGGGTTGACTTTCAGGGGCTTTGGATCAGGCCCTTAAAGTGCTTTACTTTAAACATGGGAGTTGTTTCACTGAGTTAAGTAGCACCACTTGTGAGTGTGAATCTAAGCTTATGCTTAAGGGCTTTGCTGGATTGCGGATCAAGGCCGTACTTAACATGAGTGATGTTGACAGATTCTGGCCCAAAGGCAAACACATATCTATAGCTCAGAATTAACTGTATTAAAGTATGTGTTGAAGGCATCAGTAATATTGTAGTGAAATGTTCATCTATATTTACACAGAGAACATGATCCCTACCCTGCACAGCTTCCTTCATGAATCTCCAATATCTCCTGTGGAAGGTTATGGCAGAGAGAGTTACGTCTAATTGAATGATAATTTGCCATAGCATTACAAATTGTGGTTTAACTAGAATTTATGTGGAATTATATAGAAAACCCAATCAGACAGTAAAACAGATTTTTAGCCTTTAAACCAGAGGTCATCCTCCTACTGCATCGTAATAAGAGACTCAGAATAACTCTGACGGAAAGAGATGACTTTAAGCCTTATATTGCTAATAGGTGTATGGTAATTGCAATATTTAGAAAATTCACTAATAAAATAAAACCGTGTTGACATCAGGAACCAATTTAATCTGATGCCAATTAACCTGATTAATCTCAATAAAGGACTGGAAAGTGTTCTCTTTCCAAATGACCTTTTAAAAAGAAATGTCACAGGGATTTTTATACAGTAGTGTGAAGATAGAAAAGGCATGTAATACTAGTTTAGGTGAATCCAGAGACATCTTGTAACCCTTTGTGGAGCCTTTTGATAGATAAACTGATAAGCATGTAGACTGCAACTCTAGACATTTGGGTTCAGTTCCTGCTCTGTCACAGTTTTTCTATGTGACCCAAGTCACTTACAAAGCTGTACAAATAATGGATTGTTTGTTTGTTCTGGTGGTTGAACTGAAAAATCAGGTCAGCTCATCTTGAAACAATTTCCCCCCTCCTTCCCCCCCCCCCAAATTTCCAGTGAACCAAAAAAACCCCAAACATATTTCATGTTGGGTCAAAAAAAGAATTTTTCAACCTCAAATGAAATGTTGGGGTTAGTTTTTAAGATTTATTATTTTTCAAATTTTATTTCTTTAAAAAGGTTTTAACTCAAATTTGAAACAAGTCTTTTCAAATCAAAAACTAAAAACATTTCATTAAAGTCCTGATTAAACATTTTGACTATTTCATATTTTCTGTTGACACAAATTCGTAAAACTTTTCTTGACACTAATCTGCATTTTTCGGTGAAAAATGTTTCATCTTAAAATGTTGCCCAGCTCTAATCACTTAATCTCTCTCTGACCCTCAGTGCTCCATTTATAAAATGGGAACTATCCTATTGCCTTACGCTCATCTTTTGTGTGTTTTGTCCATTTAGACTGTAAACTCTTGGGGTATGGGTTATCCCTTACTATGTTTGTTCAAGGGACAACACAATGGTGCCCCCAGTCAGTCTGGGATTGGAGAGGTTTGCATTTTTGTGATGGACCAATACTTTCTGTTTGAGGCCCATTCCAATTTTACTCCCATTAAGCTGAAGAGGATGTTTCAATGGTCTATCTTTGGAGGGTAATAGAGCTTCAGGGCTCTTGGATGGAGAATGGCTAAGCTTAATATGGAAAACAAATGTATTTACTGAAGACCAAATTCACAGAGATATGTGGAGGTGGGAGCTGCACCAGAGCAGGGGATCCCCACCAGGAAAGGGCTGTCACTGGGGAGGTCACAAAGGAAGGACAGTTTAACATCTGTTTGGGGGTCATTAGTAACACCACTACTGGTGGAGGCTGCCTGGGAGAAGTAATGAATCTATATCTTCTGTTGGCCCTATTCTGGCTATGCAGAAAACCATTCTGAGGCAACATAAACCATACACGGGGCTCCAGCTGGGGTGGAGTTGACTCACCTCCGCTTCAGATGGACCTACCACTTTCATCTGCTTGCAGACCCTGGTCTGTGCTGTCACAACTCAGGGTGTGGTTTGGGTTTCTTCTCTTGACTTTGCCTTATATGCGTTCACAGGGTGAAAGTAAACTTTTTATGATGGGTTTAAGATTTAGATATAATTAAAGGTTGTCAAAATGGTTGTTAAATGGTAATTAAATATTTCGTGGAAAATTTTTGTTTTGGTTGAAATTTTCTGGGTTTTTTTCCCCATGAAAAGCTGAAAATGGGGGGGGGAAATAGTTTGGGTTGTTTTTTTTCCCCACCCTTCCAGTCTGTTCTTCTTCTGTTTTCCAGGAAAAAGTTGAAAAGGAGGAAAAACTCCAAACCTAAAAAGTATTTTGGTTTCTTTTCATTGAACAACTGAAAAATTGTGTAAAAGTTTTTTGAATGAGATGAAAATGTTTCATTTTATCGGCTTTTTCTTTAACAGAAAATATATAGCATTTTTTGACCAGGCCTCATTATAATTCACCCATCTTGCATACAGATATCCCATTAACCGCAAATGTGAAATATGCCCCTAAGATCATAGAAGTAAAAATTATTCCATGTGCCCAGAATAACACAGTGGAAGACTTTGTGGAAGTGTCAAAATCTGTATTGCACTCTTGAGACAATAGCTCTGGTTAGTATAAGTAACCTTCCTGAATGCTAAAACCCATAGCAAAATATCTATTTCAGTTCTTTTAAAAATGGAATACAGGAAGGCTAAGACATGCCTAATGGAGCTATGAATAATAATAGGCATCCATCCCATGCCTGCTTTAAATGTATTAAATCAGCTTCTAAGGTCCTGGGCTGGAGTATATTTGATTTTGTCAGAATCATTAGTTGACAAATACAGAGCATTTCAGGAAAAGAACTCGAGTCTGTCTGTGTACTCTGTATGCCAGAACTGTGGAATGCTTTTCTCTTTTTCTAGCCTGCAGACCTTTCTTGTGTTTGAGCAAATAGTGTTAGATGTTTTAAAACAGCCAGGTATAGCTGGTGCTGGATCACATTTTATGCCTCTATTGTCTTCTAAATTTGAAGAAACAAAATTCCTTCAATGTTCTCAATAAAAACAAAAATCAGGATTGACCTGGCCTGGCTTTGAGCTGATGGCCAGTAACGTATGGAGAATGGGTACACCAGAAAATTCTTTTGGAATCCAGGATGATGGATGAAAATTTTTGGAATTCTTTAAAATGTCCTTTTGGTATCCCAGACGTGCTGAGAAGGAAGACACCCATCTTACAATGGCCCTGATCTTGCAAAGGCTTATGCACATGCTTAATTTAAAGCATATGACATAAATGAGCCTACACATGGGCTTAAGGCTAAGCTTAATGTTGACAGAAACAGGGCCCATGGAAGCTGCTCCAATCTCTTCATTGTTTATAGCTCCGAGGTGCTCTGAGAACTGGGACTTAAAAATAAATTTGACAAATTTTGCAGATTTGGCAGGCTGAGCAAATGGAAAACCTGTAAATTGTAAGGACTCTGAAAAATTATGTTGGCCTATGTATTTACACTGTCCATTTGTCTTTAAGTATTAGTGACTGGTTTTTTTGCATTAATTTTAATACCCTACATGTGTATTTATTCTTTAAGTATTCAGCAAAAAGAATGAGGAGTACGTGTGGCACCTTAGAGACTAACAAATTTATTTGGGCATAAGCTTTCGTGGGCTAAAACCCACTTAATCAGATGCATGCAGTGGAAAATATAGTAGGTAGATAGATGTATACACAGAGAACATGAAAAAATTGGGGGTTGCCATACCAACTCTAACGAGACTAATCAATTAGGTGGTCTATTATCAGCAGGAGGGAAAAAAATGTTTGTAGTGATAATCAGGATGGCCCATTTCAAACAGTTGACAAGAAGGTGTGAGTAATAGGAGGGGAAAAATTAGCATGGGGAAATAGTTTTTAGTTTGTGTAATGACCCATCCACTCCCAGTCTTTATTCAAGTCTAATTTAATGGTGTCCAGTTTGCAAATTAATTCCAATTCCACATTTTCTCATTGGGGTCTGTTTTTGAAGTTTTTTTGTTGAAGAATTGTGACTTTTAGATCTGTAATTGAGTGTCCGGGGAGGTTGAAGTGTTCTCAGACTGGCTTTTGAATGTTGTAATTCTTGATGTCTGATTTATGTTCATTTATTCTTTTGCATAGAGACTGTCCGGTTTGGCCAATGTACATGGCAGAGGGGCATTGCTGGCACATGATGGCATATATCACATTGGTAGATATGCAGGTGAATGAGCCCCTGATGGTGTGATTAGGTCCTATGATGGTGTCCCTTGACTAGATATGTGGACAGAGTTGGCAACAGGCTTTGTTGCAAGGATAGGTTCCTTGGTTAGTGTTTTTGTTGTGTGGTGTGTGATGTGTGGTTGCTGGTGAGTATTTGCTTCAGGTTGGGGGAACTGGCCTGTTTCCCAAGATCTGTGAGAGTGAGGGATCATCCTTCAGGATAGGTTGTACTGTAGATCCTTGATGATGCGCTGGAGAGGTTTTAGTCGGGGGCTGAAGGTGACGGCTAGTGGCGTTCTGTTACTTTCTTTGTTGGGCCTGTCCTGTAATAGGTGACTTCTGGGTACTCTTCTGGCTCTGTCAATCTGTTTCTTCACTTCAGCAGGTTGGTATTGTAGTTTTAAGAATGCTTGATAGAGATCTTGTAGATGTTTCTCGGTCTGAGGGATTGGAGCAAATGCGGTTGGATCTTACAGCTTGGCTGTAGACAATGGATCATGTGATGTGGTCTGGATGAAAGCTGGAGGCATGTAGGTAAGTATAGCAGTCAGTAGGTTTCCGGTATAGGGTGGTGTTTATGTGACCATCGCTTATTAGCACTGTAGTGTCCAGGAAGTGGATCTCTTGTGTGGACTGGTCCAGGCTGAGGTTGATAGTGGGATGGAAATTGTTGAAATCATGGTGGAATTCCTCAAGGATGATGAAGATGTCATCAATGTAGCGCAAATAGAGTAGAGGCGTTAGGGGACAAGAGCTGAGGAAGCGTTGTTCTAAGTCAGCCGTAAAAATGTTGGCATACTGTGGGGCCATGCGGGTACCCATAGCAGTGCCACTGACTTGAAGGTATACATTGTCCCCAAATGTGAAATAGTTGTGGGTGAGGACAAAGTCACAAAGTTCAGCCACCAGGTTTGCCGTGACATTATCGGGGATACTGTTCTTGATGGTTTGTAGTCCATCTTTGTGTGGAATGTTGGTGTAGAGGGCTTCTACATCCATTGTGGACAGGATGGTGTTTCAGTTTATCTATGATGCCCAGAGAAAATCTGAAATGTAATAAACTGATTGACAGGAGGAATGGAGGATTATTATTTATATATTCCTTGAGCAACTATTTTGAGGTTTTGAGCACACATAGGCAAAACCTAGATTGAAGTCTTAAACAGCAGTGTTCAGAAAAAGTATGTATGAGAGCAAGAATGAATACTTTGTTGTATATGAAGCAAACTGTATAGGCTTTAAGATTAGCAGAAAACAGGATTCAAAGTTATTGGGCTATTAATCACTGATTGAACAAAAGGAGTAACTAAAATTTCATATGAATAGGCCACAGTGTAGGGAGAGAAAAAAAGTCTCAGGTTCTGCCATGTGTTTTATTGTTGATAAGAACGAAGACCAATTTGCAACTGGATTGCAATTTCTGAATGGGGTCTAGGTTATGAATGTTGTCTTAAAATTTGATTTGTGTTTAAACTAATGGCAAAAGGAATATGACTGTAAAGGTAGTGTTCATGCTGATTTTAAACCTTAAAAATCTTCACATTGGGAGATACAAGAAATATCTTGTGTAATTAAAGAAAGTTGGTGCATTAAAGGCCTGTTTCTCCTTTTCATATACAGTGGTTTTATATTAGTGTAACTCGACTGACTTTCAGGCAGTTACTCTTGATTTACATGAGTGCAAGTGAGAAAAGAATCAGGATCAAGGTGTTTAGTTTATGAGTTTTAGTTTAAGTCAATACTAATATTGTTTGGGGTGGGTGCTCCCCAGAACACTGAAGAAAAGCCTCCCCATTTACAACCTGGTAATCGTCCTTAGCCCCTGTTTGCTGGATATAATGTTGAGCAAGAAGATACTTGCTCTTCCTATGAGGCCTAAGTCAGAAGATCCTCTTAACAGCATGAGTCTGTGGACCCTCCTTTTGTATAGTGTGACACTTTCAATGAAAGAAAATGTAGAGTTTAGTATAGAAATGGGCTGTAGCCAATACTTCAGCTCCAACTTCTCTCCACATCTTGAACTTTGTGGAGGTTCACAATCCAATGCCAGGCCCAGCTCAGGGCTGATTCTTAGCAGCTCTAACTTGTGCTACGGATACAGAGTCCTTAATGGACCTTATGTTAGTGGAACATCAGTGTAGCACAGTGAACTTCACACCCACCGCTGCCCATCTTGCCCCATACACAGAGGGTTGGAAGGCGGGAGGTATAGGGACCTGACTCAGGACACCAGTGCCAGCAGGGTGCTCTGCTACTACAGGGGAATGCTCTGTTGGCCAGTTGCAGACAATTTCAAGCCCGTTTGCACCTCCTGCATGGCCAAAAGAGAATGGATTTGAGTAAAGAATCTGGTCTAGAGAATGCACCTTCTCCCTTCCAGCAGCCAGAGTGGGTTGGGTTGGAGAGGACTCAAATTTAGCAGGCCATTAACTAGATGGAGGATATAAAAGACAATTCAAAGAGAATTCTGATAAATTTGACAGGGTTCATAGAATGATTAAAGGATTAGAAAACATGCCTTATGGTGATAGACTGAAGAAGCTCAATCTGTTTATCTAAACAAAGAGAAGGTTAATGGGTGAGTTGATTATAACTATAAGTACCTAATGGGTAACACAAAATTCATAGTGGGATCTTCAATCTAGCAGAGAAAGATATAACATGATCCAATAGCTGGAAGCCAGACAAATTCAGATTGGAAATAAGGCATAACTTTTTAACAGTGAAAGTAATTAACCATTGGAACAATTTATCAAAAGTCATGGTGGATTCTCCATCACTGGCAATATCCAAAAGATATGCTCAAGGAATTATTTTAATGAAGTTCTATGATCCCGTGTTATACTGGAAGTCAGACTAGTTGATCTCAATGGTCCCCATCTACGAATCTATAAAGATGGGTTCTCCAAACAAGATCTGGGTACAGCTCCTTGGTGGGAATCTTGACACTTCTCCTTTCTCTAGCGGCTGGAGGCAGGTAGGAGTTGATTCCTTCCCTGGGTGTTGCCTCTGAACTGAAGATGGTGTTGCCATCTTTTATACCTCATCATTGCTATTAGATTTAGTAATTAGGCTATTTGGGAGTCTGGTAAAACTTCCCAAGCTCTATGTGAATGTGTTAATGGGGGCAAAAGGAGGGAGAGATTGAATCATAGATTCCAAGCCCAAAAGGGACCATTTTGATAATATAGTCTAACCTCCTGCATAACACAGAATAGGCACAGTGATTAATTAGATAAGTGAAATATGATATAAAAAGAAGATTTGGGGAGAAGGAAAATATATGGGAGGAGGCAGACAGCATAAGGAAAAGAGAACAGGAAAAGGAGAGAGAAGAAAAAAGGAAACAGACAAACTCAAGCAACAGTTTGCTATAATCTATTGTAAGAAAAAAGATGAAAATGTGGAACGAAGGGAATAAGAGGAAGAAGGGAGTAACAAAAGTTAAGAATGGAATCCTGTTAGCTTGAATGAAGACAGTTATGTTGATACCATAGCAAGGGCATATATTAAGGGTTAAAGAAGAGCATTTTGCAGCCAGCATTGTAGTTATTCTATTTAAAGCACTCACTTTTTCTTCTATCTACTCTGTCACTTTCTGAAAATTGCACAACTCTGTTCTCAAACACTATTATGAAAAAAGCAATCAACTCTATTGTCTGGGGTGTAATGATGCTGACTACCTCTTTATGACATTTGGAGAAAGAGAAAAGAGAGAGATAACCTGAGAAGTAAACAAATCATTAGAATTTTTAATAAGTCCTCACCAAAAAAATTCCCAAGCACCACAGTTTTATTCACCAACTGCTGCTTACGGTCCAATAGATGAGGCCGAGCATTTGGAATCAGGAGATGTTCCATATCAGCCCTTTCTTAAAGAGTCTAATAGGCTTCATGATGGAATGGTTACTTTCCTGGGCACTGTCTGCATATTTTGCACAACAGAAGAAACAATGGATTCCTTAAAAAAAAAAGAAAAAAAAAATACTGTAGTTTAGGGAGAGCATGTGCAAGTGGAAGATTCTTTAAGTATCATGAAAGAAGAACCATCATTTATTCCTAAGAATTTTAATATTTTTATTAATAACAATAACAATAATAATACCTGATACTTACATAGTGCTTTTCACTAGCCATTCTCAAAGTGCTTTATGAAAGAGGTCAGCATCATTAATTTTACAGGGGGGAAACGGATGCACGGAGTGGGGAAGTGACTTGCTCAATGTCACCAAGCAGGCCAATGACAGATCTGGTGTTCTAGTCATTAGGTTGTAGATTATAGTATATAACTTTACTAATGCCTGGAACGGTAGTATTACGTTGAAAATGAAATTACTTCACCGTGATGGCTAGGATAGAAAGCTAGCATGGTTTTCTAGTGACAGAATGCTATGCTGTGAGTTATGTACCAGCAATGTGGCAACAAAAATTGTCTATACTCACAAGAAAGAAACAGGAGGTACATTCAGCTGTGACATAAGCAAGTGGTGGAAATGGAGCTGGACTTTCTATGTTAGGCTCAACTCTTTATGGCAGCCAGGGCCGTCCCTACCCATACGCAAAGTACGCAGCTGCGTAGGGCACCAGGAAATTTGGGGCACCAAATTCTCTGATGCCCTACGCAGCTGCATGCTAATCCAGCCCCTGCTCCACCCCTTCCCCATGGCTCCCACCCCTGCTCCGCCCCCCCTCTTCCCGCCCCCCCTCCCCCCCCTCCCCTCCACCTCTTCCCCAAAGCCCCAGCCCTTGCCCCACCCCTGCTCCGCCCCCATTCCCCTGAGGACTGCAGCAGGACCGGGCCTGCACTCACCACTGGCAGGAAGTACAGTGACCGACCCCAGCCGTGCTGCCAGTAAGTGCTGGGGGGCGGTATCCCCCATCCCCCAAGCCAGCCCCGCCCCACCCCGCGGAGGCCTATGGCCCCACACCACACCCCACGGGGGGGGGGCTGCGTAGGGCCCCAGAATATCTA
This sequence comes from Terrapene triunguis, assembly GCF_002925995.2. Lineage (NCBI taxonomy): Eukaryota > Metazoa > Chordata > Testudines > Emydidae > Terrapene > Terrapene triunguis. Next base: position 67,327,205 of record NW_020664393.1, on the reverse strand, counting down.
GGGACGGCCCTGAGGGCAGGGACTGTCTTCATATGTGTTTCTACACCACTTCCCACAATGGCACCACTGTCTCAATGGGGCCTCTGAGTGCTACTGAAATATAAATATTAACAATAAAAATAATAGGCTGTATTCAGCCTCCAGGAGCAGAGTTAGTGTCTGTGTTCTGCTTGTCAGACTCTCTAACGTCTGCTTGCAACTAGGTACAGATATGAAAGCCTAGGCAAATGCTGGGACACCATATGCATGAAGAAGATGGAGGGAAATGAGACAAGAGGAAGAGAAGCTTCTTTTAGGCTTTTTTCTGTTTTGTTTCTGTGTCTGTCCCAACATTCAATTTTCTATCTGGGGGGAGGAGGGGGAAGCCAGATGGATTAAGGTGTTTGCTTTTATATAGCCAGAGTTAACAATCAAGGGACACTTCAGTGCCTTTCTTTCTTAGGGACAAAATCTTGACCTCACATCAACTGTCAAGGTGGCATTAAACCTTTGATCAAGGCTTCACTATGCCTTAGGCCAGTTACCTAGTTTAAACTCTGGCCATGCCCACTACGCTGGCCACTGGATGATCTCCATTTTCCAACTGGAGAAACAGGCTCTAGTGACTTATTTAAGCACTTATACAGCAAGTCAGGGTCAGAGCTGGGAACAGAGAGCACCGTTTCCAATTCTCATAATTTTGTCATGAATATCATGATAATTACTGTTTTCCTTAAAGCCCCAACTCCTGGAGTCAAGTGGATATGTGATGATTTCGGCCTTCATTCTTAAAAGGTAAGTTTCTAGCCCTTGTGGCTGTGAAAAGCTCCAGACTATCCAACAAATTGCAGACAACTTTTTATTTCAGAAGGTTGAAAAAGCTACTAGGGGGGAAGCTGTTCTAGACTTGATTTTAACAAATAGGGAGGAACTCATTGAGAATTTGAAAGTAAAAGGCAGCTTGGGTGAAAGTGATCATGAAATCATAGAGTTTGCAATTCTAAGGAAGGGTAGAAGGGAGTACAGCAAAATAGAGACAATGGATTTCAGGAAGGTGGATTTTGGTAAGCTCAGAGAGCTGATAGGTAAGGTCCCATGGGAAT
>NW_020664393.1:67183754-67321123 GCF_002925995.2 Terrapene triunguis | reverse complement strand
GAAATCATCTGCAAACACTTGGAAGGTGGTAAGGAGATAGGGAATAGCCAGCCATTTGTTCTTTGTAAAGAACAAATCATGTCAAACCAATCTGATAGCTTTCTTTGATAGGATAACAAGTCTTGTGGATAAAGGAGAAGCTGTGGATGTGGTATACCTAGACTTTAGTAAGGCATTTGATACGGTCTCGCATGATATTCTGATCGATAAACTAGGCAAATACAATTTAGATGGGGCTACTATAAGGTGGGTGCATAACTGGCTGGATAACCGTACTCAGAGAATTGTTATTAATGGTTCCCAATCCTGCTGGAAAGGCATAACGAGTGGGGTTCCGCAGGGGTCTGTTTTGGGACCGGCTCTGTTCAATATCTTCATTAACAACTTAGATATTGGCATAGAAAGTACGCTTATTAAGTTTGCAGATGATACCAACCTGGGAGGGATTGCAACTGCTTTGGAGGACAGGGTCATAATTCAAAATGATCTGGACAAATTGGAGAAATGCTCTGAGGTAAACAGGATGAAGTTTAACAAAGACAAATGCAAAGTGCTCCACTTAAGAAGGAACAATCAGTTTTACACGTACAGAATGGGAAGAGACTGTCTAGGAAGGAGTACGGCAGAAAGGGATCTAGGAGTTATAGTTGATGACAAGCTAAATATGAGTCAACAGTGTGATGCGGTTACAAAAAAAGTAAACATGATTCTGGGATGCATTAACAGGTGTGTTGTGAGCAAGACACGAGAAGTGATTCTTCCGCTCTACTCTGCGCTGGTTAGGCCTCAACTGGAGTATTGTGTCCAGTTCTGGGCACCGCATTTCAAGAAAGATGTGGAGAAATTGGAGAGGGTCCAGAGAAGTGCAACAAGAATGATTAAAGGTCTTGAGAACATGACCTATGAAGGAAGGCTGAAAGAATTGGGTTTGTTTAGTTTGGAAAAGAGAAGATGGAGAGGGGACATGATAGCAGTTTTCAGGTATCTAAAAGGGTGTCATGAGGAGGAGGGAGAAAACTTGTTCACCTTAGCCTCTAAGGATAGAACAAGAAGCAATGGGCTTAAACTGCAGCAAGGGAGGTTTAGGTTGGACATTAGGAAAAAGTTCCTAACTGTCAGGGTGGTTAAACACTGGAATAAACTGCCTAGGGAGGTTGTGGAATCTCCATCTCTGGAGATATTTAAGAGTAGGTTAGATAAATGTCTATCCGGGATGGTCTAGACAGTATTTGGTCCTGCCATGAGGGCAGGGGACTGGACTCGATGACCTCTCGAGGTTCCTTCCAGTCCTAGAATCTATGAATCTATGAAAAAATGTGACCCCAATGCACACTATAGGCTCAAAAAGCAGAAGGCAAATAAAAAGAACACCAAATCTATTGTTTTTACATAATCTCATTATTTTAAAGCCAATCTTATGACTTTTGATGAGCCTGACTCATGATTTTTGAACATTTGAGGTTGGCAATACTGTAAAAAACTCACTAGAGAAAGGTACTGTTTTAAGACAACAATCAACCAAGCCCTTCCACACAAAAATACAGTGGAGTAACTATGTCCCCTAACAGCACACCCACTTTACAGGGACAATTTCACAGAACTGGTTCAGAGCAATTCATTTCAATTACTGTGATCAACAGATAAATAGCACATCTGGCAGTGTCTGCAAACTAATCATTAACAGGTGTGAATTGAGGTCTGTTAGCATACATTTCCCACTGTGCGGCTCTTTGTTCACTTCAGGGTGCTTCCTAATTAGTGATGGGTCTGAACCACAGGACTTCAAATCTGGTCAAGACTTTGAACATCCCAAGAGTCAGTGTTGTTTGCACCAGGCCATAGAGAAAGTAGACACCTGCAAAATCCAGTTCCAAATAAAGGTTCTGAACAACCTCACAACTGTGGAAAAATTGGGGTTTGGGACTGGGTCCTGAATCACAAAAGAGCCAATATTCTGTAGCTGGGAACTGTAATAATTCATATTCTCTGTGAATAGATGCCCCCCTCTCTCTTTCTCTCTCGCACACACACGCGCACACACACACACACACCAGTGGGTTACATTTACAGTGATGGGATGTTATTAAAACTGATGAATTACCAATGATTACTTTAGAGAAAAAAACAAAAAAAAAAAACCCAAAAAATTCATTTGCTTTTTTTTAGTATCCACTGTGAAATTTTCAACCACATTGCAGAGTTAACTGAGTAATGGATTGAGAGCAGCGTAATAGAAATTGCCTCTTCACAAGAAGGAAACATACTTAGAAGAATGCCAAAATAACATAGAAAACAGATTTCCATAGAGCAAATTGAAGAATCTTTGTGGCGTGCAAAGACTGAAGATGCAATTCATGTGCTGTGAAAAAGCCTTTTCCTAAGATTCTAAATTTTGTCCTTGATTATCTGTGGAATGAAATAAAATGTGTGCGAGACCCAGCACATCTTGCACAGTGAGGAGGAGAGTCAGTAATGGGTGGGAAACTACATGATCTAATCTGCAGACTGCACATTTTCAAATGCCAGAGTCTCAATTATGCTGAATTCAAAGCAAAATTGAAACTCTGTACCTACAAATCCCATCCTATCAGCATCTATCCGGATTTGCTTGAGGTCCCTTCTAAATAAATAATAATAAATAAAGGATTTGGGTTAAGTTATATTAAAAAAAAATCCTGGTATGGTATTTTTTTATACCAAATGGGGGCTTATGCCATGGACACTCTTTTGTTAAAGTTAATGTACCTTGACATCTTTTAACTCAGTACCGCAGACTGTCAAAGGTGCTTTAAAAATAGTCCAATATTCTCCACAGCTCTTCCTCCAAGAGGGGAGTCTTGTGTGAAATGATAACCGCCGCAACGCTGATTCGTGTTGTTTACAAAATACATCTTTTCGCTGCACAGGGCTCGCAGTGACACTTGGAAAAAAGAATGGAAAATGAGACAAAAACTTTGGCATGTGAATCATGGAAGTTAATGAAACTACACTTCCCCCCCTCCCCCAAAACTGAGCCAAGATGTTGGTGGATTATATATTAAAAAGTTACTTTTTCTCTGAGCTCTTCAGTGAGAGAACAGTACATCAGCATAGCTATGTTTCTCAGGACTGTGAAAAATCCAGCCCCCGAGAGACCTAGCTACTGCCTCTTGGGCAGGTGGATTAACTACAGCAATGGGGAACCCTGTGCTGCTGTAGCATTTTAGGTGTAGAGTGTGATGTCGAACTTGGTACTGCTGTGCCCCCTTAACTCTCTAGTCTGGGCTGTCTCTCACAATGCTTTGCTAGTGACAAGCAGCAAACCCCTCCAGACGCTATCATCACTCAGCACTACTGCATGTGGAGCCCCACAACCAGCTAGATTGCATGAATGCTCCCAGAGTCACTCCTGATTCACACAGAGAAAGGCACCAGCCAGTTTCTCCCAGCTCCCTAGCCTTACACCCCAGAGCTATACCATCTTGCCATGGTCAGAAGCCTGACAGGTGTAAGTTTATTACCTGTGCACCCCTCCGTCAGCGTGGAGAGGACTTACACTAGCCTTTGTAACCAGAGCTGGGATTTCCCAAGCACTTCAAGCAAAATACACTGTTTTAGGTAAAATATAAAACAGGTTTATTAACTCCAGAAAGATATATATTTAAGTGATTGTTAGTGGTAGGAATAAAAGGTCAGAGATACCAACAACAAAAAATATAAGCACACAATGTAAATCTTAAACCTTATTACACTAAGCAGTATTTAAATCAAGTAATTTTCTCACCCCACTGGATGTTACAGTTCAAACATTTTATTAAAGTTAATGTTTAAAATGAAATTTACACAAGTGAAGAAGGAAGGTACTGTACATCTGGGGTCAGGCTTGAGTTATGAGGGATTACAAGTATCGGTTACAAGATTCACAGGATACATACATAGTACATAACCAGCATAGACCCAGATTGGCGTGCGGGAGTTTTAAAAGTAGTCTCGGGTATGCCACTCATAGAATGTATTTAGAGTCCAAGTCAGTATTGGTGTAGTGAATAAGTACATGGTTGGGGTGCGTCCCTTGGTTCGTTAGGGAAGGAAGGTAGTGTGTTATTTCTCTGACCGGCGTTCTTGATTACTCAACCTGGTACTTACGGTGTCCCATGATCTGTTGAGTGTAGATGTCTCTGGACCACCTGATGGTGTCGGACACCATGAGCTGTCTCATGAGCTGAGCATAGTGCCGACCGACTCCGCATGCTCTCAGCACCAGCTCGTTGTGAGGGTCCCACGCACCCAGGGCTCCCGCGATCAGGGCGTGGATCTGGACCTTGTAGCCCTGGACTCTCAGGGAGTCGGCCAGCAGGAAATATTTCAACACCTTACGAGCTCGGGCCTCATGGAAGGCCGGTGACCTGTTTTCAAATGACACCGTGACGTCCACCATGAGGACCTTCTTCTTTTCCGCGTCGGTCACTGTGATGTCGGGTCACAGTCGGCTGTCCGTTCTGGGGATGGCGGAGTCAACAGTGATCTTCCAAAGGGATGGCGGGATGGCTTTCATCAGCCGGTTCTGGATGGCGTTGTGGCGGTGCCACCAAGCTCTGGAGTGGTGCTGGCATTCACACAGGACGTGGGGCAGGGTCTCATTGGAGTAGGCACACTTCCTGCAGCACTTGTCCCGGTTGCCATGGCGGATGGCTCCGTTGAGGGAAGCACAGATGAGTCAGGCCCAGTGGATGAAGCGCCAGCCAGCAAACCTGGTGAAGGTCCCCTGGGGAGGAAGTGGTTGCTGGCATACCACTTGCTGGACACCTCGAACACCTTGCCCTAGTCTGGCTTTTGCTTGAGGTTCTTGGCGTAGTGGCAGCAGATGGCATCTTTCAGAGTCCTTTCCAGCATCGTTCTGTCGGTCAGGGTGACGATGGTGCAGTCCGAGGTCTTTGTGTGGCACTAGTATTCCCAGCTCCCAGCACTCCTCGCACCACTTCCAGTGGCAGCCAATCCTTTTTTCTAGGCCTCTTGAGGCTTTGTGGGCGTGGGACCAGAGAGGACAGGTCTCCTCCCTCTCTCCCAAACTCAGCCTCCAGGGAGGTGACATCCTGCTCAGAGGGGGCCCTGGCAATGTGTTTCCTGATCACATCCCATATGGCTTCATCCTTGATGCTCATCACTGTCGGGTCTGGGAACATCAGGAGGCAGAAGGTGTGGGTGATCACCGCTACGTTGCACAGGTTGCCCATTCGAGGTACGTTGTTGCCGCCCTGCCTGTGGGAAATGTAGATGATGTCAGTACTAGCCCTCTGGGGAAGGTAGAGCCATTTCCTCACCAGCTGCTTGATGGTGCTGTCAGCCTTGTTCAGGGGCACCTTGGCTACGGCTGATCCCCTGAGGACAAAGGAGATGCGGGGGGATTAGGAAGTATTGAGGGCGTTGATCTTTTGCCAGGGGGCAAGCAGGGAGGAGTCGATTTGGGCCGTGTCCCGCAGGATCTCGCAATGGAGTCTTTGGGGGTCTTCGGATGCGGACTTCTGTGGGTGTGCCCACAGGTGCTGGTATACCTCTCCCTCCTAGAGAGAGGCCATGGGCTCGCCCTGGATCAGGAACCGTGACGCCCAGACCATAGCCCAGGAGCTGTCGTCGACGTGGAGGGCGGTGCACTTTTGGGGGTTGAAGTGGAGGCCTATCCACTTGGTGGCTCAGCTGGCGACGTCGAGCATCTGCTGGAGGCTTTCCGAGCTGTTGGCGACCAGGACCAGATCGTCCATGTAGGCCAGGATGTTGATTCTCTTGCTGTGCAGGTCAAAGCCGTTTGGGCTGCCGGAGACAGCTCGGATGAGCGATTCCATAGCCAGGTTGAAGATGATAGGTCTGAGGGGCCAGCCCTGTTTCACGCCACAACGGATGGGCATGGTGTCCGTCTCTCCATCCGTGGCACAGATGGTGGTGGTGCAGTCCTTGTAGAGGTCCCGGAGGATCTGGATGAAGGTTTCCGGCATCCCAAACACTGCCAGGGTGGCAAAGAAGTGGTGGTGGGGTATGGACCCAAAGGATTGGCCAAGTTGAGCCATGCTATGGCGCATAGCCCCCTGGATGGCTGTCTGAAGAAGGAAGTTGTGCTCGTAGCATCCGTTGCAGGACATGAAGCCCTTCTGCGCTGAGCTGACGGCGTCCCTGCACACTGACTAGTCCATGATCCTTGCCGCAAGGCAGCTGGCATACAGCTTGTAGATGGTGGAGCAGAGGGAGAATGGGCCTCCAGTTGCCAGGGTCGTCTCGTTCATGTTTTTTGTGGATGAGCATGGTCATGGATTTTTTCCAGGAGCGGGGAGCGCGGCGGAACTGCATCCCCTCTCCTACCTTCTCTAGCAGTGTTGTTATGGCTCGGTGCTGGGAATCTGCGAGTGGTCTGTGAGGCTTCCTGGGGTTCCCACCTCCCATCTGCGATTTCTGCAGACAATTCTGCAGTCAGTCTGTCCATCAGGGTGTCGAAGTTCTCAAAGCTATCAACCTTTGCCAGCTCCTCTGTCCAGGCGGATTGCTACGGTGTGGTGACCCTCGCTCGTGGCCGTCACTCCTCCTGCCACGCTGTCGCCGCAGGTTCAGGTGCTGTGGGGAGGGTCTGCAGCCTTGTTGTCTCTCCAAGTGGGGAGCAGTGTTCAGGCGTATCTTGAGGTGGGGGCCCCAGGGCGGTGCGGGGGGCAGCTCTCGGTGTCTCCGAGGCAGTGTTGGCTCTTCCGGGAGGCAGGGGAGTTCTGGAGGCACTGGTTCTGGGCTTTGGGGGGACGTAGTCGTGTCTGGAAGCGCTGGGGATGGTGATAGTTCTCCTGTGGGCGGTATTCCGCTGGGGGGTCCTCGGTGGGGCACAGGGTTTTTGGTATTTGGGGTCTTGCTGGGCAACCCTGGAGGACGTGTTGGATCTCCCAGGGGTGGGGTCCGGCCGTGGGAGCTGGTGGCTGCGGGAGACTCCTCCATCGGCTGGGTCTTGCTGGGCAGCCTGGGGGGCGGTGCTGGGTGCTCTTACAGCAAGGCAGTACGAGGTTACTTGTGGGGGAGCGCTGCCTCATCTCATATCCGTGTTGTGCTGGATGGTTTCTATGAGGTTGCTGAGGCGTCTGGTGAGGTTGCTGACTTGTGAGATGGCGGTAATTCCCCTCACAGCAGGGTGAACCGTGGGGATTCTGGAGACAGGGCTGGTTCTTTTGGTGGCGTCGTCTTGTCGGTCGGTCTTTGAGGCAGAGGTTGTGTTTCCCTCGGCTGGTGGTTGGTCCTCCCTTAGGTGCTATGGCTCTGGGGATGCTGGCTGGGGTGCTGAAGCTGGAGCGTCAGTGGGGATCAGAGTTGGAACCCGCAGGGTGTCAGTAGGGTTGACCGTCACCGTTGTGAGGGGTCCCCTGCATGTGGTTTGATTATACTTATATTTCTTTTGAGTCTCGAAGGGTAGGTCGCAGCAGCAACACCATAAGGTGATCTGTTTGTTGTGGGCCTTCTGAATGTGTTTGCTGAGGGCCCTGAGGGTCTAGACTCCATGGAATGGGAAGCAGAAGGTGCAGAGGAGGAGGCCTGTAGGGATCGGGTACTGGAGGTAGATGCAGTCATCTTCCCCTGGGACCTCTGTTGTGCCTGAAGACTCGCCGGGTGATTCCTCTCGGTCTGGCAGAAAAGCTTGAGGAGGTGAAATTGCTCCTGTGGGGGGGCTGGACTTGCTGGCCACGATATCTCTTTGTCTGGTAGGACAACATGCGGCATCGAGATCCTGGGCTGTGGAGCGTGTTCCCCTTGGGATGGCCTTCCTCTCGGCAACAGGGTGATAAGTAGCTTCAGGGTCCTGGGTTGAGGAGGTGATTCCTTCGGGAGCATCCCTCTCTGGAGCAGCAGGGCAGCAATCAGCATCCTGGCCCTGGGTCACCAGGGTAGTAGCCTTCTGAGGAGCAGCAGGGCAGCGATCAGCATCCTGGTCCTGGGCCATCGGGGGGACTCCTCTGGTAGCAGCCTTTCTCAAGCACTTCAAGCAAAATACACTGTTTTAGGTAAAATATAAAACAGGTTTATTAACTACAGAAAGATATATAGGGATAGAGATAGAGATATATTGTGACAGACCCAGACCAGTGGGGTACAGGAGTCTGGTAGAGGGCAAATATACTGGTCACTGGATGAGTAGTTTTCTGTTCCCTGAGTGACCAGAGCAGGGGCTGCACTAGAGTAATCAGGAACCTGCTAGAACCAGTTAAGGCAGGCAGGCTAATTAGGACACCTGGAGCCAATTAAGAAGAAGCTGCTAGAATCAATTAAGGCAGGCTAATCAGGGCACCTGGGTTTTAAAAGGAGCTCACTTCAGTTTGTGGTGCGAGTGTGAGGAGCTGGAAGCAAGAGGCACAAGGAGCTGAGAGTGAGAGGGTGTGCTACTGGAGGACTGAGGAGCACAAGCGTTATCAGACACCAGGAGGAAGGTCCTATGGTGAGAAGAAGGAAGGTGTTTGGAGGAGGCCATGGGGAAGTAGCCCAGGGAGTTGTAGCTGTCATGCAACTGTTACAAGAGGTACTATAGACAGCTGCAGTCCACAGGGCCCTGGGCTGGAATCCGGAGTAGAGGGCGGGCCTGGGTTCCCCCCAAACCTCCCAATTGACCTGGACTGTGGGTTCTTCCAGAGGGGAATGTCTCTGGGCTGTTCCCCCAACCCACATGGTGAATCTCTGAAGCAAGAAAATCCGCCGATAAGCGCAGGACCCACCAAGATAGAGGAGGAACTTTGTCACACTGGCATCAGGTGTTTGATCTTGGGGTGCACAGCGTGGCGGAAGAAGGAGGGAAAAATAAAAAAAAAAAGGGGGGGGGAGGGTTTATTTTTTTTCACCACAATGGATGACGTAGTGCGGGCACTGATACAAGCTACGGCAGCCAAGCAGGAGGCTACCCGTGTCCAGGCAGCCGCCCAACAGGGGGCAGTGCGGCTGCAGCAAGAGACTAATCGTCTGCTGATGGACCAGGCTGCTCAAGACAGAGCTATGTTGCGGGAACTGGTAAACCAGGTAAAGTCCCTTACAGAGCTGAATCACGGCCATGTTCGGACGCGGCTCATACGGGCCAGCCATTGGCTGCAGAAAATGACACGGGAGGATGATGTAGAGGCATACCTTCTGGCCTTTGAGAGGACAGCCCTACGGGAGGCCTGGCCTCGAGATCAGTGGTCTGGCATCCTTGCCCCATCTCTGTGTGGGGAGGCCCAGAAGGCCTACCATGATCTGCCTGAAGAGGCTTCGGCAGACTATCTCTGAAAGCAGAGATCCTGGCCAGATCTGGGGTAACGACAGCAGTGCGGGCCCAGAAGTATCACGGTTGGAGGTACCAGGAAGACAAAAACCCGCGGTCCCAATTGTATGACCTCATCCATCTGGCACGAAAGTGGTTGCAAACAGACTCCCGGAGTCCGGAAGAGATACTAGCAGTTCTGGTCATCGACCGATACGTAAGGGGACTACCACCAGACCTTCGTGTCTGGGTAAGCCAGAACGAACCCTCCACCTATGACGAGGTTGTCGCCCTGGTAGAGAGGCGAAGGACAGCGAGGGAGCTGACCCGACCAGTTAAGGAAGAGGCACCCCGAGTTAAACTAGCAGCACCAAGCCCTAAAGTTCGGGTGACTGGGCCACCAGGAGGGCCCAGGTGGAAAAAGAGAGAGGCTGAAGGCCCATCAGAGGCCACAAAGAGTCGGAGCACTGGGGTAGAAGAGGATCGTGATGTTAGACTGCCCAAACCAAGAGACCGGGGAACGCCTAGGGCTCCATACAGATGTTATGCCTGCGGGGAGTGGGGACACATAGCTGCACAGTGTCCCAATGCTGAGGGGCCTATGCAGTGTAACCTGGGGAACTGGACAGATCCATGCTCCCTAATCCACCTTGTGGGGGTCTCACTAACCCCACATATGTATACCAGACCAGTGAAACTAAATGGGGTAGGGACCACGGCACCGGTTGATTCGGGGAGTGCTATCACGCTTATCTCAGGGAAGCGTGTGAAGCGTAGTCAGCTGCTGCAGGCTAAACGTACGGGGATAACATGTGTCCATGGGACAGTTAGTTACTACCCCACCATCCCAGTAAAAATTGAGATCCAAGGGAACACTACTGAGGTAACAGCAGGTGTAGTCCCTAAACTCCCATACCCGGTGCTCATAGGGAGGGACTTCCCAGGGTTTGGAAACTTACTCCCAGTAGGGGGATTGGAGAAAGATTGGGATCCTAAAATTGGTGAGGTATCCACAGCAGACTGTCAACCCCCAATCTTCTCTGAAATATCCCCAGATTTGTTCTCCACTCCCAGACAGAGTAGAAAGACAAAAAGGGAAAGAAGGGCAGCTAAGGCCTTGGGAACCCGAATACTGACCCAAAGCCAGAGGGTCGCTCTTGTAGGTAGGCGGACCCGCGCAGCTGAAAAGGAGGCCACACAGGAGGGAGAAGCACCTGTGTCTGACCCCCACCCTAATGCTTCTGAACCAGTAGAGGCAACAGAGACTGGGCCCCTAGATCTTGGGCAGATTAGCCCCGGGAGAGGAAATTTTGGATGGGACCAGGCAGAAGACCCAAGGTATGGCAACATTAGGAAGGAGGTGACTGAAATAGATGGGGTCCCCGTGGAAGGAAAAACCCAGGGACCAGGACCCTACTTCATAATGAAGAAGGATCTCTTATACCGGGTTGCACCAGTACAGGGGCAGAAGGTACAGCAGATCCTAGTACCTCAAAAACACCAGAACGCTGTATTAAGTCTTGCTCATAGTCATCTTTTTGGGGGGCATTTGGGGGTAGAGAAGACCCTGGCACGAGTCCTACGATGGTTCTTCTGGCCTGGAGTACATGAAGAAGTGCGGAGGTACTGTGCCTCCTGCCCGGAGTGTCAGCTGCACAGTCCCCGTCCCCACTTGAGGGCACCTTTAGTACCCCTTCCCATCATAGATGTCCCCTTTGAGCGAATAGCCATGGACCTAGTGGGACCCCTGGAGAAGACGGCTTGGGGCCACCAATATATACTTGTTGTTTTGGACTATGCTACTCGCTACCCAGAAGCCGTCCCCCCTGCGGAACACCGCCTCTAAAACTATAGCCAAAGAGCTGGTGGGGATCTTTGCCCAAATGGGGCTACCGAAGGAGATATTAACCGACCAAGGAACCCCATTTATGTCGAAGCTAATGAAGGACCTCTGTACGGTTCTCCATATACATACCTTGAGAACTTCGGTCTACCATCCGCAGACTGATGGGTTGGTAGAAAGGTTTAACTGAACCCTCAAGGCTATGATAAGGAAGGTGGTAAGTCGAGACGGGAAGGATTGGGACACCCTACTACCCTACCTTATGTTCGCTATCTGGGAGGTACCACAGGCCTCAACTGGGTTTTCCCCCTTTGAGTTGTTATACGGGCGTCACCCCCGTGGCATACTAGATATCGCCAAAGAGATCTGAGAAGAGGAACCCAATGAGGGGAGAAATATAATAGAGCATGTAATGCAGATGTGAGACCGGATAGCCCGGGTTACCCCTATTGTACGGGAACATTTGGAGAAGGCACAGGAGGCCCAGTGAACCCATTACAATCACCAGGCAAAAGTGCAACAGTTCCAACCAGGGGATTGGGTTATGGTGTTGGTACCCATGGCAGAAAGCAAGCTTCTGGCCCAATGGCAGGGGCCCTATGAGGTAGTTGAACCCGTGGGGGAAGTAACCTACAAGGTGTGGCAGCCAGGACGCAGAAAACAAGAACAGATTTATCACGTTAACCTTCTGAAACCCTGGCATGCACAAGAGGCATGCACAACAGTCCAAAAAGACCTAACCCAGGAAAACAAGCCTTCCAAACAGGTGAGAGTGTCTCCTGATTTAACACCAGACCAGAAGAATGAGGTGTCTGAGATGATCTTCCAGAACCAAGATGTGTTCTCGACAAAACCGGGTCGAACAACCGAGACACATCACCACATCGTCACGAACCCTGGGGCCAGAGTAACAATGAGGCCCTATCGGGTGCCAGCGGCAAAAAGGGAGGAAATAAAAGCAGATATAAAAAAAATGCTGGAGTTGGGGATCATTGAAGAATCCCACAGTCAGTGGTCCAGCCCAGTCGTGCTGGTGCCCAAACCTGATGGCACCACAAGATTTTGCAATGACTTCCGGCGACTAAACGAAGTATCCCAGTTCGATGCGTACCCCATACCTCGCATAGATGAGCTAGTGGACCGTCTGGGTAATGCCCGGTACTTGACTACCCTAGACTTGACAAAGGGGAACTGGCAGATTCCCCTTGCAGAAGACGCAAAGGAAAAGATTGCGTTCTCTACACCAGAGGGTCTTTTTCAATATACTGTCCTCCCTTTTGGACTACATGGGGCCCCAGCTACCTTCCAGCGCCTCATGGACAAGCTATTATGCCCGCATAACAGTTATGCTGCTGCCTACTTGGACAATGTGGTCATTCATGCCCCAGACTGGGAAACCCACCTGGAGAAGGTGGAGGCAGTCCTCGATACCTTCAGGTGAGCTGGCCTTACAGCAAACCCTGCTAAGTGCACTGTAGGGTTTACAGAGGCCAAATATCTTGGCTACATTGTGGGAAAAGGTCTGGTAAAACCCCAAGTGAACAAGTTAGAGGCGATCCAAAATTGGCCCCTACCAAGTCACAAGAAACAAGTCCGGGCGTTCCTAGGTGTGGTGGGGTATTACCGACGATTTATCCCCCACTTTGCCACAAGGGCAAGCCCCCTGATGGACCTAGTGAAAGTCCGTGGACCTGATCTGGTGAGATGGTCTGACGCAGCAGAGGAAGCATTCACAGACCTACGGACTGCCCTCTGCAGTAACCCCGTACTGATAGCCCCTGATTTCACCAAAGAGTTTATCCTGCAGACGGATGCATCGGAAGTAGGGTAGGGGGCCATTCTATCACAGATGGTCGGAGAAGAGGAACACCCAATTCTATACCTCAGTCGGAAACTCCTTCCAAGGGAACAAAAATATGCAGTGGTGGAGAGAGAATGCCTCGCTGTAAAATGGGCCATGGAAACATTGCGCTACTACCTGCTCGGGCAGAGATTTGTCCTCGTGACCGACCATGCCCCTCTTCAATGGATGCAGCGGAACAAGGAGAAGAACACAAAGGTGACCAGATGGTTCTTATCCCTCCAACCTTTCCAGTTCCGTGTGCAACACAGAGCAGGGAGCCGTCATGGCAACGCCGATGGCTTGTCACGTGTGCACTGTCTGGCGTCCCAAGCTGCCCAACCCCTTGGCGTTGAGCAGGGGGGAGGGATATGTGACAGACCCAGACCAGTGGGGTACAGGAGTCTGGTAGAGGGCAAATATACTGGTCACTGGATGAGTAGTTTTCTGTTCCCTGAGTGACCAGAGCAGGGGCTGTACTAGAGTAATCAGGAACCTGCTAGAACCAGTTAAGGCAGGCAGGCTAATAAGAACACCTGGAGCCAATTAAGAAGAAGCTGCTAGAATCAATTAAGGCAGGCTAATCAGGGCACCTGGGTTTTAAAAGGAGCTCACTTCAGTTTGTGGTGCGAATGTGAGGAGCTGGAAGCAAGAGACGCAAGGAGCTGAGAGTGAGAGGGTGTGCTACTGGAGGACTGAGGAGCACAAGTGTTATCAGACACCAGGAGGAAGGTCCTATGGTGAGAAGAAGGAAGGTGTTTGGAGGAGGCCATGGGGAAGTAGCCCAGGGAGTTGTAGCTGTCATGCAACTGTTACAAGAGGTACTATAGACAGCTGCAGTCCACAGGGCCCTGGGCTGGAATCCGGAGTAGAGAGCGGGCCCGGGTTCCCCCCAAACCTCCCAATTGACCTGGACTGTGGGTTCTTCCAGAGGGGAATGTCTCTGGGCTGTTCCCCCAACCCACATGGTGAATCTCTGAGGCAAGAAAATCCGCCAATAAGCGCAGGACCCACCAAGATAGAGGAGGAACTTTGTCAATATATATATATATATAATAAAGTGATTATTAGTGGTAGGCATAAAAGGTCAGAGATACCAACAACAAAAATATAAGCACATAATTTACATCTTAAACCTTATTACACTAAGCAGTATTTAGTTCAAGTAATTTTCTCACCCCACTGGTTATTACAGTTCATAATACACAGGTTTCTCTCTTAAGCCTGGGACCAGTCTTTTCAGTTGAAGTCGTCTGTCTTTCCAGCATAGGTGGGGAAGAGAAAGGAAAAAAGCAAGATGCCTCTGTCCCCTATTTTATATCCTCTGTCCATGTGCCTACAAGACACTTACCCAGACATATCCTGCTGGGCTTTGCTGAGTGACTATATTGAGCAATTTGCCTGGCTTGGTCTTTTGCAAATCAGTCATATGGTCGAGCAGTCCCCATTGTGTGGTGCTTGCACAACTGTCATTGAATTTTAAATCCCTTGATAACATCTACCCTGCTGATTAATGATAGTTTAACACCCTCCTGGATGGGGTTCTCTCCCTTGTAGTAGAGACACTCAAACTTGCAACATATTTCAGTAAGAATCATACAGCAAAATCTCATAACTTCACACACACTGATATGCATATGTGGACAGAACAATGGGTTTCAGCAGATCATCACCTTTCATATGATCGCTTACATGGCATGTTTTGTATGAAATATCACAGTCACATGTGAAGAATATGGGGGTTACAGGCTGCTATTTTGAGGTACAGTGTGTCACACCTCTCCCTTTAGTTTACTGCAGGAATGTTAGTCATTCACTAATGCAAAGGCAGTGTGTGCAAGGCCCTCTTGCTAACTAACAGGGCATCTGCTACCGGGTTCTCTTTCCCCTTTATGTGTATAATCTCCATGTCAAACTTTTGCAGGATCAGGCTCCTGTGCAGAAGTTTGGAATTTGTGCCTTTGGTTCTGTTTAGCCATACCCAGGGCGAATGGTCTATCAAAATCCTAAACCTTCTATTACAGAGATAGGGCTTCAGTTGCTTAACTGTCCACACCATTGCATAACACTCTTTTTCAATGACAGAGTAATTTTGTTCCGTAGGTGACCGGTTTTTACTCAAGAAGGCAATTGGGCATTTTTTGTTACCTTCTTCTGTTTGCATCAGTACACCCCCAGGCCGATGTCAGAGGCATCTGTACACAATTCAAATGTTTTCTCAAAATCAGGGCTGGCTAGTACAGGTTTTTCTGAGAAGAGTTTCTTATCTTATCAAAACCTTTTTGGCATACTTCTAACCAAAAGCATGGATTGGGTTAATGTTTTTTACACAAGTCTGTGATCGGGGATACAATGTTGCTGAATCCACACACAAACCTTCTGTAGTAGTTTGCTAGGCCTATGAAAGCTTGGACCTGCCTTTTAGTTTGGGGTACAGGCAATTTACAATGTCTTCCACGTTAAGAGGGTCAAGAATATAAGAACATAAGAATGGCCATACTGGGTCAGACCAAAGGTCCATCTAGCCCAGTATCGTGTCTTCTGACAGTGGCCAATGCCAGGTGCCCCAGAGGGAATGAACAGAACAGGTAATCGTCAAGCGATCCATTCCTTGTCACACATTCTCAGCTTCTGGTAAACAGAGGCTAGGGACACCATCCCTGCCCATCCTGGCTAATAGCCATTGATGGACTTATCCACCATGAATTTTTCTAGTTCTTTTTTGAACTCTATTGTAGTCTTGGCTGTCACAACATCCTCTGGCAAGGAGTTCCACAGGTTGACTGCATTGTGTGAAGAAATACTTATTTTTGTTTGTTTTAAACCTGCCTATTAATTTCATTTGGTGACTGCTAGCTCTTGTGTTATGAGAAGCAGTAAATAACACTTCCTTATTTACTTTCTCCATATACCAGTCATGATTTCATAGACCTCTATCATATCCCCCCTTAGTTGTCTCTTTTCCAAGCTGAAACGTCCCAGTCTTATTAATCTCTCCTCATATGGCAGCCGTTCCAGACACCTAATAATTTTTGTTGCCCTTTTCTGAATCTTTTCCTATTGCAATATATCTTTTTTGAGATGGGGCAACCACATCTGCACGCAGTATTCAAGATGTGGGTGTACCATGGAGTTATATAGAGGCAATATGATATTTTCTGTCTTATTATCTATCCCTTTCTTAATGATTCCCAACATTCTGTTCACTTTTTTGACTGCTGCTGCACATTGAGTCCAAGATCTCTTTCTTGAGTGGTAACAGCTAATTTAGAGCCCATCATTTTGTATGTATAGTTGGGATTATGTTTTCCAATGTGCATTACTTTGCATTTAGCAACATTGAATTTCATCTGCCATTTTGTTGCCCAGTCACCCAGTTTTGTGAGATCCTTTTGTAGATCTTTGCAGTCTGCTTGGGACTTAACTATCTTGAGTAGTTTTGTCTCATCTGCAAATTATGCCACCTCACTGTTTACCCCTTTTTCCAGAACATTTATGAATATGTTGAATAGGACTGGTCCCAATACAGACCCCTGGGGAACACCACTATTTACCTTTCTCCATTCTGAAAACTGATCATTTATTGCTACCCTTTGTTTCCTATCTTTTAACCAGTTACCAATCCATGAGAGGACCTTCCCTCTTATCCCATGACAGCTCACTTTGCTTAACAGCCTTTGGTGAGAGACCTTGTCAAAGGCTTTCTGAAAATCTAAGTATACTATATCCACTGGATTCCCCTTGTCCACATACTGCTGACCCCCTCAAAGAATTATAGTAGATTAGTGAGGCATGATTTCTCTTTACAAAAACCATGTTGACTTTTCCCCAACAAATTATGTTCATTTATGTGGCTGACAATTTTGTTCTTTACTATAGTTTCAACCAATTTTCCCAGTACTGAAGTCAGGCTTACTGGCCTGTAATTGCCAGGATCACCTCTGCAGCCCTTTTTAAAAATTGGCATCACATTAGCTATCCTCCAGTCATTTGGTACAGAAGCCTATGTAAATTATAGGTTACAAACTACAGTTAGTAGTTCTGAAATTGCACATTTGAGTTCCTTCAGAACTCTTGGGTGAATACCATCTGGTCCTGGTGACTTATTACCGTTTAGTTTATAAATTTGTTCCAATACCTCTTCTAATGACATCACAGTATGGGACAGTTCCTCAGAGATATCTGCCCCCCTACAATCCAATGTCCTAAATAAGGGACCTTGGTTGCCCCTATTCTGCACTTAGAGGGTTTTATGGGTAGACCAGCCTCTTTGAGCTTCAACAGCAAAATCCCCAGGTACTTTTTATGATCATCCCATGTGTTGCTGAACACTGCTATGTCATCTATGTATGCCCTTGCAAAATTTTGTAAACCAATTAACATTTTGTTGCAGGTTGCATCAGCACTGACCAAACCAACAGGTAACGTGAATTCAGAGTCCTATGTCAGTGATAAGTGTTTTTTTCTGTGCATCCTCATCTAAAAGGATTTGCCAGTAAACGCGAGTTAGATCAAAAGTACTGAGATATTTAGCTTTGCTCAGTATATCTAACATACCATCAATTCTAGGCATTGGGTACGCATCTGGTACCGTAACAGCATTAAGTTTTCTATAGTCAACACAAAATCTTAGTGCTGTCCTTTTTAGGGACCAAGACAACAGGGGATGCAGTGTGTCCTCCTCCAAAGTTTTGCTGTCAAAAGCTACCTTTTCCCAACCAAACTCTGTAGTGTAGTCAAGACCTAAGTCTCTTTATGTCTTAGTTCCCCATCTGTAAAATGGGAATAATAGCCCTTCCCTACCTCACAAGGATGTTGTGAAGATAGATAACTTAAAGATTGAGTCCTCAGCTACTCTGATAATGAGAGCCATATAAATACCTAAGAAGATCAGCAGGTAGAGCTCTGTGTGCTAAAGAATAGCAGTAAGTGTAAATATTATGCTGAGCCCATACATTGTGAGACAAGTTACAAACTATTTTCATTGAGTGTGCATTACATATACAGCAGAAAGAGTTTGCGAAAATCTAGTTATGAAGAACAGATTGTAAGACTTGCTACCCTAATAGCTTTGGGGTAAAACATTAGTTAAGAGTATACCAACTATTATTAAAATTGTTACTTTATATATATTAAATATAAATATGTGTGTGATGCTGGCAAACCAGGAACCAGCTCTTGTCAAGTATATAGGCATCAGTTGAGTACTGACAAATTCATTGTTGCAAACCAGACCACCTCACCTATATGTTACTATTGTTCAAGATAGGTGTTGAACTTGTAAGAATGTGTTTAGTCTCTATGAAATGCTTTTATTGATTAATCTTATTTGTAATGTCTGTAGCCTGCGCCATGAGGTAATATGTGAGTTTTGCTTTATAATTGTAAAAAGGCCTGCTTTGAATTTGTGAACCTAGGCAGGAAAAGTAGTTTCCCCTATCCATCCAGAAGAACTATCAAGACTAATTTCAGAGTTGCAGCCGTGTTAGTCGGTATAAGCAAAAAGAACAGGAGTACTTGTGGCACCTTAGAGACTAACAAATTTATTATAGCATAAGCTTTCGTGGGCTACAACCCACTTCTTCGGATGCATATTGTCTGTCTGTATCTGTACGAGTTTTTTCATGAAGTTGATGGATTTCCACTCCATACGGCTAAATGCAGTGCCTTGCATAATGACAGGTTTCAGAGTAGCAGCCGTGTTAGCCTGTTTAAGCAAAAAGAACATATATGCATCCGAAGAAGTGGGTTGTAGCCCACGAAAGCTTATGCTGTAATAAATTTGCCACAAGTACTCCTGTTCTTTTTATCAAGACTAAGTGGGCCATTGTGGAACTTTGCAACACAAAGGCTGGTTTAATGGCTCTCTTATGCCCATGAAGGTGCTATGTGAGGAAAAAGCATGTCCCATCAGCTTGAATTCTGGAAGAAGTAAATAAAGATAGCTGACATGAACATTTTTCATCTCTTTGCTGTTTGGACTATTACAAGGGCTGGAGCTAGGGCCTTGTCTACACTACACAGTTTTGTTGGCAAAAATCAGCTTTTGTTGACAAAACAGTGGAGGTGTACACACTACAATGCTCCTCCCTCCAGCAAAACTCTCCTGCTTTACCAACCCAATAAAACCATTTTGACGATAGGTGTAGAGCTTTTTATGGCAAAGTTAGATCAACAAATCATCAGTGTAGACACTGTGTTCTTTACATCACCCTAACTGGCCTCCAGGAGGTATCCCACAATGCCCACATGACCGCTTTGTTCACTGTTTTGAACTCCACTGCCCTGCATCCATCTGCACAGGCATGTGACCCTCCCCTTTCAAAGCTCCAGGAAGTTTTGCAACTGCTCAGCATGGAGAACTCACATAGCTACTGCGCAGCTCAGCAGGCCGGCTCCTACCCGCAAACGCACTCCTGCCTGGACTACAGGGGTGGGGGTGGATCTCCTTGGTCTATGCAGAGAGAAGCCTGTGGGAGAACTTGGAGGGAATCATAGAATCCAAACATTAACGCGGAATCCTGCTCTCCCTGGCAGTAGGCTTCTGCTGCGGGAGGGAGGGGAGTCTGCTGTGATGTGCAGAGCCAGGGAGGGAGGTGGGGGCTGATGTCGGGGTGTCCCCCCTCCTCCCGCCAGTGTACTAGTCTCCACTGAGCTGGAGTGGAGGGGCAGGGGGATACCACCTGTCTATGCACCAACTTCTGCCTCGGGATTGGTTGTTTCTGGCTGCTGTCTGAACTTAGAGAGTGTGCTGACACACTTGCTCTCCCCCAATACACTCACTTCCCCAGCACTCTCTCGGCTTCTTGCATTCATGTTCAGCAATGTCATTTTGGACATATTACCAAGTGCTACTTTAAAAGGTAATTTAAAATGTGTTCCTTTTTGGTCACAGGCAGCAATCATTAGAAGGTTCATAGCACAGTGCAAACAAACAATGCCAGGCTCAGCACACTACAGCAACACACATTACTGTGGCTCGGTGTTAATATGCTTATTCAAGGCATTCCCCAGCTCAAATAGCCCCGCGTTGGGCTCCTCTTATAGCCTTGTGTTCATAATGCACAGCACAATACTGAAGAGCAGTGCAGGTTCTATGCTTTCTGACAGAGATGACTGGGTTGTAGGTTACCAGGGCAATTGAAAAGTGGCTGACAATCTAGTAGGATGCCCATGGGATGATGGGATTGAGAAACCTTCATCATGTGACACTGTACCTGCCTGTACGAGGCATTGCAAACTCTTCCCAAAGCATCCTGTAGCCAATTGCACAGTGGGATAGTTTCCCACAGTGCACTGCTCTGTGTTGATGCAAGAGCTGCTAGTGTGGATGCGCTCTGCTGACACAAGGAGCATAGTGTGGACATGCACCTGCGGTTTAATTACAGTGGTGGTTGTACATCGATGAAATTTGCATTGGTAAAACTCCGTAGTATAGACAAAGCCTAAGAAACAAGAAAAGCAGAGATCCCCAGGGTCAACCTGGGTTAGCCCAAAAAAAACATTCAGTGCTAACAGATTACTATATCTGTCACCTTTTGGCACCATAGATGGAGCTTGTTTGTGTATATGTTTTGCCTGCTTTAACCTGTAAATAACTCTCCAATTTCTTTTTCCTATTTAATAAATCCTTAATTAGTTTACCATAATGTTGGCTACAAGCATTGTCTTTGGTGCGAGATATAAGGTACACATTGATCTGGGGTAAGTGACTGGTCTTTGGGGACTGGGAGCAACTTGAGTATTTTGATTTTTGGTGTAAGTAACCATTTATCACTAAGTCCAGCTTGCCTGCATAGCAAGATAGACTTGAGTGCCCAAGGGGACTGTCGGTGACTCCATGGTAAGACTGTTACAGTGATCTAGGAGTTCACATCTGTTACTGAGTTGGTAAAATCTAATGGTAGAACATACCCCCAATCTGGGGTATCTGCACTGCTTTTGACCGTCTGCTCTGAGGTTGGCACTCTTGGTCATGAGCCATTCTAGACACTGTGTATACTATGCAGTTGTATGGTACCCATGAGGTAACTAGGAGCTGTGATTAGATTAGGGGTTTTGAATACAATAGTCTTGAATTTGACTCTGTGTAGTAATGCTTTCTGAATGTCCTGAAAAGACAGAACAGTGGTCTGTGCTTCAGCAAACAGTTTAGCAGAAGTGCGAGAAGGGGAATGTAATAATAGTAGTACATACTATCCCATCCTCCAATATTGCTGCAGTCACATTTTACAATCACTAGTTCTAACATATTAGCCATGGTTGTGGGGTTTTTTTGTGGTTTTTTTGGGGGGGTGTTATTTGTGTGTTATTTTAATAGAAAAAATATATATTTTGACAATTTCATGCTATATTGTAGGGTACAACCTTTTTTTTTTTTTTTTTTTGGTGTGTGTCCATGGCTGTAATATCAGCAATCCCAGCACATAGGTCAGAAACAGAACAAGAAGGAACAATACTCTACTCCTTTTGTCACAGACATTTTTGTAAATGGATCAGATTCGGCTAGTGGCCAACCAAGAGTGACTTGGTGCACATTTTTACCAGTGGGGTTCATCGGAACAGCTCCCCAAAGGCCAAGGTGGTGTCCTTAATTAAAACTGGATGTCTCTCTCAAAGATGTGCAATAGCTCAAAGAGAAGGTATGAGCTTGATTCAGAGATTACTGGGCAAGGTTCTATGGCCTGCGATAGGCAGGAGGTCAGACAAGATGATCATAATGCTCACCACTGGCCTTAAAATCCATGAATAAATAGTGAATTAGTTTTTCATATTATTTTATGGATCTGGGCTATGTAGGGTTACCATATATCCAGGTTTTCCTGGACATTGTCTTTTTTGAGGCTCTGTTCTCTGTCCAGGAAGATGGTTCAAATAACAGGAAATGTCCGGGAGTTTCACAGAGCAGACATTGCAGCTGAGAGAGCGACCGCTTGGTCCACTTCCAGATTGGTCCCTCCTCTGCATCTGCATTATTCCCCTGCAGCAACAGATGCTGGATCCTGCCCATCCAGGTCCCAGATCTCAGCCCTAGGGCAGGAGTCCCGCACAGAGGTGCTGACTGATGGCTGTTGCTGCATTCTGGGTTTGCACCAGCCACCCTGCCATTGTGACAGCATGGAGCACTACCCCTCATCTCCAGTGAGTACCCCCACCGCAGGTACCTCCTCCAGCTCCCCCAACTGTACCCCCCCACAACTCCCCACCCCCAACGTCCCTCCCATCTGGCAGAGTCCTTTTTTGGGGAACCTGAAATATGGTAACCCTAGTGCTATGTAAGTCTTTTGTTCAGTATTGACCTGTGCTGCTGCTATTTACATAGAGGGAGACTTCAAAGGCACAAATAGGAATTAGGTTCCCAACTCCCTCCAAATTTCAGTGGGCGATGGATGCTTAACCGCTTTTTGTGCCATTGAAAATCTTCCTTATAGCCATTAAGGATATGTCTACACTGCATCTGGGAGTTAGCCTCCCAGCCAGGGTAGCCAGATTTGAGCTAGCAGGAGCTCATGCTAAAAATAGCAGTGTTCACGTTGAGGTGCCAATGGAGACTCTGGCCTAGCCACCTGAGCTCAAGCCTACCCTATCCTTTGGGGGTGAGCGTGGGTGGCTATTCTCAACCTCCACCAGTGTGGCAACATCTACACAGTAATTTTTATCATGCTAGCGCAAGTCTGTCCAGCAGCAGTGCAGACAGACCCTTAAACCTCTATAGGCCTATATGCACAGGGTGCCAAACAAATTAAGTATCAAGTATCGGCTGTTACACAACAGTATAATGCTTTACAGGCACACACAGACTATATGTTTCAGCTGATGAACTCTTTCCCCCTCCTAGGAACCAATAATGGTTTCACATTAGCAAGGCTAATTGACAACATGTTTACTCACTGCTAACAGTGATAGATGAACAAACACATTTGAAACCCTGAAAGGGCCTTCTATGTTGACAATTGTTTTAAGAGGCTTGAAAGCTAACAATATGTAAAGAAATTATGACAAAGGCTATTTTATAACAAACCACTGATCACTGGGTGTTACACATCAACCTCTGTGTCTGATCTAAAGAGGATATGAGTTGGCAACAGCTACCAGCTGGGGGACTTAGTTCTTTCATTCAAGTTGAAGAGTCTCATGATCTTTGGTTTGGTTGTCCCAAGCTTGACTTCCAGTGATGACTAAGGGCATGGCTACACTTGTAGATATAGAGCGCTGTGAGTTAAACCAGCCCTCGGAGAGTGCAGTAGGGAAAGTGCTGCAGTGCGTTCACACTGTCGGCTGCAAGTGCACTGGCGTGGCCACATTTGTGGCACTTGCAGCGGCATTGGGAGCGGTGTATTATGGGCAGCTATCCCACAGAACACCTCTTCCCATTCTGGCCCTGTGGCTTATGGGAAGGGGGAAGGGAGGTGCGGGGCATTCTGGGTCCTGTCCCAATGCCCCGTGATGCTTTGCTTCGCATCCCAGCAATCCCTGTGCTTCCATCCACATTTGGCGCCATCTTTCAACGTTTTTTGTACTGCACACTCTGTACTGCGGGAACTGAGCCCAAAGTGCTGAGGAATATGCTGATGGGTCTCACCAGCACGTCATGTTTGGCAGTCAAGTTACTGCTTAGGCTACAAAGTGACAGTGAGGAGTCCGACGATGATGTCAACTCACATAACGCATATGACACGAGATTGCTTGTGGCATTCATGGACATGCTCACCACCATGGAACGCCGCTTTTGGGCTCGGAAAACAGGCACTGAGTGGTGGGATCACATTGTCGTGCAAGTCAACGAGTAGTGGGCTGCAGAACTTTCAGATGAGAAAAGCCACTTTCATGGGACTGTGTGATGAGCTCGCCCCCACCCTGTGGCACAAGGACATGAGATTGAGAGCTGCCCTGACGATGGAGAAGCTATTGCAATCTGGAAGCTGGCAACTCCAGACAGCTACCGATTGGTCGCTAATCAGTTTGGAGTGGGAAAGTCGACTGTTAGAATCATGTTAATGCAAGTTTGCAGGGCCATTAATCGCATCCTGCTCCAAAGAACAGTGACTCTGGGTAACGTGCATGACATTGTGACTGGCTTTGCACAAATGGGTTTCCCTAACTGCGGAGGGCCGATGGATGGCACGCATATCCCAATTCTGGCACCACCCCACCTAGCCTCCGAGTACGTTAATTGGAAGAGGTATTTCTCTATGGTTCTCCTGGCACTTGTGGATCACCGTGTGCGTTTCATTGACATTAACCCAGGCTGGCCGGCAAGGTGCATGACACACTCATCTTTCGGAACACTGGCCTGTTCAGGAAGCTGCAAGCCGGGACTTTCATCCCAGACCAGAAGATCACCGTAGGGGAAGTCAAAATGCCCATTGTGATCCTTGGAGACCTCGCTTACCCTTTACTGCCGTGGCTCATGAAACCCTACACAGGGAGCCTTGATAACAGCAAGGAGCGGTTCAACAACAGGTTGAGTCGGTGCAGAATGACTATGAAGTGTGCTTTTGGCCATTTAAAGGGCCGCTGGTGCTGTGTGTATGGGAAGCTGGACCTGGCCGATGACAACATCCCCATGGTTATATCTGCGTGCTGTACCCTCCATAAAATTTGTGAAGGGAAGAGTGAAAGATTCACTCAGGCATGGACCTCGGTGGTTCAACAACTGGAGGCTGAATTTGAACTGTCAGAGAGCAGGGCTATTAGAGGGGCCCAGTGCAGGGCTGCAAAGATCCGGGATGCCTTGAGGGAGCAATTTGAGGCTGAAAGCCACCGGTAATGTCTGATGCCCTGCACGGGAGTGAAGAGCAGTGGTTCCAATGTTAGTAGGAATCTGTGTTTGCTACACTGACTTGCAGTGCCTGTTGCTTTTCTGGGCTAAGATATCTTTTATTATTGCATTAAGTAAAGAATGTTTTCAAAGCCAAAAAATCCATTTATTGAAAAGAAAATTCATTTATTGAAAAGAAACACAACTGCTTGGGAAACAGAAAGGGCAAGGTGGTGGGGTGGGAAACAGTTCAATCTCAGATTTCATATGTCCTGTCTGGAGTGCTGTGCAATGAGTGCTGCACTTCAGGCTGGCTAAAATGCATGGTGATGGTGGTTGAGTGCAGTGAGTAAGGGTTGTAGTTTGCAGGGCTGGATGGTGAAGCTACAGGTGTTGGAGGCAGCTGGTGGCGATAAGAACCCGGTTGTGCGGGAAAGTGGGTTGGAGGTGACATGGGGGCACAAGGGAAAGAGTTTTGGGACAAGGGCTGCGGGGGGGAGGGAGGGGCGGGCGCAGTAGTGCTCCACCTGCATTGCTACAAGCGCCTGTATCAAGTCTGCTTGGCACTCCATAATGTTTAGCCGCTGCTCCGTGCTTTGGTGCCGGTGATCCGCATTCTGCTGGCAGACCCTCCTTTCACTCTCCCGCCACCACTGCACTTTTTGATTTTCATTAAGGGAGTGCTGCATTACTTCATGCAGCATGTCCTCTTTGCTTTTACGTGGCTCTTCCTAATTCTTTGGAGTCTTTCGGCCAATGATAACAAGGACGGCTGAGATCTCAAGGTTGCATCTGTAAAGCCAAAATGCAACACTTAACAGAGGCAGCATTGTTCACACCAGACAGAGCAATGATTCACCCATATTTAAAGACAAGCACAGTCTACACAATAGCAGAATTTGCCCATCCCAAAGCAAGCGCACATAACCCACAGGAGCCCTGTCAAGGCTGTATCCCCACTTTGAACTTTAGGGTTCAAATGTAGGGGCCTGCATGAAAACTTCTAAGCTTATCTACCAGCTTAGCTTTGGTCCGCTGCCACCATCACAAGAATTCCCTCCCTGGGAAGCCTTGAGAAACCTTTCACCAATTCCCTGGTGAACACAGATCCAAACCCCCTTGGATCTTAAAACAAGGAGAAATTAACCATCCCCCCTCCTTCCTCCCACCCTCCTTTCACCAACTCCTGGTGAATACAGATCCAAACCCCCTTGGATCTTAAAACAAGGAGAAATCAATCTGGTTCTTAAAAAAGAAGGCTTTTAATTAAAGAAAAAGGTAAAAATCATCTCTGTAAAATCAGTATGGAAAATAACTTTACAGGGTAATCAAACTTAAAGAGCTCAGAGGACCCCCCTCTGTCTTAGGTTCAAAGTACAGCAAAACAAAGATAAGCACTCTGGTAAAAAGGTACATTTACAAGTTGAGAAAACAAAGTAATCTAAGACGCCTTGCCTGTCTTTTTACTTACTAGTTTGAAATAGGAGAGACTTGTTTAGAAAGATGGGGAGAACCTGGATTGATGTCTGGTCCCTCTCAGTCCCAAGAGCGAACCACCCCTTAAAACAAAGAGCACACACAAAAGCCTTTCCCCCCCCAAGATTTGAAAGTATCTTGCCCCCTTATTGGTCCTTCGGGTCAGGTGTCAGCCAGGTTACCCGAGCCTCTTAACCGTTTACAGGTAAAAGGATTTGGAGTCTCTGTACACAGAGAGCTGTTACCCTTCCCTTTATAGTGATGACAAGCCCCAAAATGGTGATTAAGCACGGGGGCAAGGGGGACTGATAGTTTCATGGCCGTACTGTCCTCTGGGTTTTTGTGCCTTGGGGAGAGCTAACAGATGCAGGGGGCCCCTATACTGAACACTGTCCCCACATTTCTGTTATGATTATGGTAGGTACATCACTACAATAATACATAATGTTTCTCCCTTCTTGCTGCAAGGAATGCCCATTGTCCAATGCAGAGTTCCTGTAAAAATAATCACTTCTTTCCTAAAGGATGGAAGAAATTTTAAAGGGCAGCTGTTGTAAATGTTTTCCTCAGTGTCATCTGGCCAGAGCCTAATATTCCCAGACAAATGCCCATAAATATCTGCAAAGCTAGATAATTTTCCTTCTTCCAAACCCTCCTTACAATTCTCCTTTGCCATGAGGCCTATACAAAACTTGACAGCAGGCAGCCTGCTGGTGTGGTGAGACCAATGCCGATCAATATTGGCTCATTTTTTCCTTGTACTCCCCCATATGTCTGCCTCCATCTGTTGTCTCTTGCGCTACACTTAAATTATAAACTCTTTGGGGGCATGGATTGTGTGACGGTACCTCCCATAAGGCTTTATGGAAATATGTATATGAATGTATGTATATAACATAACTAGAATGTGTTTTATACTACATAAGCCATGTAACAGATCTCTGTAAAGGTTTTGATCTATTGAATCTATTAATCCTATTTGTATGCATGATCATTTTTGTGTTTGAAGTTATGAATATTGGCTGCATACTTGTTTGATTCTAAGTAGGCTGTAGTGAAGCAGTTGGTCAGCTCCCTGAGAAAAGACTATTCTCAGTAAGTCCCAATCTGGAAACATTTAAGCCAACAATGAACTTGGAGATACCAATATACATCTGGGCTTTTCCAGGAATGTGGGTTGGCTGGTAAGGAACTCAGTCATGCATGGACATGTGACTTGCCCAGGTGACTCCAAAACTCCATCTTGGAGCTGGACTTTGCATAGGAGAGGGGAGGGGGTCTCCACCCACAAAAGGAAATTCTATTTAAGCCCCTGGGAGACCCCCTCCATTTTGTCTTCAGCTGGCTAAAGAGAGAGCCTCTCCACCCCCCAGGATACTTGAAAGAAACTGGAACAAAGGACAGTGTGCAAGGGGTGTGAGTGATTGCTGGACCCAGGCTAAAAGGAGATTAGTCTGTAAAAGGGAGCATTCTGGAACTGGTGAGGATCTTATCTGTATTCAGTTTGATTGGACATAGATTTGCACATTTTATTTTATTTTGCTTGCTGACTTACTTTGTTCTGTCTGTTACTACTTGAAACCACTTAAATCCTGCTTTCTGTATTTAATAAAATCACTTTTTACTTATTAATTAACCCAGAGTATGTATTAACCCAGATATGCAAACAGCTGTGCATATCTCTCTATCTGTGTTATAGAGGGTGAACAATTTACGAGTTTACTCTTTATAAGCTTTATACAGGGTAAAATGGATTTATTTGGGGAGATCGATCTAAGATACGCAACTTCAGCTATGCCTTCGCGGCAAGTCAACCGCCGCAGCTCCCCCATCGACTCCACTTACTCCTCCTGCCGAGGTGGAGTACGGGCGTCGATTCGGGGATCAAATTATCGCATCTAGACGAGACGCGATAAAGCGATTCCCGATAGATCGATTACTACCCGCCGATCCAGCGGGTAGTGTAGACGTGGTCTTAAAACAGCTTACAGAAGTGTGCTTGTCTCTCAGTTAAGTCTGCAGCTTTTGGGCACTTGGTTCAGACCCTGGGTCTGTGTTGGAGTAGACGGGCGTGTCTTGCTCAGCAAAACAGGGTGCTGGATTCCCAGGCTGGCAGAGGGAAAGCAGAGGCAGAAGTAGTCTTGGCACATCAGGTGGCAGCTCCCAAGGGGGGTTCTGTGATCCAACCCATCACAGATTGATCTTTTGTTCTGTCTGTACAGCACCTAGCTGTACAATGATGTCCTGGTCTATGACTGGGGCTCTTAAGCACTATAATAATAAAAAATAATATTAGCCACATGCCTAAAGTTAAATGTGAACTTCAGTGCTGTTGTAGTGGGGCCTAAATCATTTGCACAAGTCTGTGGAAGAGCTAACAATTGAACTCTGATGTCCTCCTGAGTCGCCGTTCAGAGCACTTACCACAAGATCATCACCCCTGGCTTATCAACTAATTAATTGTTTTAATATCTCTGTAATACATGGTAATCTGTCATGTATTCACCAAAAACAAATAAATAAAAATCTCCCAGGCAAATGTCTAGAAGTTAGCACACAGAATTAATGCCAATTATAACACTAGCATCACTGATTGTAAGGGTGTCATTGAAATCTCTGGGATACTCTTTGAGGGCATGCACAGATTAAATATAAAATAGAAGTACTTACAGACCTTAGTCTCCAGTTGCCATAACTATAAAGGGAAGGGTAACAGCTCTCCTGTGTACAGTACTATAAAATCCCTCCTGGCCAGAGACTCCAAAATCCTTTTACCCGTAAAAGGTTAAGAAGCTCAGGTAACCTGGCTGACACCTGACCCAAAGGACCAATAAGGGGACAAGATACTTTCAAATCTCGGAGGGGGGGGAGGCTTTTGTTTGTGCTCTTTGTTTTGGGGGTTGTTCGCTCTTGGGACTGAGAGGGACCAGACATCAATCCAGGTTCTCCACATCTTTCTGAACAAGTCTCTCATATTTCAAACTTGTAAGTAAACAGCCAGGCAAGGCGTGTTAGTTTATCTTTGTTTTCTCAACTTGTAAATGTACCTTTTGCTAGAGTGTTTATCTCTGTTTGCTGTAACTTTGAACCTAAGGCTAGAGGGGGGTCCTCTGAGCTCTTTAAGTTTGATTACCCTGTAAAGTTATTTTCCATCCTGATTTTACAGAGATGATTTTTACCTTTTTCTTTAAGAACCTGATTGATTTTTCCTTGTTTTTAGATCCAAGGGGGTTGGATCTTGATCCACCAGGAGTTGGTGGGAGGAAGGAGGGGGGATGGTTAATTTCTCCTTGTTTTAAGATCCAAGGGGTTTGGATCTGTATTCACCAGGGAATTGGTGAAGTCTCTCTCAAGGCTACCCAGGGAAGGGAATTAGCATCGAGAGTGGTGGCAGCGGACCAGATCTAAGCTGGTAGTTAAGCTTAGAAGTTTTCATGCAGGCCCCCACATTTGTACCCTAAAGTTCAGAGTGGGGAAGCAGCCTTGACACCAGTTGATGGTTTTTGTTTTTATTTTTATTTTCAAAGCTTGTCGTATGCAGAAAAGTTACATTACAATCAGTTAAAAGATTTAATGGCAACAAATAAGGTATTTCTTCAGAGCTGGTAAAGCCTTGGGATTAGACAGATTCCTGTCAGGTTTTAATAAATCTTCCCAATGCCTACTGGGCCCAATTTCATACCTCTCCAAAGAATCTGATAAAACACTAGCAACAAAAAGAGAAACTGAAAGAGCCTTTTAATTGCCTTGTGTGTTCTTAAAATAGTACAAACTAGCAATCTCATAATGACACCAGTTCATGCAAAAAAAATATCTTTTAAGCATGTTACATAAACATATTGATTTTGAAATGTAGACACAGGGCCAGAACCACCAGTGTGACGCATTCCATTTGGGTTTGCACAGAGAATACATTCTGGCTATAAAGCCCCATGGAGTGCTCCAGTGACTATCATCCCCAGAGCCATCCTCTGGTGAGGTGTAGCTGACATAGGAGCTCTTACATCACTACAAAATTGTTGCCAGGTTAGCAGGGGAAAGAGTATGGCTGTCATCTGTATAGGCTTGTAAATGAGAGAGGATGTCAATACCTCGTTTGTCTCTTAAAGAAGCGCACAGTCATAATGGCAATTTCTGGATAATCTTGATTAAAGGAAGTGCTGTTTGCCAGCACATCCTGGGATTTAAAGAACCTCAAAAAGGAGGCCAAGGTTGAGTTTCTGCTGTGGCGCCATGCCCATTTTAAATGGGGGAAGATCGAAGCAGTGCGTATTGCACCTTCCAGAGGATACAGTGACCATCCTTGCCCTGTAAGATGGGGTGCTCCCAAATGCCTTAACTGCCTGAGTTTCAAGCCTCCCTCTACTTCCACTATTCCACTGTACCTCGTCCTACAAAAGGTGGTAACCTGTATAATATCCTGTTCATAAGCAGGGCCGTCAGCAAACAAATATTCCTGCTGCCAGGCTTGTTGTTTGAGAGTGAGCATAGGTACACAGATTACATTTTCACTCCTGCCCTTGTAGATAGTGAGAGGTGCAAGTACACTGATTTGCACTTGCTCTTCAATTCCCAGTGCAAAAATGTAGGTGCAGATTTTGCAAGAGCGAATTGCACCACTATAATGGATATTTTGAAAATTTGCCCTCAAGTATGAAAAGCACCAGCATTTTATAAATCATGTTGGTAGATACTGTCAGCTATTTTCCTCCTGGAAATCTCTTTAGCACCCAATTACTTCACGAAGTTTTCCCATGGAAATCTCAACTACCTTTAATTGATATCAAGTGTTTCATATCTGCTTGAGTTAGATTGTAGGCTCTTTGGGGCATGGTCCTTTTTTTATTCAGTCCTAGAGCCTAAAAATTCCACCTGTGCAGAATGGGATTTCATACTCTGCAAAGAGAATTCCACTGCGTTTCACAAAATTCCTTAAAAAACCTCTTCTTTTCTGCATAACACACAAAATTGTAAGAGTATGTTATATAAAATGGCATGCACATTGTGATGCTGTAAGGAATAGGGGAGCCATTTATAATATTATTTATACCAATATTACAAAATTGCAATGAATCTTATACCAGATATGCCATGTAAGGTATCAGTGGAAAAAGTATGATTTCCTAAAATGATAAACTTGTTTATATGTATGTATCATCTTTGTGTCAGGAGTTATAAATGTATGGTATATTTGATATCTCAAACTCTTATCTGGGTGACCCCCCAGGCAGAGTGGCATCAGCACTACTGGGCCTGTTTGATGGCTCATCAAGGGCAATCAGCTGTACAATGAACCCATTGAAAGAAGCCAGGGGCTATGCCTATGAGTCAGCAGGACATGTACCAACATGCCAGGAGACTCCAAATACTTTTCCATGCCCATGTGAGCTTGTGTTTGGGACAAAGGATATATAAGCCACATAGTAGAGAATATAAAAAGGCAGCTGCATTACCTCCATTTTGTCTTCAATCCTGCTTTTCACCTCTGGAGTAACTTCTCTACAAATTGAAGCTTTGAACAAAGGACTGATAGACCCATCCAAGCTTTGGATGTGTTCCAGAGGGACTGTATAAGCCAGAAAATGCTGCTAAGAACCTGATATATGGACTCTGAAGTCATATGTATGTACCTGGTTGCTTTGACCATTTAACAATGCTCTTCTCATCCTTTTCTTTTCTTTTATAATAAACCTTTGGTTTTAGATACTAAAGGATTGGCTGGCAGCATGGTATTTTGGGTAAGATCCAAACTAGTATTGATCTGGTAACATGGCTGGCCCTTTAGGGATCAGATGCATATTTTGTATAGTGAATAGAGTTTTAAGTAACTTCTCACTTTACTGAACTTATTTGCTGATTAGGAGACAGGAATGCAATAAAAGAGGCTGTGTGATTATTCCTCCTCCCCAGCTTCTTGATAACCAGTATGGGGGCTCAGAAGTACAGTTTGTGACTGCTTGGTGAATCTAACTACTGTGTTGACCACCAGTTTTGGGGGAATCTGCTCTCGTTTTTTGCAGCCTGTTCTGACCTCACTATTTTCAGTGTAGGCTTGGGTCACTCACATTTATAGAGTTACACACCATTGCATACTGAATTTATTATTTATGTATGTACTTCCTACTTGATAACCCTATGTCTGCCCAAAGTATGTCATATTTGTAGAACAGGGGTCGGCAACCTTTCAGAAGTGGTGTGCCGAGTCTTCATTTATTCACTCTAATTTAAGGTTTCGCATGCAGTAATACATTTTAATGTTTTTAGAAGGTCTCTTTCTATAAGTCTATAATATATAACTAGACTATTGTTGTATGTAAAGTAAATAAGGTTTTAAAAATATTTAAGAAGCTTAATTTAAAATTAAATTAAAATGCAGAGCCGCCAGGACCCGGACAGTGTGAGTGCCATTGAAAATCAGCTCGCGTGCCACCTTCGGCACACATGCCATAGGTTGCCTACCCCTGTTGTAGAATAAGAACTTATCACAATTTTCAATTGTATTTTATTTGGATTTCCTAACTTTTTCCATAGACTGATATAGGCCTGTTACTAGCCCCAGTGAAGAGGGGGCCAGTAACAGGCCTATAAAATGCTTGCATCCCTCAAAAGAGGAATGAATTTCACTC
Source organism: Terrapene triunguis (assembly GCF_002925995.2). Taxonomy (NCBI): domain Eukaryota; kingdom Metazoa; phylum Chordata; order Testudines; family Emydidae; genus Terrapene; species Terrapene triunguis. Next base: position 67,288,354 of record NW_020664393.1, on the reverse strand, counting down.
TTAAGGTATAAATATGAGTTTATTGTTCTGGATTAAAGAATATTAAACATTGTCTGGTGTTGATCATATACACAGATACACCATTTTCCTTCTGCCAAAAAGAAGGGAGTTTTTCATTTTGAAAATACACTTGTTGCTTTTGGTAGGATGGAAGCAAGAAATCAGGCAGGAAAGAATTGTGTGGTAGATTGTTTAATGATTTCATTGCCACATTGATCTTTCTCCCCTCTATTCTCATATTCACCACTAAATGAAGAAAAGAAGTTAGTACTGTAGATATAGTAATATTGTGTTACAAAACACCCAGATTATCAAGGCATTAGTAATTTATTGAGGAGATAGTACCATTTACACACCCACTGTTCCATTTCTAATTGTCTGACACTTATTTAGTATTGAATGGAAGGACACAGCAGGGATCATTGAAGCATGATTCTCTCTCGCTGCTCTCCCAGACCAGCCTTCCTGGGTTTCTAGGACATTTTTGAGAGAGCCATTCGTTTTCCCCTCTTTTACTGCAAATATCAAGAAACCCAAGATCTGGAAAGGCACCAATTACAGTATTTTATGGGAATATAAGTCATTCGTTTTTAAGGTGATAGAGGGCAAAGAAATTGCTTTTCCTTTTAGTACAGTATACTCGACTGCCCCTCTCTTATTAATCAGAGCACTTCCCAACTCAAGAAGTACTGGAAACATATATTTTTAAGATGCCTCACACTAGCCCTTATTGATTTTCTTGTGACTAAGCACTTGCTCATGCACATTAACATAAGAGACAAATAAGGTGGCAATGTATTATATACTTTTGTGTGCTTCATTGTTGTCCACTAAATGTCATTCAGAATGTGAGACTGACATGGACTGTGAGCCACACAGCTAGCATTGTATATTCAATCCATTAGCACCTGAATACTATTGCTACTGTATGCTTTGAACATGCAAGATCAATTTTAATATAGTTACATTAACTCCCACTGTCTATCAGGGAGTAGACAGTGCAGTTAGGAGAGATCAATGAAGTCCACAAAAAGAAAATATAGAAAATATATAATGAAGGTTGTAGATAGCTCAGGGGATTGATAATGGATTATTAGAGTCCCTGATTCTTAAGTCACCAGCCCAGACTGGCGATAATGACCAAAAGTTGTTACCATCAAATAGATCTTATCTTAAGGTTTTATACGGTCATTTGTTAATTGAATGTAATGGCTGATGGTGGGACTGATTCAGCACAGCAGAAAAGCTGGATAGACAGTTCAATGAAGAGAAGTACAGAAGGAAAGGTAAAGGTACTTAAACCAGAAATGTGCTTTTTACACTTGTTGGTTTTGTTTTCTATAGATTTTAATCTCAATTATTTTTGAGATGAAACAAATGTGAAATTTAGTGTATTTAGAATTTTGAAACACTTTTTTTTTTCTCCTAGTCATCTGGATGGTGGGATAATCATGAGACAGCTACTAGTCAGCCATCTTATATTTAGTCATATGATTAGAGAAGATGGGTGTCAGAGATTTTGCCTAATTTACACAAAATAAAGTAAGTAATTGTCAGGAATACAAATACTTTTTTTTCCTTTTTTGTTAGAACTACAACTGAATTCTAGATCCTTTCCAGTTGGGAGTAGCACAGAAAAGTTAAGAAAGGCCTTTTGAGATTTTTTTTCTTCCATCAGCAGTATATTAAAATTAAGAGCACAAGAATGGCCATACTGGGTCAGACTGATGGTCTATATAGCCCAGTATCCTGTCTTGCAACAGTGGCCGGATTCTTTACATGCAGGTTTAATTTGGCTAGAAGGTAGGTAGTTAGCTTTTATCTGTTCTTGCTCAAGAAGAGGATCTTGATCCTCGATTTGGAAGTACATTTAGAAGTTCCATTTTGTCATCTGTTTTCTGTAATCAGAACTGGACCAGATGGCCTTAGGATTCAAAGTCTACATGAACTGTATCTCCTTTTGATTACTTCTAATCAATATGTTAAATCAGTTCTTCTAGTCTCCAGGCCACTACTTCACAATCAATACCCAAGACTGAATAGATTGTTTTTCTTTCAAACAAACATACTAAAGGTGTAATATCCAGCCACTTGTTCTGGGGTACATCCTCTAGGGCTACCCAAAGAGCAACCTTGTAGTCATGTACTTGCAACAACATCTGTTCTGCTTTGTCCTCCCTTAATGAGCTGTTACCAGACATTGTTGTTCCATTTTCTGCTGACCAATATTGCTTCTCATTTCCCTTGACTCCTGCCAGAAAGTTATTACTGGAAACTGGAAATCAAATGAGGTGCCCTTTTGACTCTGAATTGTTTGTACTGATGCAGCAGACAAAATCCTACTTTTTCAGAAAAGCAACTAGGGGAAAAAAATGTAGTGAAATATTGTCTCTGCTAAAGATCCTCTCTCCAGAAGTAGTTCACTATATTGCTACTAATAGTCTGTCTTCAATCTTCCCAGGAAAATAATTGTTTCATAAATGCAGCATCTCTTTCTCATAGGCTGTTCTAATCTTCCAGTCTTCATGAATGGTACTTTCACCTTGAAGTGCACCCTTTGTTCACATTCAGTAGAGTATTGCACTATGTAGGGGCTAGCAGGGGAGTGTGTAAGACATGGCAACCTACATTGAGAGTGGTACTTGGACACAGTATAAGTGTCTTCTGTAAATATTTGTTTTTAAAGAAGAAACATTTTCACTTGGTTTGGCCCCATCAAATGCAACTATCTGAAAATTCCACAGGGAAATCAAAGACATTGCTTATAGCTCATTTCTTCCTTGAAATATGCTCTCAATATTCAAGCTTTGCAAGTGTCTTTGTTCTTTTATTTTTTGTAAGGATGAGTTTCCTAAGGGACACACTAGAGTATTGCTGGAGTAAATTGCAAAGGTACATTATTGATAGTGTCAGAACTGATGTTAATAACACAAAATAATAAGCATGAAAGGTCGTGTTTCAGTCTTCTCCCTTTTAAAAATAGCTAACTTCCCATTGCTTTATGAAAGAATCTACACATTGGTAGCAGAGATGGCTTAAGAAACCTTAGGATCTGGTCCTAACAATCAGAGGAGGCTTTGGGTACATCTACACTGCAATAAAAGACCTGCAGCATGGCTGCGGCTAGCCAAACAGCTGATTCGAGCTTGCGGGCCTCAGGCTGCAGGGCTACAAATTGTAGTGGGATGTTTGGGCTCCGGCTTGAGTCTGGGCTCTGAAACCCTGCAAAGGGGGTGGGTCTGAGAGCCCTGGCTCCAGCCCGAGCTTGAACATCTGCACTGCAATTTTTAGCCCCACAGCCTGAGCCCTGTAAGCCTGAGTCAATTGACCTGGTGTCACAGAGTCACCGGGCGATGCTCTGGAACTACTCCATACGAAGCCAGTCAGGACTCTGTGGGAGCATGCCTCTTCTCTCTGAGCATACTGTCTCCAGGGCAAGAAGCTTACCCAACTTCAAACTTCCTGGGTCTGACCTCGGAGCATTCAGCATCCCCTTTTCACACCGTGCGCTTCCCACAGTGAGTCAGCACAGGCGGGGCTCCTGGGGAAGCCAGAGGGCCCTACACCCCAACTCGGCAGTCAGACGTGACTCTCAGCCAGCCAGTAAAACAGAAGGTTTATTAGACAACAGGAACATGATCTAAAACAGAGCTTGTAGGTACAGAAAACAGGACCCCTCAGTCAGGTCCATCTTGGGGGGTAGGGAGTCCAGACTCCGGTTCTGGGTCTCCCTCTGTTTCCCCAGCCAGCTCCAAACTGAAACTCCCCCCAGACTCCCTCTGGCCTTTGTCTCTTTCCCGGGCGAGGAGGCCACCTGATCTCTTTGTTCTCCAGTTGGCACTTTGCAGGGGAGCGGCACAGGCCATCAGTTGCCAGGAGACAGGGTGTCGGCCATTCTGTGTGCAGACCCCTGCACACTCCTGCCCTCTAGGGCTCTGCAACAATCACACACCCTTATCCCACCACCTAGATACTTAAGAAATGCATAGGGGAAACTGAGGCACCCACACAGTATTCAGAGAAAACATTAAGAACATTCCCACTTGGTCACATCTGGTCTCTGAGACTTGGTGACACAGGTTTTTTATTGCAGTGTAGACGTACCCTTTGTTAACCATAAAGCAGGGGTAGACTGCGGTAGTTAAGGTACTGAACTGGGTCCGGAGCACCACTTAGGGTCTCAAGCATGGAGGGAGGGGTGAAGTCTAAAATATTTACTAAATGTTTCCTGAAATTTTACCTTATACTATCAGTGGCTGAAGGAGGGAATTGGGGTAGATACCCTGGGAAAGGAGAGGACTTGGGTGCTGGAGTCAGCTGGGCCAGTGGAAGCAGGTGACAGGCCTTACCAGATCTGATCATGAGCTACAAAGTTGAATTGTTGGGTGGGTTTGGTACTTTTCTGAGCCATCCTCCTACTCTGCTGGGTGTAGCCTTCCCTCAGGTCAGATGCCTGAGACTGAGCCAGCCCTACCCCGCCCTACACTGCCTCAGGTGTTACTGGGAGATGGTGGCCAAGTTTGGGCTGGGACCTGGGCAGACTGCACAATAAAGAAGTCCTGGCAGTAACAATGCTATTCCCCAGGCTACCATTACCCCTTCACTGGAACCAGCACACCCAGAGCCAACTCCTTGGCATCTCCTCTCCTCTTCGGCACCCCCAGAGCTGGCTTCGAGTCCTTTGCATGCCCCCTTCCCCATTGGCAGCATGTGGGAACTCCGGAGAGGCAGAGCTGCCTCCCACCGGCAGCCAGCACTAGCAGCCCGAGCTTCTCTGCTGCTGCCATTTTCTATGGGCACTGGGAGGAGACACAGCACTTGCCTCTGAGGCTGAAGCAGCAGCACTACCAGGGGTCAAACTTTTACTGAATGTGTCAGGATCAGGGTTAGGGGAGACTTCGCCCCTCTCCTTCCCCACCTTGTGGCGCCCCTGACTAGGACTCAGGAGATATTCATTCAATGTTTGGCTCTGCCGCAGACTCCCTGTGTGACCCTGGCCAAGTCATTTAATCTCTGTGTCTCAGTTCCCCATCTGCAAAATGGAGATGATAATGTGCATTAAATTAAAAGAATCTTTCTATAATAAAAGAAAAATACACTGCTTTAAATTGAGAGATCATCTTTCAAACTGGGAGGTGGTCTGATCACTGAGGTCACCAAGATCCAGAAATTATTATTTCAGGGCTAGGACTGGCTATAGAGTTAATATACTAAAAACGATGATCAATTAAATTTTTTAAAAAATACGTTCATTGGACAAACAAAAATGTGCCATAGAATTTTCTTAAATGTCCACAACAGATAATAAACACATCATGTCAGAAATGTTGCCTCCAAAACAAGAAACAGGAAAGTGGAGTGTTTCCAAACTCAGTTAGTAGTGAGAACAGTCAACCTAAAAAAATATATGGAAACAACCCAACAAACAATAATAGCTCAATTAACATATTGGGTCCCAAAGAACTTGCTCACAAAGGAAATTGACAAAATGAATTACTGTAATGATGATTGTCTCAGGTTAAATAACACTTAATGGATATATTGAACTTTGATTTATGAGCCTATTGACTTCCTATGAAGAAAGACACCTTTAGTCTGTGTTAAGAGATGAATGACGTCACCGCTTCAAGCATAGATGGATTTTTCCAAAGTGGCAGTGATTGACTCAGCTAAGTCCTGGAAAGGTGTAAATCAGAGAAGCCTTTTGACGCTAGATCATTTAATCATTTGAAAAGGCAAGTTATTGTGAATCATAGTACAAAATTAACATATCTATAAACATTATAGGGGAAGAGAATAACCAATGCCTTTACATAATCCAGAATGAATAACAGTGACTACAAATATATCCAGTGCTGTAGGTTTCTTCTAGAGATATTTTTCTCTGTTGCCTTTCAAGGGATTGGTCCTGCTTTGAGCAGGGGGTTGGATTAGATAACCTCCTGAGGTCCCTTCCAACCCTGATATTCTATGATTCTAAGCACCAATATGACTATTTCAATAACCAAAACTTATTCTATTGGTCAACCCCTACTACTCTATCCTGATCCTCTTATTTGGAGTTTTTCATTTTCCTATTGGGGGTAACTTCTCTATTTATTAGATGAAACTGTAGCATCAGGAGTATCTGAATTAAGTAGGCAAAACTGCACTTGTAACTCACATGCTTTATATAGTATTTGATTTTATTTCTCCAGGGGAGAAGAGAAACAGTAGAGAGGAGACATGGATCTTAGTTGGACACTTGGTGTCTTTGCACATGTGCAGAGACTGAGAGTAGGGCAGGGTAACTTAAAAAAATCCAGAAACTTCCAGAATAGGGTGCGGTAGTTACCAAACATGCTCAATAGTTGTTCTGAGACCGTGTAGGAAGTTTTTCATTGTGAGCTATCCATCTGGCAGGTCACAGCCTCATCATCCTCTGGGAGCTGAGCCAATCAGCGAGCAAGAGGGGGGAAGGTTTTAAACAGAAGAGTTAAAAACATCCCTATGGAATCAGCAGCTGATTAATGCAGGACCAAGCATTGTGTTTGCTATGAGGACTGGGTCTCAATACCTGTAACCACTTTGAATATAGGTATGTGCTATTCCAGATTTATGTACTAGGGAAGTCCTCCATTAAAGTGTGGTCCATCACAGTGTGTTTTATGGACCTAGAGAGAGAGCTGGAGGGAAGCATTAGTCACCCCTAGAGGCTACAGAGACTGTGTAACTCACATTTGGCTATAAGCTAACTGCTTTTAACTGAGATTCTGTTTCAGTTAAAGAGAGAAAATAGGGCAGCACTTAGTGAGATAAAGGTTTGCAACTTCTTGCCTGACTTAATATGGCTTATTGGGGTGCCCTCTAGAGTGAGACCCGTATAGAGACACAGGTAATGGATATGTGAGGTGCTGATCCCAATCCCTGAACCACTTTGCGTATAGGCTACACATTTCAGTGTCCCCAGCAATTAGCAAATGGGTCAGCTATTAACACAAGGGCTGGAATCCTGTTAGCTGTGGAGACCCCATGCTGTTTGTTTACTAACAAACCTACTGAAATGTTTGAAAGTACTGAGATGCTGCCATTTCTCAAGCTCTGAGGAGTCCAGGTGACACTCTGCATACTATGTTCACTCTATGAAGACTGAAAAATCATTTCTGAGAGAAGATTAGAGAGGTGTTCTCATGTGCGCACGTGTGCAGAATTATAAAAATTGTTGGAGGTTAAACCTGAGGCCTGGTCTACACTATGAGTTTAATTCGAATTTAGCAGCGTTAAATCGAATTAAACCTGCACCAGTCCACACAACGAAGCCATTTCTTTCGAAATAAAGGGCTCTTAAAATTGATTTCTGTACTCCTCCCCGACGAGCGGAGTTGCGCCGAAATTGATATTGTCATTTCGAATTAGGGTTAGTGTGACCGCAATTCGATGGTATTGGCCTCCGGGAGCTATCCCACAGTGCACCATTGTGACCGCTCTGGACAGCAATCTGAACTCGGATGCACTGGCCAGGTAGACAGGAAAAGCCCCGCAAATATTTGAATTTCATTTCCTGTTTGCCCAGCACAGGAGAGCACAGGTGACCATAGAGAGCTCATCAGCACAGGTAACCATGCAGGCCGATAATCAAAAAAGAGCACCAGCATGGACCGTACGGGAGGTACTGGATCTGATCGCTATATGGGGAGAGGATTAAGTGCTGAGCTTTTCACGTGTGGCTAGCAGGGATCTTCCCTGATACCAGCCACGTGGTGGGGGGAGGGATAAAGCGATCATCCCAGAGAATTGGATGCGGGGAGGGGGGTTAGTTTGTTTTCTGCTGCTGAAGGTTAACAGGAAAACCGCAGCACTCAACGAGCTTTGCTTGGTATGTGGGAAAGGAGGGCGCAGAAGCCGAAAGACAATGGCTTACCATGGCCGCATGCAAGCCGAATTCTGTTGCCTGGACCTGCGTCTGTGATCTCTAGCAGCAAAGCCACAGGCACTCAATATTAAGAGGCAAAATGCGACCTTGCACAGAAATCACATGTGCTATGTAATGTGAATAGTGTTGTTCACCGTGAAAGAGTATAAGCATTGTTCTGTAAAATTTATCTTTTTAAAAATTTCTCTCCTTTTTTCCCTCCCTCCAGCAGCTGCAAATTTTTCAAGCCTCCCTCCTCCGTCCCGAAGGCTGTCTCAGATAAGGCGTCGGAAAAAGAGGTCGTGAGACGAGATGTTCGCGGAAATCATGGAATCCACCCGCAATGAAAGAGCTCATCTGAATGAGTGGAAGGGACACGGTTTCAAAGTATAGGAAAGATGCCAGTGAACGTGAGGACAGGAGGGACCAACGTGAGGACAGAAGGGACCAACGTGAGGAGAGGAGAGACGCTCGAGATGAGAGGTGGCGGCAGGAAGATCAGAGGAGGCAGGATGCAACGCTGGGGCTGCTGCGTGAGCAAACAGACATGCTCCGGCATCTGGTGGAGCTTCAGGAATGGCAGCAGGATCACAGACTGCCGCTGCAGCCCCTGTACAACCACCCTCACCATGTTCCATAGCCTTCTCACCCAGACGTGTAAGAACGTGGGGGGGGGGAGGCTCCGTGCACCCTCCCATTCCACCCCAGTGGACAGCCCAAGCAAAAGGCTGTCATTATTTTAACCTTTTTTTTAAGTGGCCTTTTCCTTCCCTCCGATCCTCCTCCCAAACCCCACCTGGGCTACCTTCTCAGTTCTCTCCCTCTTTTTATAATCAATTAATAAAGAATACATGATTTTTAAACAATAGTGACTTTATTTCCTTTGAAACCAAGCTGTGATCGAAGGGGGAAGGTGGGTTGCCTACAGAGAATGAGTCAATAAAGGGGGTGGGTTTTCATCAAGGAGAAACAAACAGAACTTTCGCACGGTAGCCTGGCCAATCATGAAACTGGTTTTCAAAGCTTCTCTGATGCGCTGCGCTTCCTGGTGTGCTCTTCTAATCGCCCTGGTGTCTGGCTGCGCGTAATCAGCAGCCAGGCGATTTGCCTCAGCCTCCCACCTCGCCATAAAGGTCTCCCCCTTACTCTCACAGAGACTGTGGAGCACACAGCAAGCAGCAATAACAATGGGGATATTGGTTTGGCTGAGGTCTGAGTGAGTCAGTAAAGTGCACCAGCGACCTTTTAAACGGCCAAATGCACATTCCACCACGATTCTGCACTTGCTCAGCCTATAGTTGAACAGCTCCTGACTCCTGTCCAGGCTGCCTGTGTATGGCTTCATGAGCCATGGCATTAAGGGGTAGGCTGGGTCCCCAAGGATAACTATAGGCATTTCAACATCCCCAACGGTTATTTTCTGGTCCGGGAAGTAAGTCCCTTGCTGCAGCCGTTTAAACAGAGTAGTGTTCCTGAAGACGCAAGCGTAATGAACCCTTCCTGGCCAGCCCACGTTGATGTTGGTGAAACGTCCCCTGTGATCCACCAGTGCTTGCAGCACCATTGAAAAGTACCCCTTGTGGTTTATGTACTGGGTACCCTGGTGCTCCGGTGCCAAGATAGGTATATGGGTTCCATCTATCGCCCCACCACAGTTAGGGAATCCCATTGCAGCAAAGCCATCCACTATGGCCTGCACATTTCCCAGAGTCACTACCTTTCGTAGCAGGAGCTCAATGATTGCTTTGGCTACTTGCATGACAGCAGCCCCCACAGTAGATTTGCCCACTCCAAATTGATTCCCAACTGACCGGTAGCTGTCTGGCGTTGCAAGCTTCCACAGGGCTACTCACTTCTCAACTGTGAGGGCTGCTCTCATCCTGGTATTCTGGCGCTTCAGGGCAGGGGAAAGCAAGTCACAAAGTTCCATGAAAGTGCCCTTACGCATGCGAAAGTTTCGCAGCCACTGGGAATCGTCCCACACCTGCAACACTATGCGGTCCCACCAGTCTGTGCTTGTTTCCCGGGCCCAGAATCGGCGTTCCACGGATAGAACCTGCCCCATCAACAACATGATCTCCAAAGCGCCGGGACCCGCGGTTTGAGAGAAGTCTGTGTCCATGTCCATGTCCTCATCACTCTCGTCGCCACGCTGCCATCGCCGCCTCCTCCTTGCCTCATTTTTCTGGTCCTGGTTCAGCATAAACTGCACAATAATACGTGAGGTGTTTACAATGTTCATGACTGCTGTCTTGAGCTGAGCGGGCTCCATGCTTGCCGTGGTATGGCGTCTGCTGTGTTCACCCAGGAAAAAAGGTGCGAAAAGGTTGTCTGCCGTTGCTTTCATGGAGGGAGGGGTGAGGCTGTACCCAGAACAACCTGCGACAATGTTTTTTGCCCCATCAGGCACTGGGATCTCAACCCAGAATTCCAATGGGCAGGGGAGACTTCAGGAACTATGGGATAGCTATGGGATAACTACCCACAGTGCAACGCTCCGGAAATCGACGCTAGCCCCGGTACATGGACTCACACCGCCGAATTAATGTGCTTAGTGTGGCCGCATACATTCGACTTTATACAATCTGTTTCCAAAATTTGAATTCTGTAAATTCGGATTAATCCCATAGTGTAGACATACCCTGAGTTACAAGTCCACACAATTCAGGCTTAATCATTTTTTGCCTTTATTTGTATAATTTTAGACAGAATTATTGTCACTTATAATATTTGAACATATTTTTTATGCCAGACAATAACAGCAGACAAGACGGAATAGGTGAATGGGCCCAAGTTACCATATTCCCAGGCACTGGGAATTCTCCTGTACTTCATGATGGTCATTGCCTCCTCTGATCCCTTGGTCTGGTCTGTCAGTTCCTTTCCTTCAATTTTTGGTCCAGCATTTCTCCAGTTTGGGCCATGTTCACTAGAATTATTATACATTTTCAATTTCCGTATTACTTAACTTTTCTCCAGTCATCTTTTAGAATATTACACATTTTTTATGTAACTCATGTGTTACACATGCACAAGTTTCAATTTACCCAACTTTTGCATTTTTTTGTGGTTTATTGTAGATTTTATGTCATGCTGTTTTGTGTCACCCTGTTCCTGGGTCTTCCCAATAAAAGGATTCTTGTTACAATTTTGTGTATTTTTTCACCTCAAAACTTCCAGCACAACATGTTACCTTTGTTCTGTTGGCAATAACATCATTTAAAAGAGATTAGGTACTCTACATAAAAGAAGAACTGGGAAAACCACACTTATGCCAGCAGCACTTCTTGGCCTAAATGTTACCTCATCTAAACTCATTCACTGTCCATAGTTACAAGTCATTAAAAAATAGCTATCAAAGATTTTAATCTTACCATTAACAATCCTTCATTCTATATGTTAATACCATATTCAGTATGTCATCCCATTCTACCCCTTAATTTATTAAGTGTTGGGATTCCCTCTGAGACTTCTTTCTAGTCGGCTTCCCAAGAACACAGTTCAACTCCAGACTTTGTCACATGGGTATCTTTATTTGGCATACAGCAATGCTATGCTGTGTTGATTAGGACTCATATGCGGGGTGGATGCAGAGTACATCACAGATCCAAATTTACACAGAAATGTTTTTCTTTTATATACATTTACACATTTCATTGCATTTACTATGTATTGCATTATTCATTTGGGGATTAGTCTGGTTACTTTGCAGGAACCAATCCCTTTACAGCATGCTCTGTCCATGTATTGTCTGTGTATGACTTACTCTTTACCTCATCTTTACATTTCCAACCTAGCTTGCTTGGCCATTGGCATCTTATTTTTTGTCATTGGACAGTTGGCACTATCCAGATGGGAAGTGATGGGTCTGTGGGACTGGAAGGCCTTATGTAATATAAGGAAATCTTCCCTCAAGGGAAGAAGGTAACATAAGGTATCCCAGATATATGATGTCTATTGTTCTTGATATGGATTTCTTTACTGTGTCTTGTCATTGGCAGGGCTCAGTGGAGATGTAATTCCAGAGAGGAAAGTCCTCCTAAGGAACAGTTCTGAGGTCTGAGGTATTCCACAGCGCACACTTCATCTGATAAGTGACCAGAGATCTTCAGTATGTTGTACAGGCTTTTATCAGGATGACCTACGGTAGAGATGAAACTTGTTAAGGCTGCAGAATTGGGACTAGTGGTTCACTCATGGTGAGATCCCTTTGATGGCAAATTTGGGGGAAATGTTTACTATTGAAGGGATCTGACTAACTTTTCCCTAATTGACTTCTTCTGAATGCTACTGTGTAAGAGGAAGCGTGCTGAAAGATTTTTGTTGGGCTGTGGTGGTGATTTGTATGGAAAGAAAATGTATGGGGAGTAATTTTCAGTACATTTCTTTGTCAGTAACCACAGAGCTCCCATTCACAAGCTTCTTCAAAAGTACTGGGCTAGGGCAACAACAATGATAAGATTTAGGTTCCGACCTGTACAAAGGACTAGACTTTCTCACTTTGTGTCAGCAAGGGTGGTGGGTGAACCACAGGTGCAGAGAGACTAGCCTCTGGCCCACCCCGCCCCTTCTGCCTGAGGCCCCGCCCCTCTTCCCCCACCGAAGCACAGAGGCCCCTGCTCCATCCCTGGACTGCCCGAGCACCTCCAATCCCAGAGCGCTGGGTGAGCGACGCATGACCCTCCCCTGCCCTGGAGCGCTGGTCAGTGCATCCCCAGTGCCGGGGGCCTTCCACTGCTGGGCGGCCCCAGCCACCCCAAGTCCTAGACATAGGCTGGCCACTCTAGCTCCAGCCCCACACAGAAGGCTTCCTGAAAAGGAGGCACCCTGCCTGGGCTGGGTCAACTAGTGGCAAGCAGGAGTGGGCCTTGGAGCAGAACATGGGCAGAGCCATTCAGGGCTGTTTGGGGAGGCACAGCTTTCCCCAGCCTATGCTACACGCCACCCATGCATGACAGGTTCACAAGGAGGGAAGACCCCAGGAGCCCTCTTCAGGGCTAAACACAGCTGCAGTCCCTGTTGTGTCCTGCATGCAGAGATTGTTTACTCCTTTCAGCACCATGAGCACAAGCCACTACAAAGTGTGTGGAGAGAGATCGGAGGGCCTATTGCCCCTTGTTATTGCCCAGCAGATCTGTCTATGTATGCAGCTGGAGGGAGCATGCTGCACCTTCCTGAGGTATAATCCCTCCCAGATCTCCCCCTGGTAGTTTGGCTTCAAACCTCCTGCCATGCAGGCCAGTGTCCCTCATTGAGATTGACATTTGCAAAAGCTGGAATTATTAATTCAACTGCAACAATATTGTTGGCAAATGTATTTTTTTTTTTGTTCTGGCTTCTCATCTGAAGATAAATGCCTCATTAATCTTAGACATATCATGCTAAGAGTATTATTGAAGTTAGACAGAATGATGAGTAACATTCTAGGGAGCACAGATTGGTACATGCGGGAATACATTTGCCCATTAGTCTCCCTGCATTCAATACAAGCAACCTCTTTTGTTCCTGATGCTGCAGACTGGAGCTTGCTGATCTCCCCCTTACCCCATTGCTTCCTAATAAATTAATACAAGACAGACAGAGTGTATTATATTAATTGGTACTCACCTGCGTTTCCTTGCCGAAGAAAGGTAGAGGAAGAAGGGACAAGTGACTTGAAGCCATCACTAAACATTATGAGCAAGAGAAATAAGCAGTAAATTCAATGCAAAATGAAAAAGTAAATGTTTAGAAGGGATCTTCCAATTGTCTCTCTTCTCCCCTTAGTTGTGGTTTTTTACATCATTAATATTTTACTGAAGTTTCATGATGATTTCAAGTACAAGTGATATGGATGATTTACTCATATGCTGCATCAGTGTCAACAGAATTTAATCTACAATACAGGGAAACAATAGCAAGATACTCTGTTATACATTATGTTTAAAACTGTGCAAATGCAACAGGTGTAATTGGGATTACATTAGGTATAAGAAAAGGAGGGCTTGGTCACAAGGTCTCAACCGATGAGGTAAGAAATTCACTATGACCTCTACATGCAGTGACCGCTGAACTGTTTCTAAATGAGGTTCTATTTATCTACTCTGGTCAAGTAGGTCATATTGACAATGTTTTTACTCTGCTAGTTTATTCATAGATTCAAAGTTCAGAAGGGACTACTGATATTATCTATTATCCTGCATAACACAAGCCACAGAATTTCCCTGAATTAAATCCTGTTTGAACTGCAGCATATCTTTTAGAAAAACATCCAAACTTCACTTAGAAACAGTCAGTGATGGAAAATCCACTACAAACCAAGTTGTTCTAATACCTAAATACCTTTGCTGTCAAAAATGTGTGCTATATTTCCAGTCTGAATTTGTCTAGCTTCATCTTCCAACTATTGGATCCTGTTATATCTTTGTCTGCTAATCTGAAGAGCCCATTATCAAATATTTGTTCTTCATGTTGGTACTTATAGACTGTGATCAAGTCAACCATTAAACTTCTATTTGTTAAAATAACTAGATTGACCTTCTTGGCCATATCACTATAAGGCATGTTTTCTAATCCTTTAATCATTCTCATGGCTCTTCTCTGAACCTTCTCGAATTCATCAACATCTTTCTTGAATTGTGGACACCAGAACAGATACAGTATTCAATCAGTGATCACACGAGTGCCAGGAGAGATGACAAGGTGGCAGGTGGAGGGGCCGCAACCATCTGGACGTAGGCTCTGGGGGTCGAGGGAAGGATTCCCTCAGAGCTGGTGGAAGGGATGGCAAGGAAAGGGGCAGGGGGACATTGGCCAATGACGGGGTCGCAGCAGAGGGGACAGCCCCTACCACGGAGGGCTTAGCCTTCTTGGTGGGGCCTTTACCCTTCTTATTCCCCTGGCCTTTTCTACCGGCCAGGGGGCCTCTCCCTGAACTGGATGAGGCAGACGGCATGGCAGCAACATGGTCCACACCCCCCTGGGGTGAGGGGTGGGTGGAGTCCCAGTGCAGCCCTGGCCAAAATAACTCCAGAATCAGCTTCTGGAGCCGGGCCAGGAACCCCGGGGCTGGGCACAGGGTGTTGAGCCAGTGCCAGAGCATGGATAGGACTAGCTGATTGAGCACCAGTGGCTTCCCCTGAAGGGAGAGGCACTGGAGCAGTTCTGCTCACCTCTGCAACCGCGCAACCACCCTGTCCTCCAAATCGTGCCAGTTCTCAGGCGATGAAGGATGTGTGGCAGAAAGATAAACACCAAGATAGAGCAGTGGACCCGCGCCCCACTGAATGTCCTGAAGTGCGGGTGGGAGGGAGCTCGCCTGCCACCTGGCCCTGATCATCAGGCCAGAGCTCTTGACCCAGTTGACCCAGGTGGAGGAGGCCACCGAGTACACAGATTGGCAGGCCTCCACCTGCATCAGGTCGCCCGGGTCCTGGACCACGAGGATCACACCATCGGCATACACTGATAGGACCAGCCGCCTCTCTGGCTCACAGAACACCATCACCGTCAACCTCTTTTGGAGGAGATGGAGGAAGGGCTCAATGGCCTGAGTATACAGCTGGCCTGACAGCGGGCAGCCTTGACACACTCCTCGCCTGAAGCTGATGGGTTTGGTCAGGGTCCACTTGAGCCTGACCAAACACTCCCCGGAGCCGTACAGCACCTGGAGAAAACCCACGAATTGGGGCCCGAAGCCGAATGCCCACAGAGTGCCCTGGAGATACCCATGGTCCATCTGGTCAAATGCCTTTTCCTGATCCAGAGGCAGGAGGGCAAATGACAGACCATCTCTTCACCCAAGCTCAAGGAGAATAGATCAAATAGACGTTGTAGAAGATGGTACGCCCCGGGACAGTGTAGGTCTGGTCAGGATGGACCACGTCCACCAGCATGGACCCCAGTTGAAGCGAAATGGCCTTCACCATAACCTTATAGTCCGTGCTAAGGAGGGAGACGGGATGCCAATTCCTAAGGTCGCGGAGGTCTCCCTTTTTCAGAAGCAAGGCAAGCACGGCTCGCCTGCACAACAGAGGGAGGACTCCGCTCCCCAAGGACTTGGCCCAGACGATAGCAAGGTCTGGGCCAAGGACATCCCAGAACACGCGGTAGAACTCCACGGTCAGCCCATCCATGTGCAGAGATTTATTGGTGGGCATGAGATGGAGGGCTTCCAAGAACTTAGCCAGAGTGAGAGGCAGCTCCAGCCGGTCTCAGTCGCCTGCACAGACCGTTGGGAGTTCGTCCCAAAGCATCCTGCAGGCAACGTAAAAGACCATGACCTTCTCACACATCTCCACCGGATCCATGAGGGGGGCACCGTTGTCCACCAAAAGGCAGATGATGTGCTTTTTTGCCCTCCTCTTTTTCTCCAGGGTATAGAAGAAGTGGGAGACGCAATCCATCTCCTGCAGGAGACAGATGCGGGATCGAAAACAGGCACCCTGGGACCAAAGGTCATCGATGGCCTGGAGCTTCTCCTGCTTCTCCCAGCATGCTCTGCAGAGGGATGGTTCCCCGGGACTGGCAGCCAGACACCTCTCCAGCTCTAAGACCTCCTGTTCCAACTGCTCTATTTCCACATCCCTCCGCCAGCTGGCCCCCCGGGCGCAAACCTTCCCCACATCCCACCACCATTGCACCAAGGGAAAGGCCTGCCTCTGCCCTCACCAGGCCAGCCAGAACTCCCGGAAGGATGCCATGAAGCCCACGTCCTCCAGTAAGCTATTATTAAAGTGCCAATAGGTGAGCCCCACCCTCTCCGAGATGAAAGAGGCCGTCACGGCCACCAAATGTTGGTCCAAGAACGGGGCCGGCTGGATGCTGGAGCAGTGGGCCCGCAAAAAATGGTGACGAGATAGGTAAATGCGATCCAACTGGGAGTGGCGCGACCAATCGACCTCTGTAATATATGTAACATAAAGGTGGATTCATTGTCCAGGTGATGGTTGCGCCAGATGTCCACCAGGGAGTGATGATCTCTGATCTCCCAGAGGACGCCCGTGGCAGCCTGGAACTGCTTGGTCCTCATGCGGTCCTGCTCTTCAAGGGTGGTGTTAAAATCCCCGTCCAGGACCTGGCACTCGTGAGAATCTAGAGAGCTGAGGAAGGTGGACACCTGCTGGAAGAAACACACCCGGGGCCCGATATCTGAGCATAGATGTTGACTAAGTCCAAAGTCAGCCCCTCCACCTAGGCCCGGAGGTGCAGCAGGCGACCTGGCATGAACTCAGTTGTCCCCAGCACCTTGGGCTGCAGGTCAGGGGAGAACAGGGTAGCCACACCACCCTCACAAACTTAAAGGTGGCTAAAGTACATCCTGTCCCCCCGCTCCAGCCGCCTTCTAGCTTCAGTGGCTGGGTCCGTGTGGGTCTCCTGCAGGAAGTTTACCGAGTATCCCCCCTCCCGAAGGAAGGAGAGCACCTGACACCTGTGGAGATCCACCCTACAGCCCCAGGGGTTCAGAGTGGCAAAGATGGTCGGCGATATAAGGAGGGTTGGGGAGGACCCTCATGAGCAGGCATGCTAGTGGTCCCCATAGGACCCCGCAGCAAATCGTGACCAATCCCAAAAACCATCAGAGAGTCACGGAAGCAGTGGGTCTGCCGGTAGGTCACAGCACCCTGCCTCCTGGTCCCTTTGCCCTCCCCCCAAATGGCCCTCACGGCCTGGAGGACAAGATGAAAGTCCCCCCAGAGCTGGAGAGCGAGCTGCACCCTGTTCCTGGAATCATGGGCATCCAGTAAGAAAGAGCGCAGCTTGTCCCGAGGTACCTGGGGGTCTGGGGTCATAGACCCCTGACTGTCCCCCGGTTGGGTCCCGATACCGGCCGAGTGGCCTAACCCCGGCACTGGGTACTGTGGCAGAGGGAGGACAGCAACCCCAGGCAGGCCAGGAGAAGGAAACACAAAAACCACCTCCCGGGGGCCATTGTAGAAAGAAAACAAGGCAAAAAAGGCACTAGAGAAGTGAAAAGTGTTATGAATTCATTAAAAAACTCTGATTAGCACTAATGTTTGCCTATGAGGGATGTGGAAGTAGAGCAAGGCCTGACAGGAACTTTCAGGTGTTTGAGATTTGCTGCGCTGGGGAAGTTTTCCAGATGCCAAGTAGGGCCCCGGAGCGTGATGGAAAGCTCTCCAGAGAAGATAAGTGTTAGATCAGAGGATCTGGATCTGAATTCATTTGTCTATTCAGGTCTGATTTGTAACTATCTGTGATTAGGCTTAAAACCCTATAGTAATTTCCTGAATACTCTGGAGAGAGAAATTGTCATATGAACTACAGCCCCATAAGGTATGATCACAATCTTATAGAAAGAAACCAGTGCACAAGGTTATTTCAGAACAAGATCATTTGGGATAGCTAGCAACAGACTTTGCTTCTAAGTGGTGAAGCAACGGTGTTTCATAACATAGAAATTGTGTATGTCAGTCTAGATTGTCATAGACCACACAGGAGCTAAGCACTAAAAGTATAATTTCATAGAATCATAGAATATCAGGGTTGGAAGGGACCTCAGGAGGTCATCTAGTCCAACCCCCTGCTCAAAGCAGGACCAATGGGGCAGAGTTCTTTCCCCTGGCAACATTTTCTAAAGTATTTCAAGCAAGTGATTAGAGTTAATCAGGTTTATCATCAAATTGTTGAGAACCTTGCAATAGTGTCATTTTATATATGAATTATGAGTCTCCAATTATGAGATATGGAAATCAAATGGCATCCATTCAAGCCTGGAAGACAGAGTAACTGTTCCTACTCTATCAGTTGTAGAACAGGCCTTGCTAGGTAGGCAGTTAATCCTCACTTCTGAGATTTGCTGCCTCCCTGATCTGAATTTTTACCTCTGCTTGAACAACAAAAGGACCAAAACAAGAAACAGAAAACAGAGAGAGAGGAAAAAGCCTAATTATTGTTTTCAGCAATACAATTAGCTTCCCTAATTGTCTCTCCTCAGTGATTTAAACCAACTTTAAACATCTACAGGGAGACAAACAAGCTATTCCTGTAACAACCGAGTGAATCTAGAAAAGGGAGAGTAAATACAAACTTTCCACTGGAAATTTTTTCTAGAGTATGAATAAAACAAATATAAAGAGCCTTCTCACAGTAGCATCAACTAACGTTCAGTTTACAGGGGTTCAAACTTTGGTAAGGATTTTGTAGTTATATCACTCTCTGTACAATTAAGTCTGTACCTTTTAGTCTCAATCCTTGCATGTCAACTTTCTCCATGAAAAGCTTAACACAATAAGACTCTTCTAGAGCAAAAATAGAGATAGTTCAATGGCAAGTTGTTTACAAGTATATTTTGTCTACTACTTCTCTTGCTTTACATTTGCTATGTTGTGGAAGTCTCTATACTGGTACTTCAATTTCAATTGTTCCTCTTGTGACACTGAAGGAATAAAGGTTACAAAGTAGCAGCCGTGTTAGTCTGTATCCGCAGCTGTAGCCCACGAAAGCTTATGCTGAAATAAATTTGTTAGTCTCTAAGGTGCCACAAGTACTCCTGTTCTTTTTGAAGGAATAAAGAATCCTATAGAGCAGTGCTTCTCAAAGTGGTGGTCCGCGGACCAGCGCCGGTCCGCGAGCCGTCGGCTGCCGGTCCGCGACGAGTTTCCTCATAAGAGCGTCAAATAAGATAATAATATGGCACGTTGGGAAAAAATTGCCGGTCCCCCACATCAGATAGCTTGAGAAGCACTGCTATAGAGTACTTTGTGCTTTTGCAATTATATCCTTTTAACATTCCAAACCTTTAGAGGGAGTATATTAAGATGAGCTGGGTTCAAGTCTCATTCACAAGAGAACTACACTGTATTTACTTTTATTTTTTCTTTTCTTCTTAAAAATTATTTTCAAGTTGCTTTTCTAAAGATGCCACTCTGACGTACCTGGAATCTGCTAGCTCTGTGAAGCTCCAATGTACTTATGCAACTGCATAAGTCTAGTCCTGCCATGAGTGCAGGGGACTAGATGACCTCTCAAGGTCCCTTCCAGTCCCATGATTCTATGCTTAACTTTAACTACATAAGTAGACCCATTGATTTTCATGGGGCTACACACATACTTGGAGTTACTCATGTGCTTATGTACCTTGATGAATATGGACTTAATTCACAAAACAGTGGCATTGCAATCTTCCCTACAATGTCTTGCCAGTATGCCCCAGCCCTGACCTACAGCGCTACCTATAGGGGTAATAGGAACTACATTATCCAATGTTCTTGCAATCTATGTGTTGTGAAGGTCAACACATTGGTGCCAGTTAGTGCTGAATGTTGCAGTTGATTATTCTGTGGATGCCTCCCCACTAAGAACTTGACTGAGACCACCAACTAATTTAAGATTGGGACTCAAATCAGATATCATATAACAATGTTATGTTTTTGATGTGATGTGTTTGCTCGCTTGTATGGGTATTAGAACTGGGCAAAAATGTTTTCAGTGAACAGTAAATGCATTTTGGGGAGCACTGAAACTATTTATAAATTCAGGTCAAATATGATTAACAGTTTCATCTAAAAAAATGGTAATTTTTTCCCCAGAAACATTGAATTGTTTTATGTTGACATTTTCAAAGCAAATGTTTGACATTTGATTTCAAATGGACATTCGTTTTGAAAATGTCAGTTTGAATTTACATTTCATTTCAAAATCTTGTTTCAAAACAACATTCAAAATGTTTATCTGACTTGGTTTATTTATTTGGTTTTTAATTTCAGCGATAAAACAAAAAAATCAGTTTTTGGTTTAAAATGAAGAGGATTTTTGCATTTTTCAGTTTGGCCACCAAACCCAACAAATGCATTATTCACTAAACCCTAGTGGATATATATTGTAAGCAGCAGCTTTGCACTAAAGAATCATTTCACTTAGATTTTGGATAATGCTAGCTATCAGTTGTGGGGCAATTATTTTAAAAAGCCAAGTATTATATCAGGAAACTATTTCCTGTCCGCATATCTCTAACTGCCTAAGCATTTAATTTAGCAGAATTTAAGATGATTGGTAATAGCATGACCTGGTGATATTAAGTAATATTATAGCTTCTAGCTAACTAGAATGTGTTAGCAAAAGGTAATTTTTTTCAACAATGGGTAGTACTCAAATTGTATTAACATTTAAACCCACATATTTGCATATTTTATGTATTACATATATGACACATTTAAAACGTAACTGTCCTATTGCTGGATCTGCATTTGGCAGATGTATTCTCCCACTTTTGCCACAAACTTTCTTTTTGCTTACAGGTTGGTAGTCTTCTGACTTGGATCAAATCATTTCTGGTTTCGTGGCAGCCTGAGGCTTTGTGATTCCATACACTATCTCCTCTTTACACATAGGTATGTGCTGGGCTTGTGCCCTTTTATGTGTTAAAGGAGTGTCTAGTGATTTATTCAAATTAAGTTGACTTCCCCGATTTATGAACTTTTCATGAACTTTTGGTGGATTTGTTGCAAATACTATCCTGTCCTGAATCATTTCATCATTCACAGCCGCAACTTTAATTAATCCACAGACACTTGGATCTTGCACTTTGTTACAAAATGGATAGCACATCAATTTGGGGTTAGCTTTTGGGTTGACATATTCATCAAACTTCTTGAGCTCAGCTCTTTTTTTCATTTCAGATGACTAATAGATTAATAGACTTTAAGGCCAAAAGGGACAATTATGATCATCTAATTGAACCTCCTGCATAAAACAGGCCACAGAATTTCACCTAGAGATTCCTGTATCTGCACCCAGGTATTCTAAATATTTCTCCTTCTCTTTTCCACCCAAAATAAACAGACAACAGCTTTTCCCTTCTCATCTTTGGATTTCAGGGGATCCTTTGGATCCTTTTTTGAATTTCTTCAGCTATGGCTACACTATAGCTTAGGTTGATATAACTTATGTTGCTCAGGGGTGCGCATAAGCCACCCCCCGTAAGCAACGTAAATTACACCGACCTAAGCACCAGCGTGGACAGCCCTATATCGGCAGGAGAGCGTCTCCCGCCAATATGGTTACCGTTGCTCATTGGGGATGGATTAATTAAGTCGATGGGAGAGCTCTCTCCTGTTGGCTTAGAACAGCTACACTAGCAGTGCTACAGTGGAACAGCTGCACCACTGTAAACGTTCTAGAATAGCCATAGCCTTCCACTACTCAGGAAGGGTCTTGCTTTCTCAATTCAATGTAGGATGGTGGTGACCCTACATACTGTGGTGTCTGGTGAGTTAGAAATTCATAGATTGATTAGACCTGGCAAGCTAGAAGTGAAAAACTCTATATCCCATTACCAATCAATGTGCCTAAACCATCTCATTTTTTATATCAGAGTTTTAAGTTACCCATGCAAGTTCTGAAGAACAAGTTTACCTTGTGGTTTGTTGTTAAAGTTGAAAAATGAACCATGATTACAAATTGAGAAATGATACATCATGAATTTGATATTTTAGTTAGTGATGGAAACCATCTATGCAAATAGGTTTTAAAGTGAAAGATATACTATCAGCAAATGTTAATATACATATGCAGCAGGGATGGTGTTAAAGCCAAAAGGTCGGAAAATATGTGTACACTGACAGGAGATTGGGGGAAATGTGCTGAATCACTTTCAATGATGACCATTTAAAAATAGGGCACACACGTCTAATTTAAATTCAGAAATCTCCTTGGCATCTTATTAATTGTTACTATGGTTTTTTTCCCCTTGTATTTTATTCACACATTTAACTTTACTAGTTCTGATTTGCTTTGTCAACTACAGGAAGCTGACAGATAATCCACACTTTGAAAGATGCCAATTCATTTTAAATGGACCTGAAATTTAGTTGAAACTATGAATTTTTAAAATATTAAAAACATTTTGTTAATGTCAGTTGTGATAGGTGAAGGGTGTGTCTGATGCATCGGAGGATTTGGAGGGTGAAATCCTGGCTCTATTGAAGTAAATGACAAAACACCCATTGATTTCAATGGGACAAGGACTTCACCAGTAGTTTTTATCTATTTAACTATCTGCATTTTTAATGTACACATCAATACGGAATCTGAGCATTAGTTTAAAATTAGGATATGGATATTCCTATCCTCACTAAATGACTCATTTGATTCTGTGATTTGTAACATATAGTGAGGTGTAATTAATTAATGTTTTAAACAGTTTGAGATAGTTTGATAAAAAGAGCATGAACTTGTAAAGTATCTTATCCTTGTTGCATTTAATATACCTGTATGTCTGGATTTTAGTAGAGCTGCTAAAAAAAATTGAAACATTTTTTTGACTGCAAAATGGCTTTGTGACTAAACACATTTTTGTGTAAGATTTTCATTTTAGATATTTCATTGAAAAACCAAAAACTGAAAACCAAGCTTACTTTGGTTAAAACTTTTCAGTTTTCAAAATCCTAAAACTATTTTTTCTACCAAAAGCTGAACATTTTTACTGAAAACAGTTTATCTGAAAAATTTCCCCATTAAATTTTGTGGGTTTATTTAAAATTCCTTTAATTATTTTTAGAAACAAGGTGGGTGAGGTAACATCTTTTATTGGACCAACTTCTGTTGGTGGAGGGGGACAAGATTTTGAGCTCCACAGAGCTCTTCCTGAGGTCCGGAGAAGGAAACCACAGAGTCCAAGCTAAATAAAAGGTGAGGCTGATTAAGCATAAGACTGTAAGCACATGTTGTATGAGTCCACTTAAAATGAAGTGGACAATTAACACCTCTGCAATCATAGGACAATGGAGGGGCAGCAGGGTGTGTTACAAGTTTTGTAATGGGCCATAAAAACATTGTTTATGTTAAATCCATGGTTTTTAGCATCTAGCAGAGTTACACATTTAAGTTCCCAGGCTCATCTTTTGAAGATATTGTGCAGGTTTCCTCTGAGGATGAGGACAGAAAGGTCAGATATGGATTGATCACTTCTATAAAGTGACAGGTTTCAGAGTAGCAGCCGTGTTAATCTGTATCCGCAAAAAGAACAGGAGTACTTGTGGCACCTTAGAGACTAACAAATTTATTTGAGCATAAGCTTTTGTGGGCTACAGCCCACTTCTTCGGATGCATATAGAGTGAAACATATATTGAGGAGATATATATACACACATAAAAAGAGCATGAACAGGTGGGAGTTGTCTTACCAACTCTGAGAGGCCAATTAAGTAAGAGAAAAAAAACTTTTGAAGTGATAATCAAGATAGCTCAGTACAGACAGTTTGATAAGAAGTGTGAGAATACTTACAAGGGGAGATAGATTCAATGTTTGTAATGGCTCAGCCATTCCCAGTCCTTATTCAATCTGAGTTGATTGTGTCTAGTTTGCATATCAATTCCAGCTCAGCAGTCTCTCGTTGGAGTCTGTTTTTGAAGTTTTTCTGTTGTAAGATAGCCACCCGCAGGTCTGTCATTGAATGGCCAGACAGGTTAAAGTGTTCTCCCACTGGTTTTTGAGTATTATGATTCCTGATGTCAGATTTGTGTCCATTAATTCTTTTGCGTAGAGACTGTCCGGTTTGGCCAATGTACATGGCAGAGGGGCATTGCTGGCACATGATGGCATATATCACATTGGTAGATCATAGGACCTAATCACATCAGCCATGCCATCAGGGGCTCGTTCACCTGCACATCTACTAATGTGATATATGCTCAAATAAATTTGTTAGTCTCTAAGGCTTTGGCTACACTTGCGAGTTACAGCGCTGTAAAGCCTCCCCCAGCGCTGTAACTCACTCCCCGTCCACTCTGGCAGGGCACTTACAGCGCTGTATCTCCCTGGGTACACCGCTGCAGGTACTCCACCTCCCCGAGAAGCATAAGAGATAAAGCGGAGTGGCTACGACTCACGGGTGTGAGTGTAAACGCTTGCAGCACTGTACTAATCACCTTGTCAAGTGGCCAATCCTCTCCATTGTTGTGACCGGCTGCAGGAATGCGGAAGTGCCGGTTTCAAAGCTCGTACCACAGAGAAAAAGCAAACAGTTTGCTGTTTGCTTTGAGTGAGTGAATGAATGAGCAGGGGGCCGGCGGGAGTTCGGAACTTGCAAAATAGAGAGCTGACACGCTCCAAAAAGCACTCTCTCTCCCCCCACACTCCCTGTCACACCCCACCCCTTCCCACCCCACCCATTTTGAAAAGCACGTTGCAGCCACATGAATGCTGGGATAGCTGCCCATAATGCACCGCTCCCAACACGGTTGCAAATGTTGCAAGTGTGGCCACGCCACTGCGCTGGCAGCTGTCAGTGTGGACAGACTGCAGCGCTTTTCCCTACTCAGCTGTGCGAAGACAGGTTTACCTCACAGCGCTGTACAGCTGCAAGTGTAGCCAAGGCCTAAGGTGCCACAAGTACTCCTGTTCTTTCTATAAAGTGATGATCCACAGGTGATATGGTGCTTTTGTCTTTGTCTAGAGACAATGACAGACCTCTTTAAAGCTGAGTGCTAAGCACCTTCTTTCAGGTTAAATGTAAGAGCAATTAAATGCCTCTTTATGTGGTGATAGATGGAAACAATATGAGGCTACTGCCCAGGGCACTGGGCTGCATGCTGAAGACTGAGCAGGCCCAAACTGCATAGTCTGAGGGGTTTCTCTGGGAGTGGGTACAAATTTATGGGCTAAGGGATTGTTTGAGAAACCTTGTATGTGTTAGAGAAGAGGAGAAAAACCACTAGACAGCAAGAGAAGCAGTTATGAGTGTCACCCTGAGAAGGAGCAGGGACAAATGTTCTTGGGTACTAGACAGGCAGGCTTGGGGATTTCTAAGCAAAGAACCTGTCTGCTGTTATCTATTTCAGTTGTGTTCAGGGAAACAGGACTTTGTGTCCTTTCTTTGTAAATGAACACATTTGCACCAAGGAATAGACCTGCTTGTGTCATCAATTACTCCTTGTAACAGAAACAACCTTGCATATTGTTAAACAGCACAGGCCAAAGGGGCAGTAATATCTTATGTAAAATTACCACTTACTATCTACATGTGTAAAGAAGAATAAGGAAAAGCTGTCACATTTGTGTGCACACTGATGATAGATAATAAATCCATGGTAGCAGATATGAATGATGGTTACTCTCTTTAACTATATTGCTTAGCCTAGCAGTCTCATATCATGTGACTAATATGCTACCTTCATTATGTAGTACCCCATTGGATAGGGTACATCATGCTTACATAATGGTCCACTTCCCCCCCACCCCTCAAATTCTACAAAAACAGAACCACAACTGGCTGAAGAAAGAGGACACAGTTCCATCACTTTCTGTTAGTTAAATGTATGCACTGAACATGTCCTTTTCTCTCTTTATCAGTTTTTATGATTAAATTTAAAGATATGCATGCTTAGATAAGAGGTTTATATTCCAGTTCCTCCTTTATATGGTTGATTATAAATAGGCCTCTTTAGAAGGCAATGTGTTCCAGCAAATATGGCAAGGGACAGGGCTTCAGAAGACCTGGGTTCTATTCTGAACTCTTCCATTGACTTGATATGCGATCTTGAGCAAATGTCTCTCTGTGCATATTTTTATTTTAATGCTTTTGGACCCAGTTCTCCATCTACTCCATAATACTGCAGAGGGTGAACTCACCCCTGTGCCAAAAGCCTATGCATCTCTTAAACCACTTTGGATTTTGAGTGAGTCTTAAGTAGAATTTAGGCTTAAGAATCTCAAACCCCTCCATCCCTAGCGTTTCATTTGATCTTCATAAACTTCAGTCCATGTTCTCTGAAAACCTGGTCTGAAATTGTTTGCATATTTGCATCTCACAACTTCTTTCTGGCATCCCTCTATCAACAATTGTCTCCCCTCTAAGGTCTCAGCCCCTTTCTATAGGATGTTCTTCTTTAAGGCCTGAATTTACCAAATTCAGCTTCCAAATGAAGCTTCTTGCAATGCTTCACTTCTAGCCCCTGCAAAGGTTATCTGTAGAATTCAATTTGTGAACTTATTGTATAGTTCTTAACCATATGTAAATTGGGTTGCAAATTTGGGTCCTTATTTATTTAACTGTAATTTATATCATGGATGAAATGACTTTTCTCCTAAATGGTTATCAAGTGATATTCAGCAATATGAGCAATACATTTAGAAATTGCTGTGGGCACTTGAAGTTATATACTCATTAATGAAATAAGAACCTATAAAAAGGACTATAAACTATTAAATGTGATGCCATTACTAGCTTTGCAGTGGATATTGTAAGCAAAGCATGAAAAAGCATCCTCTGAAAGAGAAGCATCACTTCTTTTTATGTACTTTGTCTATGAAATTGTGCCCTAAAATAATAATGATAAAATGAATAAATTATACTTATTGCAGCGAATAAAGCCAAAGACACTGGGTAACATACTCTGTGTTCTCTTTTAATTACATCTATAGCAATATCTAATAAAAGAGAGAGAGAGATGTTCTACATATGATTTTAGTGGGACTATTCACTGTAGTAAAAGCAAGCACTTGTATAAGTAAAGATGGGAGAATAAGGGATTTTTCAGTTCACTGGCAAATTGAAAACGTTTTTAAAAAAGCATTTCAAAATTTATGGAAAATTGAAAAGTCTAAGAAAAAATCATTTGCAGTAAAATGAAATGCTTAATTTCATCAAAATCCAAACATCTTGTTTCAATTTTGACCATTTTCATATATTGTTGCATTTTTTTAAATAAAACTAAAGTAAATTTGAAAAAGTCTTTTCAAAACAAAAAGTCCAAACATTCTGTTTTGAAAATGTCAAAAAAGATATATTTTGTTTAGGTTATTTTTTTTCAACAGAAACAATTGAGCAAAACAAAACAAAAAATACAAAATGTTTTGGTATCATGAAATCTGCTTTTTTCACAGAAAAAAGTTTTTGCTGAAAAATGTCACCGCGCCCTAAGTTTGTTTTTGCAAGATTGAGCCCCAAATTTGCATCATATAAAAATTGTGGCATTCTCATTATATGAATGGTCATGTCTTGAGCTCCTCTTGGATTATGTAGAGCTTAAAATCTTATCATATGTCACTGAAAAGATAATTTATCTGTATTATCAGTAAAGTTTTATATTTGATCTGGGGTCCTGCTGTCCTTAGGTTTTATTACTGTACTTACAGATATTTATATAATATATAGGCAGACAATTTATTTTTATCATAGATTTACTGAAATGATATTAACTGACAAAGATAAAATCTGATAGAACTTATTATTTTCTCAATTTTAACTTATTTGCAATGAATATACCTGTTTCTGAGATGATTAGCTATAGTACTAGTAATGATCATTTTTCTTTGCTTTCTCTTTAATTTAGTTAATTTAGTTGTGTAAGGTCATGAGCACTATTACATGGACTGAAAAATGGATGAGGGATGATAAACAAATCATAATGATAAACAGTAACATTTCAGTATTGGGGGAATGGTCTAATGGGATATTGCAAGGATCAGTTTTAAGTCCAGTTTGATTTAATATATATTTTTAATTATGTGGGGTATACAGCATATTGTTATGCATATATTATACGGAATAAGGGGAGGTATTGTAGGTACTAGTGAAAACATGGAAATAGTACAAAGAAAAATGGACAGAAAATAATTAAATTCAGCTTAGAAAAATGCAAGCATGAGGAAAGAAATTAAGCTACATCACAGATATTAAAATATTACTTTAATCTGAAAAGTAAATCTGTTAAAATAGCATTGTGGGGTTCCATATTCACCATCTCTTAGTTGCTATTTTAAATTTTCTCAGGTAACCAGTACACAAGATGATTATTTTTTCCAAACTGTTGGCTTTGTCAATTCAACCTGGGTGCAAAGAATCAAGCTGGGTTCTTTCCTACTCATCCATTTTCTCTAGTAATATGTTCTGCAGGATAAATTGTCTCTTCAATGACAACTCTGCACCCCTATTGCTTTCAATAGATTTCCCACTGTAAGTGACTGGAAATTAGCGGACAATTCTGTCTATGATGTAAAGGAAAGAATGGACTCCCACTCTCTCTCTCTCATCTGTTTTGTCTCTTTGTGCTAGCAAGAGTGAAAAGCAATAAAAACTCATTTTCATTACTAAAGGAAGTAGATATGACTCTAAATTCACAAAATGAGCAGAGCTGGTTGAATAAAGATTGTGGATAATGGACTTGACTAATTTTCCCAGTCAACTGATGAATAACATTATTATTATTATGCCAGCGTTAGAGATGTTTGAATGAGATTCATCAAGGGTTAGAGGCTTGGCCTTTATATGGGGTGTGTTATGGAGGGGGAAAAGGGGCAAGAAGCGTCTCACAAACACATACTTTGCATTGCCTGTGTATGAACATGGCAGAACTGTAATTGCTTTCGTCTGTCTCCAGACCATCATGGTAGCCCATAAGTGGTGTAGTATCAAGAATGCTTGCCCCCTGTACTGGGATCCCTGGAAGGCATTCTGATGACATAATGGTTGCCCTACAGTGGCAGTATGGGAAACAGGAAAGGCTTGAACTGTGATACCATTTTGTTTCAGTTGAAAAGCACAGTATTTAAAGAGCCCAAGACATAAAATCTCTGTAAAACAAATACCTTGACCCAGACGACTGGAGCAAGCATCCTGTCTTAGTGGATGGCACCTGCAAGTAAAATGATTTTATTCTAAATAGAAGCAACATTTAAATGGCTCTTTCTAGAAAAGATCTTCTTTATTGGCCCTGGTAGGGGTATTAATTAGATAATCATAAAGAAAATAGGTCTTTTCCATCTCTCAAATTCTATTGTCCATGAATCTTTAGTGGTTGTCAAATTCACTAAATCCTAATATTAAACAATGACTTATGCAATGCAAGTTGTACCTACTTGCTACCTTCAACCAAAGAAAGGATAAATTAAAATAGGAATACTGAAAATAATTGCTGTATTCTTATGATATTCCCCAGGGTACAATCTGGACAGTTGAACAGCTGTGTCCTCTCAACCCTCCAGTATAGAGTGCCTTTTAGACTGCTGTGCTATAAGAACAACCACATCACGCCTGTTCACATACAGCCTCTAACATGCAAAATCACTCCCAGCTGAATGATATGAGTGCTTCTAGCCGGCCACTCCTGAGTTATATTGCTGGGTGACAACAGTAAATTCTCAGTCCCAGACTTGTCCCCAGAAATGTACATCTTGCACTGCCTGGCTCTTTCCTTCTGTGCAGTACAAGCTCATAGAAAGTCCGTCATTTCATTACTAGAAAATATGAACAAACCCAGTTATCTCAAATGGTGGTTCCCAAGCACTTCAGTCTAAACACACTGGCTTAGAGAAAACAATAAAACAAGTTTATTCACTACAAAAGATAGCTTTGTGATTACAAGTAAGGAGGCATAAAAGTCAGAATTGGTTACAAAGAAATTAAAGGTAACATTCAAATAATAACTAATTTAACAACCTAAGTTAATTCAAAGCAAATATTTCTCTCACCATATGCTAATCGCAGTCTTACTGTCTGAAAGCCCACTACCCCAGTTCAGTGATACGTCTTTTGTCTTTTAAATGTTGTTAATGCCATGAGTAGAGATGAGGGGAGGGAGGTGATTTGTGTCCTCTGTTCCTCATTTTTATATCTTTTCCACTTCTTTGAGCATCCTCTTCAGCTGGGGTTACGGTGACAGCCAGAATGCTTACACGGCACCCCCCAACTGTTCCATTGCTAAAATGTAAATTTCTCAATCACACCCTTCTTCCTGCTAAAGAATGGCCACTCAACCCAGGAATAGTTCATCTGATTATGTTGACCCCTGGCTGAGGCATCAGTTTGACTTTGTCTTTGAGGAACTGGTTTGGGCTGCTTCCCTAGAATTGGAATATGCCTTAGTAACATCATACAGTAGAATCTTATAACTTTTCATACAAGGTTGCCACAGATATTTTACCCAGAACAATAATGATCAGTGAATTATAAGTTTTCAAATGATACCTCAGAAGGCATACTTTGTACAAAATTTATCATAGTTTTGTAAAAGTGGTGAACATAGGGATACAATCTGTCACAACTCTAAAGTTGCCACAGGACAATATTGTTCTAAGTAACCACTGTAAATCTTAGATATATTGTAGTAAGAGTTAAATGGGAACCTATAAGAAGTATTATATGTGTGTTTAGGGATAAACTGCAGGGCTGTAAAATATAGAAGTAATTTAGGACTGAACAGATTGAGCAACATTTGAAGAGTCTCCACTTCTATTTAATTTCTGTGAGGTGTTGTGAGGTGATGTTAACTCTAGGTTGATTATGGCATTCCCTTTCTAACTCACAGTAATGTGAACTTGGGAATTCAAGGCTTTCATGGTTCTAAAAGTCTGTCACACAATCATCTACATGTAATGTTATTCTGTACAGATTTCTTCATGCATTATATATAGGTTAAAAGAGTTTGCCATGAATAGTGGGTTCACAGAAAGGACAGGGTGAACATTTGAACTCACTGGTAAAAAAATAAAAGCCATTTTTCACTTTCTTCACTCAACTTTCAGTCACCCTTCTAATGTAGTTTGCTGCAAATGCAACATTAATCGAACATTAAAATTCTATAAACCTGTTTCTTAGTTTCCTCTGACAGTTTTCAAGTACCACATAGATAAGAACTCCCAGGCTTCCTCTGCATCTTTTTCTGAATATTGCTAGAAACTGGATAGCATCAAGCATTTGCTGGACTTATGTAAGACTAGTAAACAAAACACTTAGAATTATTTGACCCTATGAGTTTTGCATTTTTTTCCCCAAAATACGTCGATATAGATAAGCTGAAAGAGAAATGGTCATATCTGAAGGGGGGGGGAAAAGAATGTTCCCAGGGTAGGAAAGAATAATGTGAAATAGTGATTGATTATTCAGTTGTTGGTTAAGAAGAAGTGTGTATATTTGTGTGGGGATAGCGAGATAATGAGGACGTTAATTCCAGAAATCAGGAGTACCTCCACTAAAATTAATGGAACCATACCAATATAAATGTAAGGAAAATTAAGCCCATATATAACAAATATTGAGAAATAGTACCCTGCACCCTGAAGATATGGAATAAGTGAATACACCCTGAGCCTATCAAAAAGATTTCACAACATAACATTCTCATGCAGCTGCTGTAGCATTTACTATCAGATAGTATCAGCGTATCAATAACATTTTGATTAACATTTTGGTATTTCTAGCCAGAATGGAAGCAGAAGTGATTAGAAATCTCATGACAAAGCCAGTTGTCCTCAGATTCCCGATTCATTTTTAATAGGCTGAAGGTGATTGTGATAAGCTTTGATTTAATCTGACTTTTTGTGCCTTTATCTCCCAATTGACAAAAAAAGAATTATTTTTTTTAAATTTAAGGACAGGTAATTCTGTTATTTGAGGAAAACAGACATTATTTTCTATAAAAATTTTAATGCTCATACACATAAGTGTAGGTATGTACAAACGTGGGTTTTTTCCTCCTACTCCTAAATACACATACCCAATATTCTAGCTGTTTTAGATAACCGCAACCTTCATCCTCTGTTCTCTCTCTGGCAGGAAGTTACTTAAGCACCCGCCCAAGCTAAAGCACAACAGTTGTTGCATTGACGTCCATGCAACAACTCATGTGCTTGAAGTCAGACGTGTTAAGGCTCCACTGACTCAAGATACTTATCTAATAATTTTCAATAGTTATATGGCTCCATTACCAGAGTAACTGAACTGAAGCATGAGAATGATTGATTTTATTTCTATTGCTGTAGCTCCCCAGACATCTCTTTTGAGGGCTTTGCATCCATAACGTGCATTGATCTCCAACACAAAGTTCTAACTGTGGAATTTTGTTGCTCCTCCCACTTTCCAGGAATTTTGTTGCTCCTCCCACTTTCCAGGAATTTTAAATTCACAGCTTATTCCACGTTCAGAATAATTTTGCAGATGCAGCATCCCCAGGACAATGCCTCTTTTACTCCAGGCTCCCTTGTTCGTGGCAATTATAATTGTCTAGCTGTTAGTACCACGTTTCAGAAAATATAAAAGTATTTTCTTGTTTATGTATATGATGAAGTAACCGATCCTGGAAACACTTACGAGGTGCATACATTTACTCGCCTGAGTAGTAAACTTCAGTGGGTCAACTCATATGAGCCAATTTACACAGGGACTTATTACTTACAGGTGTAGACCCAAAGTTTGTTCTCATAGGTTAATACAGTATGTTTAATTCCCAAAACACTATATATATATATATATAGAGAGAGAGAGAGAGAGAGAGCTGTAGGGTGACATTAGAACTGGTAAAAAAATTTTTTTTTAATTACTGGGTTTGAAAAAAATTCAGTAAATGTCAGAAAAGTTGACATTTCTACATTTACGATCATCTAAAAATTTCAGCCAGTTCTACAGCTTGTTGGAAAACCCTGAAAAATACCAATGAACATGTTGTTGAAATGTTTCAGGGTTTTGTTGCTTAACACTGATTTCTTTGATGAAAATCTTCATTGAAAATTTTGATTTTGGAAAATTTTGATCAAGTAGGCACCCAAATGCTCTGAAGTGCTTTGGATAAACCCAACTCATTTTCATATCTTGTCAATGTAACCATTCAAGTATATTAAATGTGTTTTATATTCCTAACATCCTAGTCTTCCTTTTAGTTTGATTGTGAAAAATGGGGATCTTACATTAGTGTGATATTGACTCCATTAACAGTAATAAACTGGGAAATATAATGAAAATTCAATATTTTATATTGTTACTTCAAGGGTACTTACTGAATAAAATGGTTAGATGTGTCATTAACTCTGATTATCACTGTTCCAGAATTCTTGATGGGTATAAGGAGTGCGAAGGCCACTTATATATGATTATCAGTTAACTAAGTAATTCTTGATTGACCACAGCTATTACTGTATCTATTGTGCAAATTTGTATTTAGATTAATGAAGATACATCACTTGGACCATCATCATTCTTTTATGACCATTCAAACTATAAAATGTGATGGAAACCCCAGTTATTGCATGTTACTGTATGTCTCATGTAGCAATTTTTAAAATATCACACTCAATGCTGTATTTCTTTTTTTTTTTCTTGGAGAATATTCTTGTTTTATTCTGTCTGACACCATTAAGAAGCATGAAAGACTTTGGAGTCTGCAAAGAAGAGAAGGGAGCTGGTTAATTACTTTCTTTTCCCCTCTTTTTTTATGAAAAGATTTATTTTACATTAATTTGGGACCAATTTTCAAGCAAGAGAGAGGTTTTTCATGTGTATTAACATTTTGAAATCTTTGCAGTAAATAGATTTATATGCTTATGTTTAAACGACAGCCTATAATTTACAGAAAAATAGCATGGCTTATCAGGTTACACTCTAGGCAAAGTGGTTTCATGAGATGTTGTGGTTTCTCTTGTCAATGAGAAACTTGCTAGACCCCCGAGACTCCTTAATTACATTCTTTCTAAGCTACAAGAGTAGTTGTTGTTGTTTTTTGAATAGCATTCATTTGCCAGTTAGGTTTATAAATATCTCCACAGTGCCTCAGTCATATAAGACACATACAAAACTCTCTAGTCAAGATACTTAACATTATAGTGCTCCTCTAACTATTAAGTTGGCACATGCCGGCTATAGAAAAAAATTGCCATCCTGGAACAGATCAGTGGTCTATCAAGTCCAGCTTCCTCCTCCAGCAATCGCCCCCAATACACTAATATGTCCTGGCACCTATGTGACATCTCTGCGAAATTACAGAATATTATAAAATGGGCAGCATAACAAGGTGTATTGGCACTTTAAGATTTAGGAGGAGAACCCTCTTGGCCCAGTGCTACTTCTTTCCAGGAAGAATACCTGTAAGACAGGGCATATGGTCCCTCGGGGGAAAAAGGGGTCTGAGTGAGGGCTGTTTGAAATTTAGGTAAAATTGATAGTGCTGGCTCTGTTTTGAGCGCCAGAGACCTGCATTCCAATGGCAGAATGGGCTGCAACACTCAGTAGTGACCTTGTGTATATCTACACTGCAAATAAAAACCTATGGATGGCCCGTGTCAGCTGATTTGGCTTGCAGGGCTCAGGGGCTGCTTAATTGCTGTGTAGATGCTTGGGCTGGAACCCAGGCTCTAGGACCCTGTAAGGTGGAAGAGTCTCAGAGCTTGGACTTCAGCCCGAGCCCAAAAGTCTATCCCGCAAATAAACAGCCCCTTAGCCCGAGCCCTTTAGCCTGAATGAGCTGGCACAGGTCAACTGTGCATGTCTAATTGCAGCGCAGACCTACCCAGTGAGGGAAAAAGACAATTTCAGGGCTGGTCTCTCTTTAAGATCCAAGAGAGCAAGGATTCCTGCAAATGTTGCCCCTTGAGATGCCATGACAATAGTCCTAGACGGAACAAAAGATAATGTGAGTTAAGGGGACCATACAAATAGCACCTGTCCATCAGACCAGTAAGAGACCTGAAAGGAGTTGGTGGTGCAGGGGGAGCTTGCCGCACAAGAGTGTTATAAACATTAAGGGTAAGTTATAGTTTCTTATTCAGCTGTGTTTATTTTCGTAGAGCTTGGGGCAGACACTCCTGGGGAAGGGCTGAATTGATTTTAAACTAGGAAATAAAACCCCTGGCAATAGAAGGTTTTTGTTCTGTAAAACATTCCATGGACCTAGACTTTTGACTTTATTTGGCCCACCACAGGTGGGAAAATTCTTTCTGGGGACCGCTGATGGAAACATCGTGTCATGAGGCATAATGACAGTCATTGTAATTTTACTTTAGTCAGTGAAAATGCACATATTATTGTTCTTATTCATGTCATCATTTTTGGATCTTGTGAAGATATGGACTGTGATGGGTTGGATCACAGAAACCCTCTTGGGGTTGCCAACTGATGTGTCAAGACTACTACTGCCCCTGCTTTCCCTGCCAGCTTGGGACTCCAGCACCCTGTCTTGTTGAGCCATACACGCCAGTCTGCTCCAACACAGACCCAGGGTCTGAACCACGTGCCCCAAAGCTGCAGACTTAACTGAAAGCAACTTAAGAAGTGTTCCTGTTTTTAATACTCAGATGCCCAACTCCCAATGGGGTCCAAACCCCAAATAAATCCATTTTACCCTGTATAAGCTTTATAAACTCATAAATTGTTCACCCTCTATAACACTGATAGAGAGATATGCACAGCTGTTTCCTAACCCCCCACCCGTATTAATACATACTCTGGGTTAATTAATAAGTAAAAGTGATTTTATTAAATACAGAAAGTAGGATTTAAGTGGTTCCAAGTAGTAACAGACAGAACAAAGTGAATTGCCAACTAAAATAAAATAAAACACGCAAGTCTGAGTCTAATACAGTGAGAAAACTGAATACAGCAAGTCTGGGAATAGGAAGCAGTTTAGTAACAGGAAAAAGGTATTTCTGGAAATTACAGGCTGGTCCATTGACTGAATTTTAGTTAAAAGGTAGTTTTAGGAAATTTGAAGGGGTCTAATAGAGAGGATTTGGAAAACCAAAGCTTGGCCAAAGACAACCAAATATGGTATTCTTAAAGGAATGCCGTGTTTCACTGCCTTGTAATTCTTTGTTGATATTACAGCCAGAGCAGGCCAGAGGATATTACATATAATGCTTAGATTATTAGTAAACCTCTGACAGAGTGCCACATTAGGTGTTTATGTCTAAGGTGCTGAGCTATGAGATAAGTGTGACACTAGCTCATTGGATTGTGAAATTGATTAAAAGGGAGGAAACAAAAAACCCAGCTATCACCATTTTTTAAGCTGCGGGGCGGCGGGGGAGGAGGGGAGGGAGTGACTAGAAATATGAAAGGAATACAGTTGGCTTCTCAGTCTTCTTACAGCTGTCTGAACAACATGGGTGACAATGCTGACTGGAAGCAAGACTTTCAATTGGCCAATATCTAATTGTGAGGAAGGATAAATAATGAGGAAGAGGACAACCAGGAACCAAGCAGGTGGCTAACGCAATGCATTTTTGATAACGAGAAAATCCTTTGCCTTGCTGCAAAAAATGAAAAAGAGTCGTATTAGAAAAACTGCAGCATACTGATCCAGAAAGTGTGTCTTTAAGGCTTCTGGCAGAGGCTCCATCTTTTGAAATACATCCATGTTGCTGAGCGGCATTGCAGAGCTGATCCGATTTCATAGTTATGGTCTCAGTATAAGATGGATAGATACCGTGGATAATTCTCAGAAGGAGCTTCCACATTGTCCTTTTTCAAATCCCTCCTAGACACCTCCTCCCCTTGGCCCATAACAAGGGAGTTTTTATTATATGTATTTTTCTTCAGATGTAGCCAAAGCATGAGTTCTAAAGGAGATTTAACCTGCGTGGGAAGTTGTAAGGTGTATTAAAGAATTAGTTATATGTTACACAGCAACGTTAGGCAAAAGTACCGTTTTCCAACCAGGATGATACGTTAATGACCTGCAGGGTCCACACAGGCCAGTTAGTCCCCAGCACATTGGCATACATTAGAATTTACACCCCTGCTGTTATGATCTCAGGCGCAAACCCTCTGTCTTCTTCCCCACTTTTTAGTTTAGATACTGTTAATTTTCAGAACCACAACACACTTAAACTTGCTAAATACTTTTATTTTTTGGAATCATAAATTTTATAAAATAGAAGCTCCCTCCCTCAAGTTGGATGAGTTCCAGCCCCTAGACACTATTGACAGCACAGGTACAATATTAAACATGACAAGAAAGAGCACTGCTGAAAGAAAAGGGTCCATCTGAGCTGTCCTTTTGCTGAACTTACAGTTCCCAAGCAAAAAACTTCACTGACCTGCAGCTAAGGTTGTAAGTATCAGTTTCTGATGGAGGAAAAAACCTTGAGAAATCTCTAGTTGTCTCAAAGTATTAGCAAGCTGAAATCTCTAAGTCAAGGTATTGCAAGATATTAAGGTTTGCTTTCTGAAAGAAGAGCTGCCAGGCATACACATCCAGTGTGTCAGATGCCAAAGGGGGAACCAACCATTTAAAAATAGTTCACCAATTTTAATATGAAAATTCATATGAGCATCCAATGCTTTGGACCAGTGTGGTGGTCATGAGATGGCATCACCTAGCCCCATTACATTTAATGTTTTTTCCCTTCTGTTCCTATGAGAGTATTTACCAGCATCACCAATTGTCCTAGACTGTTTTCAAATAGAGCGGAATGAGTAATTGGTTATTTGGTTTGGGGGCTGACTCAAAAAATCACAAAACAAAATCTTTTGAGTCAACCCGAAATGGATAAATACTTCTTTCACTTGGCCTGAAACCAATTTTTTTTGTTTCATTTTTGTAATGAAAAGTCAAAATGTTTCACGTGGAAAATGTCAAAATAAAACATTTTGACTATTTTGATATTTCACCCTCATTGTTTTGGCTGAAACTGCATTTTTCAGCACATGTTCAGTAAATTTCACCCAGCTCTACTTCCAAACCATCAAGCATACTCCTAGTAGCTCATAATAAAGACTATGGGCATTTAATATTTCTGCAGATTCCCACTTTCCTGGTTACAACCATTACACAGGCAATGATGAAATCCATTGCCACCATAGAGATCATTCATAAACCTCTCTTACTCTGGGATGCCGACTATGTTTTGACATCTAGCTATGCAGGCAGAGGAGGATCCCCCCTGACAGGAGGAGTTCTCCTTCAACACTTTAAATAAGGTAGTATATATTTCATCCATTCATTTACTCTCCAATGAGAGGCTCTAAAATTGATTATATACCAACAGTGCCATTTTTAATTATGCTAGGTCACTTGCTCTGCCTAGCACTATTGGGTTTTGGCCTTGACTTGAAACAAGGTTCATGCCATGAGCTCGTAATGAGTGCTGTGATGAGCCAGACAACAGCCTTCTGCAATCCAGATAGGATTTCCATATGTGCCTGCCTGCTTGCTTTAACCTTTAGCTTATCTAAATGCTAGCTGAGTTGCTCACAGAGATGATTATAGAGATAGAAAGGAAAAAAATCCTGCAACCAACCAAACTAAACCAAAGATGTTTAGGCTATGTCTGGAATACAAATACACTAATTTTGGAAGATGAAAGTACAGACACAGGCATTATTTTAATGACTTCTTAGACCCTTAGTGAGCTGCCTGATTAACTAGATAAAAAAATTGCTTGTGTGAACAGCAAGCCCTCAAAAATCATGTTTGGCATAGTGAGCCATCCCAGGCAATTGGCATATTATGCTTTGAGTATGTTGTTTTGGAGCAATGA
Organism: Terrapene triunguis; assembly: GCF_002925995.2. NCBI lineage: Eukaryota > Metazoa > Chordata > Testudines > Emydidae > Terrapene > Terrapene triunguis. The sequence continues at coordinate 67,249,277 of NW_020664393.1, read as the reverse complement.
CAATTTGTCCCGTTGCCCTAAGGAAAGATGCACTCGGAATAAACATTGGAAAGGGGCCAGCTCCTGCATTGAGATGGCAATTTCTTGTAAAAGACCTAGCTACAGTCTCATTTCCCGGTAAATGGAAGTGTCCTCGCTGGCACCTACAGCTATATAATCACACATTGTTCTTTGACTCTGATAGATGCAAGATTGGCCCTCACTTGAGAGAACTGCCTAACTACGGCTGACAGGATCTCCAAAGTGTCAATATGTTCCAACTGCCCCCATACATGTACTGCTGTTAGTGCCAATAAGTAGTGCTGTGACCAGTGTCTCCATTAACACTGCCACTTTTCTCCTCCCTTTCTAGGATTTCCGAAATTTCTTGTCCTACTGTGCAATGCATTTTGCCTGCAGGTGGAATCAAAGGGTCTGTCTACACTACGAAATTAGGTTGATTTTATAGAAGTCGATTTTTTAGAAATTGATTTTATACAGTTGATTGCATATGTCCACACTAAGCGCATTAAGTCAGCGGAGTGTGTCCTCACTACCGTGGCTAGCATCGACTTATGGAGCGGTGCACTGTGGGTAGCTATCCCACAGTTCCCGCAGTCTCCGCCGCCCATTGGAATTCTGGGTTGAGCTCCCAATGCCTGATGGGGCAAAAACATTGTGGCGGGTGGTTTGGGGTACATGTCATCAGTTGCCCCTCCCTCCGTGAAAGCAACGGCAGACAATCGTTTCGCGCCAGACACCAGGGCGATTAGAAGAGCACAGCAAGGCATGCTGTGCATCAGAGAGGCTTTGAAAACCTGTTTCATGACTGGCCAGGCTTTGGTGTGACAGTTGTGTGTGTTTCTCCTTGATGCAAACCCACCCCCTTGCTGATTTTAATTCCCTATAAGCCAACCTCCCTCCCCCCTTCGAAATAAAGTAACTATTGTTTTGAAACCATGCATTCTTTCTTTATTAATTAAAAAAAAATGAGATAACGGACAAGGTAGCCCAGGTGGGGTGGGGGAGTAGGGAAGGACAAGGCCACATTGCTTATTGTAGCCACACTAAAAATCAAACTGTTTGAATGACAGCGTTCTGTTGCATGGGCCATCCTCTGGAGTGGAGTGGCTGGGTGCACAGAGCTTCCCCCTCCCCCCGCGTAATTGGGTGTCTGGGATAGGAGGCTATGGAACATGGGGAGGAGGGTAGGCGGTTATACAGTGGATGCAGTGGGGGTCTGTGCTATTGTTGGCTTTCCTGCAGCGCCAACAGACGCTTCATCATGTCCGTTTGCTCCCCCATTAGCTTCAGCATCGTGTCCTGCCTCCACTCTTCATGCTCACTTAATTCTTTCCTGGCCTCTGCCACTGAATGCCTCCATGCATTAAGCTGTGCGCTATCAGTGCGGGAGGACTGCATGAGCTCGGAAAACATGTCATTGCAAGTGCATTTTTTTGCCTTCTAATCTGCGATAACCTCAGGGACGGAGATGATAGGGGGAGCGTAGAAACATTCTACGCTCTACAATTCTGGGGGGACTGCATGGTCACCTGTGCTGCTGAATTCGCCACGCTGACCAAACAGGAAATAAAATTCAAAAGTTCCCGGGGCTTTTCCTGTGTACCTGTCTAGTGCATCGGAGTTCAAAGTGCTGTCCAGAGTGGTGACAATGGAGCACTCTGGGATAGCTCCCGGAGGCCAATACCATCGATTTGCGTCCACACTACCCCAAATTCGACACAGCAAAGTCGATTTTAGCGCTACTCCCTTCATCAGGGAGGAGTACAGAAGTTGATTTTAAGAGCCCTTTAGGACGACGGAACGGGGTTGGTTGTGTGGACACATTCATTTTTAAATTGACCTAACGCAGCTAAATTCGGCCTAACCCTGTAGTGTAGACCAGGCCAAAGAGAATAGGGAGGAGGATGAAGAGTATGAGTGCCTGGTCTGCATTCACCAGTATTGTTTACAAAGCCATATTCCAAGATACACCTGTGCCCCTCCTTTGAAGGGTGTTTTGACTTTAGCCCTACGAATGTGAATCACGTAGCTTTATTAACACCAATTCTCCATCTTTTATCATGTCATCTTAAAACATCTTAAAACCTGCAGACATGTCTCCACTGATAGGATGATCAATACCCCCCACAACACACCTTTCAATGTTCCTGGGTCTTACCCATACCTATCACAACATGTGCACTAAATGCCCCAATAACAACGATGTCAGTGAAATCAGAAAATCACCATGCTCGCAGATGAATTCACACAGGAAAATGTTAAGACAAAAACATCATCTCACTTGAGGGTGAACACTTTTCACAAAACAAGCACTCTATGTATGACCTCTCAGTCACCAAGGAAATCTGAATAACACTTTCAGAGGACGAGCATGGGAGCTTAAATTCATAACTTCGCTAGACACTAAAAATCATGGACTGAATAGATAAAGTGGATTTATTGCTTATTACAACAACCTATAACCCACTAACAACCACATCCAACCACGTTTCTTTTCCTTTCCCTTCCCTTCTCTTCCCCCAGAGGTGACACGAGAGGGGGCGGTAATGGGGGAGTCAAAATGCCCTCCCAAATTGGCCTGCGGGGGGTGGAAAGGGACAGGGGCTCTGTCCTTCTCTCCCTGCACCTTCCCCGCCTCCCCGCCCCAGCATGTTCAGCCGCTCTCCCTGGCAGGTGGGTGGAGAGCGGGTGGAGAACGGGATGGAGCTGTTTCTGCAAGAGAGAGCCCAGCTGGTGAGGCAGCGGCCACCCACTCCCTGCCTGGACTCGGCTGCTGGGGGTAGGTGGGGGGGAGAAGGGGCTCTGGCTCACTCATCCCCTGTCCCAGACAGGCTGCCCCCCCCTTGGGCACATGTCCTTCCCTTTAGATTGTGCACCCACTCCCCAGTATGGGAAGGCACCTGTCATCTATGCCTTCCCCCTTTTCTTCCCGTCATGACTGGAGGGATGTTAACAGGCCACTTCACCTGGAATGGTCCCTTGAAATATGTTAACTACTTATGCTAAACAAGCTGCTCTGCCTTGTGTGTAGCTGTGCCACTCTGAGCATGTTTCCCGGACCTGAAGAAGAGCTCTGTGTAAACTCCAAGCTTATCTCTCTCACCAACAGAAGTCGGTCCAAGAAAAGATATATTACCTCACCTACCTCGTCCATCTTAAAACAAATCTCTCTTATGCTTCTACATTTTTCTCTCCATCTCTCAGGGCTAGTGTCAGATAGTGTAAATGAGCATAGTTACTTTGGTTTCAATTGAGCTACACCAATATACACCAGTGAAGGCGTTGTCCCATTAGTGTTATGACTACATGCTTTATTTTTTTACCTGTAAATGTTTCTTTGCACAGCAATTTTCTGTAGTTTAGTCCATATACCATTCCCTATATTTAATGCTGCAAAGCATTTTTAGATATAGCACATGATTCTCATTTACATTATGGCCATTTACAGCATGTTAATGTGCAAATGGGCCTTAAAAAGTGAGGGTAAATTATATATAATTCACATTCACTTTTGGCTTCCAGAATGGTGTAAAATGATCTTAGCTTAAATGAGAACCAGATCAACAATAACGGAGCACATGTGCACATCCTAGAGCATCTTTTTTGGGTCCTGGCCCTAAATGCTGGGAAATGTAGTCCCAGAGGCATCATGCGGTTAGTGAGGGGTCATGTGACTTCCAGGACTATATGAAAAGAAGCCTGTAGATTAGCTATACAGAGTCGAGGTTAAGACAGGACTTGCAGGGAACAGGAAGGTTCTCCTGTGGGATGGCGCAGGGATTAGGCTAAACAAGATTATTAGTCACTACCTTTTAAAGGAAGCCTGTGGAGAGCCCTGCACTAAAGATAGAAGGAATGGTTTAAATGACTTAGACAGTGAGTCCTGATCCACAGTATACTGAAGTCAATAAGAGTTTTCAGATCAGGTCCCATAAGAGCTACAGTTTGTCTTGTGACATTGTTGCTCATCTATATCACTTTTGTTTTCTAATTCAATTTGCATTTATTCTACTCACTAGAAAATGTAGCTCTGCAATAGATCCTGAACTCCCAAGTAATCGTATCAATTTGATTTGCAAATAATGCCTGGTAATCATATTCTAAGGAATGGAGGTGAGTATGGGATCCATTCTTTCTGTGGAACCAGGCATTGCCTTTATGTGCAACTTCCAATTTCCTAAGGATCACTTAAGCATTTGAAGAATTCCAAAGAGCAGAAACACACCAGTGAATTCCAAAGAGCAGAACCCTCTACAACAAGGTTCAAAAAAGAACTAGATACATTCATGGAGGATAGGTCCATCAATGGCTATTAGCCAGGATGGGCAGGGATTGTGTCTGTTTGCCAGAAGCTGGGAATGAGCGACAGGGCCACTGTCAGAAGACAGGATACTGGGCTAGATGGACCTTTGGTCTGACCCAGCATGGCCATTCTTATGATAACATATAGGAAGTTCTATCCCTGCTGTAGCTGAAGTGGCATTTAATCAGACACACTAGCTGTAGATTTGTTTTCAAACTCCAGTCATTCTTTTCCAAGGGCCATTCCACCACCTCTGTAAGAAATCTCTGAGTAAGGACCAGGAAACAGCATGAGTTTCAAATTGCAGAGTCTTTTCAATCATTCCATTGAGGGCGTCCCCATGGAACTGATATTTAGGGACTGTCCTAGAATCTGAGGATATCTGTTGAGGGCTGAGGCATAGATCCACATTCATTGCTCCATGGCCCTTCCCCTTTGTCATCACAGCTCAGCTCCCTCAAGAGATGTGAACCTTTAAGGAGGTCAGTGTTATATTAAACAGCCAATTCCCATCCCAGCAGCCATCAGACAACAGCAGTGTTCAGTCACTATCAGTCTACAGTAGTTTTGAACCAGTGACATAAAAATAAAAGGGTCTATAACCTCAATTACCTATCTATCTTCTCAGCCATCCAGCCTCCTCTCAGTATGTTTTCAAGAGGCAATTTACCCTATCTGAACACTTTTAGTCATTATCTGGATCATATAATTATTCTCTGAAGCATATAATAATAAATTATAATAAATTATTATATATTATTTGTATAAAACCAGCACTTTGCTGCATGTTACTGTTTGGTATATATACATGATTATCTCCTTTTGTGGCAACCATTGTCAGATCTAAGATGAAATCGGGCCAAAGAGATTTGGCATAAACTGTGAACCCAGTTGTTGCTTCAGTTCACCAGGGCACAGTATGGAGTGCAGGGTGATAGTTTTCAATGGAAATAACTGAGAAGGATGCAGTCTTCCTGACCTCAGTGGGACCACTTGTGTATAAGTTACAATTCAGTGCTCATAAGGATATCATGGTCTGTCCCAGTGGTGATTGAAGGGACTTTGGAAAAGAGGCATAAAATAAAATTCTAGAAATAGATTTGAAACAGTAACTTGCAACAGGGCAATCAATGTTTGACTGATTCAGGAATTAGGTCAGACTCTACAGGTCGTATCTTTTGTCAGATTTTTTTCATTGACAAATGTCTTGTTGACAAAATGAAAATGTCCATGTACATCTTGTAGAGGGGAGAGGGCTGTTGCAGGGGAAAGCAGCTACTAGGCTGATTGGGGAAGCAGCCGCAGCTGGGCCATGCCCCAATCAAGCCTCAGCTGGCCCTATATAAAAGGCTGGGTGCCAGGAGCTCGGCAGACTCTCTCTAGTTTCTGAGAGGGAGGGACCCGGCTGCAGGGACCTGAGCAGAGTACCTGAGTGGAGCAGGGCTGGGGAAAGGCAGAGGAGCTGGGGAGCTCTAGCCTGGAAAGCCACAGGCTGCGGCCTAGCAGAAGACCAACAGGCGCTGGGGGTTGCAGAGGGCAGCCTGGGGTAGGCAAAGGCAGCAGGTCCAAACCCAACCTTGCTAGTGATGAGTAGGCTGATACTGCAGTCTGCCCCAGGGTGTGGGGGCTAGACGATGACTGGCAGTAGCCTTATACTGAGGGGAGGTGGGGATAGTGGGTGGGGGTTCCCCGGGGAGGGGAGACCCTGAGAGAAAGGGGTTACTGCCAAGGGGCAGCACCCCAGATAATGGGGCACCGGGTCCGGGAGGGACACTGGGGGCCAAGCACAGAGGGACACCGGCCTGCAGAGGGCGCTCCAGAGGTTGGATGAGCTAATTCCCAGAGACAACCAGCAGGAGGCGCTGCAGGGGTGAGTCCCACATTGCTTCACATCTACATTCACATTTTGTTTGAAAAACTAGAATGATATAAAATTAACATGCCACGCATTACATGGGTTAAAAACTGGCTAATGAATAGATCTCAAAATGTAATTGTACATGGGGTATCATCACTGAGTGGGGGTGTTTCCAATGGGATCCCACAGGAATTGGTTCTTGACTGTATGCTATTTAACATTTTTGTCAATGACCTGGAAGACAACTGATGTAAAGTTTCCAAGTGACACAGAAATTTGGGGGAGTGATAAATAACGAAGAGGACAAGTCAGTGATATAGATATGGGTTGAACGGTAAACTGGGCACAAGCAAACGGCAAAATCTTTGTTTTGTTTTGCTTATAACTAATCTAAGAGATGCCTACTTCATAGAATATCAGGTTTGGACGGGACCTCCAGATCCTCCAGGGGATCTAGTCCAACCCCCTGCTCAAAGCAGGACCAATCCTCAGACAGATTTTTGCCCCAGATCCCTAAATGGCCCCCTCAAGGATTGAACTCACAACCCTGGGTTTAGCGGGCCAATGCTCAAACCACACTTCACGGGGCTTTGCAAAATACTCAGCTTGAGGAATGATATGCAAACATTTTTTTCTCTTCTACTATGATTTTCTCTCTATTTTAAATAAATCTGAGTTTTAAGAAGACTATTGTTGTATTGACAATTTCATGCACTTCAGAGACAAGAATCACTCAGCCCCTACTGAGAGGTGCTGAAGGATAAGGAGTTTCTGGGATTTAACCTCTTCTTGTGGACATCGTCTGACAGACCTTGAACAGAGGGGTCCGCTCCCATCAAGTTGTAATGCTAAGTGCTGCAGTAGGTGAATCCAGGGGAGATCCTACAGAAAATGTGAGTTGCTGCAAGAATGGTGTACACTGGACAGTAAGGGCGAAATCCTGGCACCATTGAAATCAATGGCAAAACTCACATTAATGTCAACCAAGTCAGGATTTCATCCCACATTTCTATTGGGAGAGTTCAGTGAAGCAGCTTTCATCAGTCTTCTCTCTTTTTGCACAAAATGATAAATAAGATAGGCCTTTAGAACTGTATTGAACAGCTCTGTTTTAGGACACTCTAACTGAGCCCCTTATCTGAGCCCCTTATCTGGTTTTCTAGATACATTCTACTGTGGGCCTCAGAATTAATCTACCAGTTTTGAGACCACTATGATTTTTTTCCTCTGGGTTCTATAGCGGGAGGAGAGGTAAAATTAGGTTTATAATGGAAACTCAGTTGTACCTCTCCACTTTGGAGTAACGTCACTGCTCCATAATGTTAGAACTGTGCAACATGATGCAAGGTGACAACTATAAGACGTATGTATACATGTTTTATTTTGTTGCCTCAAGCCCAGCTCTGAAAATTTGAAGCGTCTGCTGTCAGGCCCAGTGATTTAACAGTTCTGACATCTCTGCTCCTAAGCAAATTTATCACATTAGCAATGTTCAGCCAGTTCAGAGATACGATTGGTTGAGCACACATAAGTGCTTTAGAATTCTTTTCATTTAAGAAAAAATGTGCTTAAAATGAAGAGACGTCATATGTGTGTGTGAGAGACAAAGTGCTGCTGTGGAGGTATATTGGACTGAGTACAATGCAATGGTTATACATGCTGCACTTTAAAAAAAAAATTGAGAATCCTGAAAACAGAGATCTGGGCAGGATTAAACTGGGAAAAGAACAGATGGGACTGTTGATAAGGCTGCCAGAGGCTTACGCAGAAGGCAATGAAAAATAATTTTATTTTTTGTCCCGAAAATGAGAATGCTTAAAGTGGTGATCAGTGGTGGATTTTGGCAGATGGGGGTGGCTTGGAGGAAATGACGGGCAGACTTGCTCACAAGATAATAACAATAAAAAAAGATGGTGGTTGATGGTTTGTTTGCTTTTTTGTGCATTGAGAGTTCTTGAACTTCAGTACAGGCAGCACTGTATATGTTTACATATGCAATAATCCAGGACAGGGGACCTCATTAACAGAGATGAAAATTATTCCAATTACACTTAACACTATTAACACAGCTGTGGGTTATGCTCTGATTGCTCCCGAACAAATATCTGTATCTGTCAATCTAGCATTTCAAATACGTGTGCATTCTTCTCTATTTCTATCTCTATAGCATATATTCCAATCTAGATATTTAGGAAACAATGAATGGGAAAAATAATTGCTAAATCATTATTTTTTAACTTATTGAGAACACCCAAAGGTGACATTGCTGAGTTATTCTTCCCCTGTACAGCTTCCCCTGTTACCCCTTAGGTGCCTTTCCTGTTGAATGCCAGGTGTTAGCTTGTAAGCTCGATAGCATAGGGATAGTATTTTGTGTGTGTGTGTGTTGGGAGGCATCTACTACCTTTGCAGTGATACATAATGAACACTAACATGCTAGTACAACAATAGCAGAGTTCTTAACACCTCCTTATTGAAATCTTCCCTGATTGCCTCAAAATACATGAATGACTTAAATATGATGAATGAAAAAACAAAAATATCAAAATGAATGAATACTCTACTCTGGGTCTTCCAGTGCATCCAGTCTTCTTGGTGTGAGTTTTCTAGGCTGTACGATTTTTGGAACAGAGTATGCTGGTTTTTGTTGTTGTTTTTATTTTGTGTCTTGCATGGGGCCAAACACCTTTCTGGTGAATAACAAAAAATAGAAAATGAGTTAGCTGAAATATATATCACATATGGAAGAATTGTTTAAATATGAATGACTGAAAGGATGGTTAATTCTCAGATATTCAGCCTTTATTTGTTTTGCACAGCATCTGTTTGCATTTTAGTAAATGACATAATGTTGGCTTAATAGCAACAAATTGCAATATGTCTTGCAATACGTCTCCTGGTGCAATACGTCACATATGTTTGAATGTCACCTCACCTTTAGATATTGGCAAAAGATCTTTAATGGAGAAATGAAAATACCATCAAAAATTGAGTTTTTCATTGATCACTGTGAAGTCACCAGTAACTCTACTAGAAAAATCCAACTGGCATATGAAGAGATAACTAGGTATTTATTCTTGTAAGAATATCCTTTAGACTCATTCTACATTATTTGAAAGACAAGTCAGTATCTTTCATCCAACAGATAGCTTTCCAGATGAAAACATACATGCTGGAATGCTTAATGCAAGCTTGAAGAGTTCCCTGCAACTCATCCCTCCAGGGAGAGGCATTCAAGGAGTCATGAAGTGGGAAGTAGTCAAATGCTCTCAGCAATGAAGATATAGGGGAATCTGCGTGGAAGGGCATCTCCGGGTATGCAGACACACATGGCTTTCTCTTGTCTCTATGCTGCTTTTCTAGCAGCAAGGCTCCTTGAGGAGTCCTGTGCTCAGTCTGAGTCTCCTTGCAGTTGCCCAACAGCAGCCACAAAGCTGCTCCAGTCCTACTAACTACCTTGCACCTTTCAGTGTGCAAAGCCAGGCAGATCTAAAAGGGAAAGTGCCATACAGCGTGGATGAAACATGCACCAGGGTGCTGATGCAATGCTTTACCTCATGTGACTCAAAGAAATATCTTGTGGAAAAGTAGTCACTAGGTATTCACTTTTGATTTGTCAATTTCAGAGCGGTACAGCCATAAAGGTGCTCTTGAGAAGTTGAGTGAGGGGCTCATTTGCTGTGCTCCAGATACTGTACAAATATATATTTTTATTTCTGAGAATTTTGTAGGACTTCTTAACATCACAGAACTGTTGGAGTTCAATGACAAAACTTGTATGACACTTAATGAAGATAAAGAGAACTTTCAAAGCTGGCACTACAAAAACATCCTATTTGGGGGGAATAATAAATGGATGCCTTGCTTGGCTAGGCAACAAAGCAAAGATGGATCACTTTTCACTGTTGCAGGATGTCACAATGGCATTTTGGCCAAACTCTTTTTGAAGGATGCGCTCATTTAAAAAAAAAAAACCTACTATGTTCACTTACTGCAATAAAGCATGTCTCTTATACATTGTGGCCAAACTTTTCTAACATGGAGTCTAAAGGTAGACAATTAAATGCATATATAAGTACCTACATTAAAAGTGGCCTGATTTTTCAGAGGTGCAATGGCCATGCAAGTACTCAGTTTTATTAAATTATTCTTGAGGGGAATAAGCAGGCAAATATACCATATATATTTATAAGAATAAGAACAAAAAATCCCAAGGAGTTTAATCATACCTGTATACTGCCACTGTAGCCAGACTAGTATTTTTATTATAACTCAGTTTCATTCAATCTTATGCAACGTATGGGTTTGTAATTATTCTTGCATGGCATGTATACATGGTCATGACCTCTTTCTCTGGTAGTTAGTTACAAATGTCCACCAGTTGCCAAGGGGTGGAGACCACTCCTGCAGCTTTTGCAGAGGCAGGAATTCACCCAGAAATCAGTAACAAACATTCCTCTGGGCAATTCTCACGTGTGGAGCAAACTCATGGTAGGCAGACAAACAGGCTGCTCTGTCCCCCAGCCCTGAGATCTAACTCTCAGGCTGCTGTGGGTCTGCACTAGCAGCAGCCTGTTTCCTGTCTGACAGCTCATGCAGTGTCTTCTCAAAAAGGCATCTTCCTCCTCCAGTCCAAGGAGAGTAGACAGCAGGAAGCCACCTCCCAATCTAAGCAGTGCCCTGGGGAGCAGAGGGCTGGACTTTCAGCACTGTTGATATGTGGAGTAGTGGCATCTATCTATCTATCTATCTATCTAAGCTTCAGTAAAAGGATCATTCAGAGGGAAGCTATCCTTTCTTCAGCCCAGAAACAGCACCTGGGACACCTGTATAGTTGAGCCATCGCTATTGCAACAGGCTAGGAGAAGGGCTGGCCAGAAAACAAGAATTCCATTTGGCAAAACAATTTAAGGTTTCAGAATTTGTTCTCATTGGTATTGGAATACAACATAGACCTTTCAAAATTTGCTAAAAAAAGAGATACACCTACCTTAGAATAGCCAAGGGACCTTGCCTGGGATAAGGGAGGCCCAGGTTCAAGTCCCTGTTCTACTGATTCACCAGGCTATAGAGTCAAGTCTCTCTCTTTCCTAATGAATACTTATTTATACAAAGGGAAACTACTCCAACAGGAGAAATTGAACTTGCTCTAAGTCAGGCACAACAAAGACTTGAACCTGGTTTTGACAGGCAAGTGCCCTAATCCTGGGCTACTAGCTATTGTGCAGGTCTTTTGCTTTTAACCAGAAAGTCCATTCTTGACATGAGAAACCTTCTTGATGGAAATTTGTCAAAGGAGAGACACTCCCATGCAGTGTTTCAGTTTTGACAAATTGGCATTTTCCAATGAAAAACATTTGTTTGGAAAAGTCCTGACAGCTCTACCTATGAGGTACAAAGGCATGCCCTTTGCTCTCGTCCCCACACAGGGTTTTAGGTCAGTGTACACATGCTGTACAGCGACCCATTCTTTTAGCTTCTCCAAGATGGTCCTTCAACACACACATGTAAAAAACCAGCACAGAGACCAACCAGATGGTTATGGAATCCCCCACCACCAGGTCTATTCAACTGATATTTCCATTACAGTTTGGGCCATGTGAACCATAGAAAAGACTCAGGGTTTGGTCCTTGGTACGTAGAGTTTAATGTTAATCCGCTTACACCATTCACTATGTAACACTTTATCTCTGTACAATCTTGTTACAGATCATGAGCATTCTCACTGTAATAATAAAGCAATGGTATTAACATTTGTTGTCTTTAACTGGACTTTATGAAATAAGTAATTCCCAATTATATGTAAGAATCATATACAACTCAATCTACTCCTAAAATGAAACCCTCAATGCATAAGATGCCACATCATTTTTTACTATGTAGTACATTTATGTAAAAATATGCAACATATTGTTTCTTTACCTGTATCTTATTCTTTTGGTGCGGTTTCAAAGACATAAGTAATGCGGGAGTCCCATTCACTCTGAATGGACTTTATATAGGAAAAATAAAACATAGTAAAAAGGTGCATAGCGATAGGTACTGCAAAAACAGCTTGAAGAACAAAGCTTTAATCACAGAGAAAGCACAAGCTACCATATTATTCTTCCTTAACATAGTTGTTCTACACAAGATTACAATTCCCAGATCAAACTTTAGTTAAAATAGAATATAACTGGTCACCATCGACTTAAAAATAACATTTCTTTGTGAAATGTTTTACTTATATGTAAAAGTTCATTATAGGCTAGATTGTCTTTTATTTATATTTTCATTATAATGCTACGACTATTCTTGGAATTTTTTATCATGTTTTATATATTGTCACTTGTGCATACACTGTTTAGCACTGGAAAACTGTGGCTGAATATTTACAGGAGATCATTTTAAAATGAGTCATCAGTAGGGTTGGTTGGAAAACGATTCTGTTTTGCAAAAAATCCCTAAGTTTCAAAATTTGTTTTGGTTCCCCATTTCAATGAAACCTAGACCTTTTGAAATTTTTCATGTAGAAATATTAACAGTTCATGGCAATGTATGTTGAATGGTAAAAAAAAGACTGTTGATGTAATGTTTATGATTTATAATAACATAGAATGGAAAATGAAAAATAACATGAAAGTTTGAATGTGTAACTGGATATGTGGGATCTTAGATGGTGTACAAGGACAAATTAATATATAAAAATCAAGTGACCAAGGGTCCAAGTTGGAGAACACAAGTATAGAGACTGAGATGGCCAGCATGAAGGGGAGACCCTGCTGGTATCCCGGAACGTGGTAACTTGGCCCCTCCCTGTTCTATCTTATCTGTCATATGTATATGATGGGAAATTATAAGTGATTCTGTCTGCAAAGTTATAAATAAGGATGAAAGTAGAGTAAGCCTAAATTGGGTGGACTCATCTCTCACTTTCCCACCTTAGTCTTTCAATGGTTATACTTCTTCAGCGGACTTACTCATGATTTGAACGAGCAACTTTGTTGAATTAGAATGGATGTTAGCCTTCAATAAAGTTACTGTGATCTTTTCTTCTTCCACAGTTTGTTGAAAGAAATCTTGGGTTTTTTGCATTATTATTTGTATTGTGATAGCACCTAGAAGACTCAGTCGTGTACCACGACCCCATTGTGGTAGACACTGTACAAACATAGAACAAAAAGATTGTCCCTGCCCCAAAGAGTTCACAGTCTAATTCTGGGATAGGTTACGCTAACTGTTGTTACTCTTGTGGCATAGTACCTTATTCCATGAGCTGTCCCGCTGAAGCCATACATTTATTTTCAGAATAAAGGTCTCAAAGATTCTTGAATCCTCCTCCTTTACCCCTCCATTTCTCTAACTCATAAACCTAGAACTGTCAATAGGATACCTTGTGAAACAAGGGTGCTATTCTACATGGGCAAGAATGTCAGAATCTTTTACTTTGATTTCACATTGTTTAATTTTTGTATTCAGTTCTCTGATAATTGCTTCCATGATCCCACCTCTCCTATTCTTAACTTGAAAAATAATAAAAACCTGACAAATTCATAGCCTCTTTGCATAAAGTATTTTTGGGCTCTGTAGGCTACAATTAAAGATGAACACTAAATATTAAAATCTTGTGCCTGTGTAGTAAATTGTCTACTGGTATGAATCTATGCAATGGTACTTAACATTTATTTATTGCTTCACAAACATTAACTAATTACAGCAGGAAGTAATGGATTGCTCAAGATATGTGGCATAATTGACACCCAGAACACTCACACCTGCTAGTTCTGGAGTCTGACCAGAAGAATGCCAGTACTGAAGCAAAGGAAGAACTAGAAAATAAAATATTATTGCTGGATAGAAACTTTACCCCACAGTACTTAAAGGACGAGTGTAGTAATATAGGGAAGGATGTTTCTCCAATATATAGATTTGCATTGAAATCATGAGGAATTCTATGAAACTATGGAGTTTCAAACTTGAACCAAAACTTGGGCAACAGTGCAAAACCACATAAATCCAAACTAAATGAAATATCAATAGAATGAAGCCCAGTTTCACATGTTTCCTGATCAGCTCTACTGTTCACTTCAATGAAAATAGTCACATAAGCACACACTTAAGCAGCTTCCTTCATCTAGACCTTGTGTGCCATTTGGTTTATATATGTGACATTTCTCTCCAGAAAAGGAAAATATAAGGATCACTAATTTAGTGACACTTTAAGCATAACTGAGGTTGCGGAAGATTCTGATAAAGATTCTAACATTTTTTATGCTGTATCAATAAAAAAGCACTAAAGAACTGTAGCGGAAATTAAATGACATTGCTTATTCACTCTACTGATTAAAGCTATGATAGTCTGAACAGGGCTAATGAGATGATTGCTGACTCACTCTCCCATCTCCAAAGTGAGCTCTAGCTGGATCTGCTGATACACCCTCACATGAAGTCATTTAATCCATCCACTCATGGACAGGTTTTATTACCTACTGAAGGTATAATCCATGTGATATCTCATGGCTCTTTATTACACATATGCACATGTTGGTCCTACATAGGGTGACCACCTTTGTTGGACGGATATAAGGGAAAACTACATGAAAAATAAGGGGCACTGCTTTAATTTTAGGGACATTTTAGGGAAAAACCATTTCCCTTAACACACCATGTATTTTTCTCTCAAGTGTACCTCTCTACTGCCCTCAGGTATACGATGCAATTACCATAAGCTTCAATATAATGTTTAAAATGGTTCGTACTAGTTTTAATACATTTCAATACATCGTAAAATAAGCAGCAGGTGGTCCCCATAAGGAAGGGACAAATCAATGCATTAAGGGACGGTTCCTTAAAATAAGGGATGGGTGGTCACCCTAGTCCTACAGCATCAAGTAAGAATTCAATAAACAGTAAATAGATGGTGACTGTGCTAAATTAATCAGAACATACAATTAAATAAACATAGTCTCAGACAGAATTCAGATGCTGCTTTGCCAGATAATGTCCTCACTAAGAGATGAATGAATGCATGCATTATTGCTTCCAGAACTTATTCCAATACTCTGTTTCCTTTTGTCAGATACTATTAATTTTAATTAAGAGAATTGTAAGGGAATTGCAAGGTAAGGCCACACTACTGATCCTTTATCGCTGTCCTCAAGGCCAACGTACCAATTTGGGCATGCACCTTGGCCAATAGAAATGCTGAATATTCTTGATCAAGGATATGTTTTATTTGGAGAGAGAACTAATTAAAAATATAGCACTTGTTAATGGAATGCAGTCACTCCAGAGTCAGTCCCTGCATTCTAATGGATAGTACCTCATAAAGACTTGTAGCAGAGGAGATTTGTTAACGTCTGTGCCTCATGATAAAATAGAATTTGGATACACATATTTCCTGTCCAAATCTGCATAGAACTTTTCAAAGATCTACAAGGCAGTTGAGAACAACTGAGAATCATTATCTGGTTTTTTTTCCACCCTTAACAGGAGCTATAGATTAAGCTGCCATTAGTTATTGCCTTTTTTCTAAGAGCTTCTCCTCTGGGACTGAACAGTATGCAAAAAAGATGGCATATTCTGGGCAAGAACTTCTTAACATGCAACGAGGCAATGTGTTATTAAAGCCACAAATAGTGCCAAAGGAGACCTCTATATTTTACAAACACTGGGGCAGATCCTTAGCAGGTATAAATCATAGTAACATTATTGAAGACAAGAGACCTAAGCAGATTTACACAAGCTGATGACCTGGCTGATTCTTCCATTGGAGAGCACAAAGATTCTTGTTCAGATCGGCAATTGATTAGTAAACCAACAGGGTATGCCAGCCTGACAACTGAAAGTCAAATCAGCACAATTAGCAGACGGGCCTAGAAAATTTCACAATTTCAGAGATAAATGCTCCATCACCTAGCTTAAAAATCTCTGAATTGTTTTGCTGCTTTTCCTTTTCAGAGAGAGAATCCTCTACAGTATGTGCCTTAATGGCAAGCTTGTGCTGTCAAATCCACAGATAGCTATTTAGTGTCTCGATGCTGAGATTTGAGATTTCTTGATGCTAATCTCAGATGTAAAATATATCTGAATCATAATCTCTAAGAGGTTGAAGATTTCAGCAGGGGAAAATGGTATTTTGTCATTCTGTCATGTGAAATTGTTTTACGTTTTACACTGCAAAGTAAGAAATATAAAGGGATCATCACCTAGGTAATAAACTGCCAGCTTCCAGACAAACATTTTAACTGATTTACACCTGTTTTTCCTCTAGGAAAGGTACATTTATTTGAAATATCTCATTCCCAACTGATAAATGACAGCAATGGACAAATTTCTTTGGCTAGATGTGAACTGACCATGATTTGTAGGAGTCCAGAACAACAATAGCCAAGGGGAGGGATAGCTTAGTGGTTTGAGCATTAGCCTGCTAAACCCAGGGTTATAAATTCAATCCTTGAGGGGGCCACTTAGGAATCTGGGGCAAAAATCAGTACTTGATCCTGCTAGTGAAGGCAGGGGGCTGGACTCAATGACCTTTCAAGGTCCCTTCCAGTTCTAGGAGATAGGATATCTCCATTAATTTAATGTATTACCATGTAAAAAAAAAAAAAAAAAACTACCAGTAGAAATACTATGTTCCTCATTATGGTACAAATCCTGTTCAGATTTAAGTCCTGGTCCAAAACTCCCACTGACTCCAATGGCAGTAGGATCCAGTTCTATATCAGGAAGAATAAATAATTAAAATGATCAACTGAGCATCATTTTATACTGAAATCTATGAAAAGGTGGGTTTTTAACCCATTTCATTCACGGCATATGCAGTAATTGATCTTACACCATGTAAGAATCAGAAATCAACGTGTTTAGTCATTTGCTTTCATTTACAATATCACCATTTCTCTGACATCTCCAGAAGCTTTGCAATAGGTAAAAGCAAAAGAAAACAAGTCTACAGATCAATTCTTGATAAATGAGTTTAAGCTTCAAAGTATGGCTGGGAGAACAAATGTAATGATTAAAACAATAAACTTGAACGTGAAGGCCATTTTATAATCTTAGGATTATTATAAGGTTAGCCTTGCTCTCCTCATAGCTTTATACATGGTATTTTAGGAAGTGATACATCTGGAAGATTCTCTTCTCAATTTATCAGGTCATTAAAGAGGGAAACAAAGAGTTGGAAAATAAAATGGATGTTTTACATGTTTCAAGTATCAGAGGGGTAGCCGTGTTAGTCTGGATCTGTAAAAAGCAACAGAGAGTCCTGTGGCACTTTTAAGACTAACAGATGTATTGGAGCATAAGCTTTCGTGGGTGAATGCCCACTTCGTCGGATGCATGTAATGGAAATTTCCAGGGGCAGGTATAAATATGCTGGCAAGAATCAGTCTGGAGATAACGAGGTTAGTTCAATCAGGGAGGGTGAGGTCCTCTGCTAGCAGTTGAAGTGTGAACACCAAGGGAGGAGAAACTGCTTCTGTAGTTGGATAGCCATTCACAGTCTTTGTTTAATCCTGATCTGATGGTGTCAAATTTGCAAATGAACTGAAGCTCAGCAGTTTCTCTTTGGAGTCTGGTCCTGAAGTTTTTTTGCTATAAGATGGCTACCTTTACATCTGCTATTGTGTGGCCAGGGAGGTTGAAGTGTTCTCCTACAGGTTTTTGTATATTGCCATTCCTGATATCTGACTTGTGTCCATTTATCCTTTTACGTAGTGACTGTCCAGTTTGGCCAATGTACATAACAGAGGGGCATTGCTAGCACATGATGGCATATATAACATTGGTGGACGTGCAGGTGAATGAACCGGTGATGTTGTAGCTGATCTGGTTAGGTCCTGTGATGGTGTTGTGGGTGTAGATATGTGGGCAGAGTTGGCATTGAGGTTTGTTGCATGGATTGGTTCCTGAGTCAGAGTTGTTATGGTGCGGTGTGTGGTTGCTGGTGAGAATATGCTTAAGGTTGGCAGGTTGTCTGTGGGCGAGGACTGGCCTGCCTCCCAAGGTCTGTGAAAGTGAGAGATCATTGTCCATGATGGGTTGTAGATCACTGATGATGCGTTGGAGAGGTTTAAGTTGAGGACTGTAGGTGATGGCCAGTGGAGTTCTGTTGGTTTCTTTCTTGGGCTTGTCTTGTAGCAGGAGGCTTCTGGGTACATGTCTGGCTCTGTTGATTTGTTTCCTTATTTCCTTGTGCGGGTATCATAGTTTTGAGA
Source organism: Terrapene triunguis (assembly GCF_002925995.2). Classification (NCBI taxonomy): domain Eukaryota; kingdom Metazoa; phylum Chordata; order Testudines; family Emydidae; genus Terrapene; species Terrapene triunguis. Next base: position 67,230,913 of record NW_020664393.1, on the reverse strand, counting down.
ATGCTTGGTGAAGATCTTGTAGGTGTTGGTCTCTGTCTGAGGGGTTGGAGCAGAGGCAGTTGTACCTCAGTGCTTGGCTGTAGACGATGGATCGTGTGGTGTGTCCGAGGTGGAAGCTGGAGGCATGAAGGTAGGCATAGCGGTCGGTGGGTTTTCGGTATAGGGTGGTGTTAACGTGGCCATCACTTATTTGTACTGTGGTGTCTAGGAAGTGGACCTCCCATGTAGATTGGTCCAGGCTGAGAATGATGGTGAGGTGGAAGCTGTTGAAATCGTGGTGGAATTCTTCCAGAGTCTCCTTCCCATGGGTCCAGATGATGAAGATGTCGTCAATGTAGCATAGGTAGAGGAGGGGTGTGAGTGGGCGAGAGCTGAGGAACGTTGTTCCAGGTCAGCCATAAAAATGTTGGCATATTGTGGGGTCATGCGGGTGCCCATGGCGGTGCCACTGGTCTGGAGGTATATATTGTCACCAAATTTGAAATAGTTGTGCGTGAGGATAAAGTCACAGAGCTCAGCAACAAGTTGTGCTGTGTCATCATCAGGGTAGGGATATTGTTCCTGACAGCTTGTATTCGATCTGTGTGTGGGATGTTTGTGTAGAGAGCCTCCACATCCATGGTGGCTAGGATGGTGTTTTCTGGGAGATCACCAATGCATTGTAATTTTCTCAGGAAATCAGTGGTGTCACGGAGATAGCTGGGAGTGCTGGTGGCATTGGGTCTGAGCATTGACGACTTCATTATCTGGACCCATGGGAAGTCTGATATCAGGAATGGCAATATACAAAAACCTGTAGGAGAACACTTCAACCTCCCTGGCCACACAATAGCAGATGTAAAGGTAGCCATCTTACAGCAAAAAAGCTTCAGGACCAGACTCCAAAGAGAAACTGCTGAGCTTCAGTTCATTTGCAAATTTGACACCATCAGATCAGGATTAAACAGAGACTGTGAATGGCTATCCAACTACAGAAGCAGTTTCTCCTCCCTTGGGGTACGTCTACACTTACCGGAGGGTCCGGCGGCAGGCAATCGATGTTCTGGGATCGATTTATCGCGTCTGGTTTAGACGCGATAAATCGATCCCGGAAGTGCTCGCCGTCAACGCCAGTACTCCAGCTCGGCGAGAGGAGTACGCGGCATCGACGGGGGAGCCTTCCTGCCGCGTCTGGACCCGCGGTAAGTTCGGACTAAGGTACTTCGAATTCAGCTACGTTATTAACGTAGCTGAATTTGCGTACCTTAGTCCGAAGTGGGGGGGTAGTGTGGACCAGGCCTTGGTGTTCACACTTCAACTGCTAGCAGAGGACCTCACCCTCCCTGATTGAACTAACCTCGTTATCTCCAGACTGATTCTTGCCAGCATATTTATACCTGCCCCTGGAAATTTCCATTACATGCATCCAACAAAGTGGGCATTCACCCACGAAAGCTTATGCTCCAATATATCTGTTAGTCTTAAAGGTGCCACAGGACTCAAGACATAGTGTTCACCTTACTTAGAGTGAATCTCATTAATAAACACTCAGCACTACTGAGGATCACAATAAAAATCCAGAACAATTAAGTAAATCTGTAGCAAATTAAAACTAAAATACATGGGTCAGATCATCAATTGGTATAAATTAATATAGCCGCATTACTTCAATGGATCTATACAGATTCACATCAGGAGGCAAGGTAGCCCATAAAGTAAAATATCTGTTCAGAACAACTCCAAATCTATATAGTTGTCTAAAAGACACAGGTTTCATGCTTAGAAGAATTTAAATCCTAGGTAAATTCCTAATGTAGCAACAAACTCTATCTTGTATTCCATGTCTTTTTACTATTCCCAAACAAACATATAAACAACAAACAAAAAACCCTACATTGATACATAGTTTGTATCAATAATTAAATAAAAGAGCAAAACACATTACAGAAATGTTATCATTATCCCCAAATCAAGCATTATAAATACAGGAAGTTCAAAGTTAAGGTAATACTTAAAAGAAATCCAAACATATTAAGGTAAGCACTGCACAGTGAAAGTACCCAAATAATTTTAACTCTGCCCTGTAGTGTTGTCTTACAATTATCATGTAAGGCATTTTGGCATTGTGGTCTCAAGATTGGATTTCAGTGATTTTTAAAGACACATTAAACTTAAAAAACAACAACAACAACCCTTTTTTTTGGCTGAAGAATCAGTACAGGACAGAGTTAAAGATAAAGAAAAGATTATCTGAAAAGAAAACAGGAGGTCTAAGTGTTGGACATGTTCAGCTTGACAAGTTCTCCAGTAGGGTATATTGGTGAGACAGTCACATATGGAGGACTGGATTCAGAGGGACAGGTTAGGTTTGAAGCAGCAGTTTTGTGCAAATTAATGAAGTTTGGCAGAACTAAATTGATTAGTCAATGGACTTTCCTGCCAATTTTCAAGACTAATTTGATGGTACCCTACCATAAAAGCACCTTCTTTTCTGTTTCTCAGTGCCCCCAATCTATTAAAGAGAGAAGCTGAGATTTGCAAAATTGTCTGAGAGATTTAGATGCTCAATTTCTACTAATTTCAGTGGGAAGTGGGTGTCTAAACCTCTTAAACAACTTTGAAGGTCTCAGTCAAACTGTGTATCTTTTTGAATTACTACAACCTATTGAATATAAGCTTCTTGTTTTCATAATGAGATTCAATAAGGCAAAGTGTAAATGGCTGCTACTAGTTAAATATTCCTCAGGGAATGGGATTTGATAGCTGGGAGAATAATGAACCTGTAACTTTCAGGTTTTTTTAAAATAATAGTTTGACTTGTCCTGGTATGTAGTTAATTAGCAAATGCAACTCCTCCATAATGAAAGCTTACAAAATTGGGTTAGCTTTGGAATGCTAAACATTTTTGCCTTATTCTCTGTATCTGGTTACAAAATAAAATAATTCAAAGAATTGGTTCTATGTGACATGATCTTGATTAGATTTCCAAAGAAACATAACCGCATATTCTCTCACTGCCTGAGGGAAAAATATTTAAAGGATGTGGTTTTCAAGGGATTTTTCTTTTCATACTACACTTGATACTCATCTTTCTATGATATGGTTACATTAGCTTAAAACTGTCACATTAATGTATAAATATTATGCAAAATCTTGGAAAGGATTTTCTAAATCATATGTGTATTAATACAGTAGCCCCTATCTGAGCAGATATATGTCTATGGATCTCAGCACTTTCAGGACTAGACTGTAATCCAGCAAAAGTTCCTAAGCATCTGCTTAACTATAACCATTGGTCAATGGGCTTGCTCACATGCTTAAGAATAAGCACATAATAAAGTGTTTTGCTGATTCACAGCCTAAATTCTTCTCTCTCTCACACACACAGACATACACAATACATTCATTCATTCTTCACACACACTCGTATATATCAACACATCTTTTTCTCCTACTGGCTAAGAAGGAAGAAAGAGATGATTCATCTAATTAATGGAACAATTCTACTTTTAAAATCCTGGGAAATGGTCATATGCTATGGTGATTGGGTAGGCAGATAAATAGATATGGCTGTGATGGTATTGTAAAATTTCATTTGATTGAACTTGTTTCACTTTCATGGATCCTTTCTAAGACAGGCTTCCAGTATACTGCGGGCTCAATCCTACTGTCACTCAAGTCAATGGGACATTTGTTAGGGACGTCAGCAGGCCCTTAATTTGCTTTTGTGGTTCTTAACCCTTATGAACCAAGTCTTTGTTCTTCTAAGAATTCTGAAAGTTAGAGATGATCTATTACAATAGATCATCTAGTCCATCTCCCTGCCAGTAAAGAGAAAATATTTTGTTTTCTAATTATTTTTGACAGTGACAGGGATATAAAAGTCTGAATTTATCTTCTATAATTTTGGGCTCTTGCGGAACGTGCTTTATACAGAAATATTGATGCCTCACTTGACAATGGTTAGGCTGCTGGTTTGCTGAGACACAGCCTATCATGGTGACCAGTGTTGTCTCATTGTTTCCTTGAACTCCCCCATCCATCTATCTATGTCCTCCTGCTATCTCTTGTCTTGTACTTAGATTGTAAGCCCCTGGGTGCTAGGGGCCATCATTTTGTTTTTGTACCGCACTTATCATAATGGAGTCCTGGTCCATGACTGGGTCTCCTAGAGTATGTCTACACTGCCAAGTGCAAACTGCGCTTCTCTTCTGATGAATAATTACTAGCCCAAACCCCAAAGTCTACACCACAATTTTACACCCCGACAGCCTGACTGCCGCGAGCCCAAGTCAGCAGACATGGGCCAGCTGTGGGTGTTTAACTGAAGTGTAGACATACCTCTGGGAATTACGGTAATAATAGCAATCAATAATAATAATAATTAACAAAGATAGCTGTCAATCAAACACTATGGCAAAACTAGAGCGTGGGTCTGCAAAAGCTTATGCATGTAAATCAAGGTACTCAGTCTTGTTAATATATGTAGTGTTAAGCCCCCAAGACTTCATCCCCAAAAGAGAAGCAGTCTTTCTTTGTTTCTTTGTCTCAGTAAGCAAAGGCTTCACTCATAGTGTAGAGTAACAAGAGATATTATCATAAAGCACATTTGTGTCAATCATGCAAAGCTACAGTAATAGCAGAATTTACACATTCCATCTCCTTACACATGTTGGGAAGAGATGATTATGAGCAATCTCACACAGGGATAACAATGCTTTAGCAAGAAAGGAAAAACACCTCTCATTTATACACAAAGTCTTTTAAAAATATGTCTTAACCCTACAATGAGCTGGTTTATTGTTAACTTCCTCTGGCAAAATAAAGGGGAAGCTTCCCACATTTAATTAACATCCTTGAGTATTTTCTTAATTCCTGATTCATCTTTGAAAAGAAGTATGTTCATGAATCAAATAATCTGTTTTGGCCTTGAGAGAAAAAGCAAATTTATTAGCTGCTTCCCTCTGTTTTAAGTAAAAATGACGATACAAATAAAGAATTCCAACCCTCTTTTCCAGTTCAATTTCTGATTCATTTGGGATAAATTTTTGCATCCCTGGGAGGTGCAGAGCTGGGAGCTACTACACCAACTGTGTGGTCCAGCAACTGGGATTCAGGACACAGAGCCAGTTTCCACAACACTGGGTATCACTACTCCATCCACAGACCACTTGGTCACTTCAACATTATGATTCCAGCTCACCCTGTCTCTCCATGGAGCTCCTGGCTAAATATATTAGACACGTTCTAGGGGATGCATTCCTATACAGAACTAATGATGTTTAGAATAAACTATGATCCGTATGCAAATCCACCCAACCATGGCAATCGAGACCCAATATTACCATCTTCAGATAATGCAAAACATGTCCATTTTCAGTAGTGAAGTTAATGGTTTCCAGAGCTCTTCATTGTCCAAAACAGGAGGAAATTTTCAACTGCAAGTGGAAACCTGTTATCCAAGCATATTGCTACTAATATTGATGACATGTGACAGCTATGCAGGAAATGGATACACATTGTATGTATGTTGCTTTTCAAACTTCAGATATCAGGTGTCTAATTTGTTTGGACTCACTGTGGTAAAGACAAAGGACCAGATTCTCTGCAGGAGTAAATCAGTAACTCCAGTCATGCCAGAAAAGTTTAGCCTCAAATCTGTGCTTTTTTCCCCATGCTTGAATCTTCAAGTGCATTGGAAAGTGATTTTATGTTTTATGGTCATTTACTTAAGAACTTTGTAAAGGTATATTAGGAACTGTTCAATTTTATTTTATTTTATTTTTTGTCAAAACCTTCTTTTGCTGAAAAAGGCTTTTTGGTAGGGTGACCATACATCGTGTTTTGGCCAGGACCGTCCTTTTTTTAAGCCCTGTCCTGGCCATCCCGACTTTTTTGGCAAAACTGGGCATTTGTCCCGTTTGCTCTTGCCAACTGATCATCAAGTCGGCAAGAGAAAATGGGGAAAATGCCCAGTTATGCCAAAAAGTGGGTGCGACCCCTAGTGGGGCACAGAGGAATGTGCAGGGGAGGGTGCGAGCAGCAATGCCAGCTCTGCCCTGGGCTGGCTTGGGAGGGCCTCAGGCTGGCCCCATGCGGGAGGGCAGCAGAAGGGGCCTCAGGCCAGCCCTGCGCGGTGTCCCATTTTCCTTTTGGAAAAATATGGTCACCCTATTTTTGGCCAAATGAAAATTTCCACAGAAAACAAACAAACAGGGGGGAGAGGGAGGAAATAAACTGAAATTTTGGGGGGAGGGGGGTTCTCTGCCTTTTATCTTCTTCTGTCCTTCTGCCTTATTTCTGAAAGTGAAGAAAGAGGGCAAAGGGAGAAGGAAAGAGATATGGGTGGATGGGAAAGAGTCATTTACACCATAACAAAAATTGTTTCATTCATAAGCTGTCATGGAAAATATTTTACTTTTGTAACTAGTTCTAGCATATTTACAGCTGTCTAGTAATTTTGTTATCCTATTTGCACTCAGCTGCAGTGCGTAATCATCTTGTAGAGCACTTGCTGAACAAGTGACAATAAAAGGACTGCCGTCTATTATTTCATCATCTGTAATTGAAAAGTTCAAGTTAAGAATTAATGTATTAGGCGCCAGCATTTCATTTTTGCTCTATTCCATTTACTTCTCACAATTACATTGTTTTAATATTGGAGAATGAACAAAGCAATGCTGTGGTTTGATTGGCAGTATCTACTACATAGATATGGAATTTGCTATGTGTAACAACTGGAGATGGTACAAGGTCTCTGTTAGAGATTGACATGGATAAATATGATAAATTAAAAAAAAATAAAAATAGAAGAATATAATTTCTTTTTTTCAGGCATCAAAATTATCGGCTAATATACACATGAAAAACAGAAGAATTAGTCAAATATTACATTCTTTAGCTCTTTCAAACATTTGAAGAGCAACAATTTTGATTAGAAGATGTTTGATTTATAAAACACATCAAACATTTACCAATACATTTGGAAGATTTACTATTGCCAATTATGTAGCTAATAGTTTCTCCCTTGCCCTTATTAATCTTACTATATATGCCTCCAGCACAGGTAATCATGCATTTCTCTTGCATTTTTTAAGGAACTTCAGAAAATGTCACACTTACATAATTGCTTTTTTTTTTAATTGTGTGTTAAAGCCAAATCTGGAAAACTGCAAATCACTGACACTCCAATACCTTAAACCGGGTAGGCGCTGAAACACTTTATAACAACAGATTGATGGTAAATCAGCTATTGAAGTGGACTTAAAATGCTGTCAAAAGGAAGCAAATATTTTTCACTGACATCCACTATACTTGTCTAATAACTGATTTATTTTCTGGCATCTCAAACGTTGAAATTATATATCTGACTTCTCCATTAAATCAATGTATTTCTTCACCTACAATTAGAAGAATAGATATAAGTGTTACCAGCAACAATGTTGGAAAATGAAATTAACGTTACATGAAGATGTAAATACGAGAGCACTATCTACCGCTCTTACACGTTGGTCCTAGTCATGCAATAATAATAATTATAATATATTAAATGGAGATATCCTATCTCCTAGAACTGGATGGGACCTTGAAAGGTCATTGAGTCCAGCCCCCTGCCTTCACTAGCAGGACCAAATACTGATTTTGCCCCAGATCTCTAAGTGGACCCCTCAGGGATTGAACTCACAACCCTGGGTTTAGCAGGCCAATGCTCAAACCACTGAGCTATCCCTCCCCCCATCGTAATAGTGCAATGACATATATATATGTATATATATATATATATATAATGGTCAAGCAGTTTCATCCAAACAGTCATGTTCCCACAAAATGTTCTGACAAAACTGCATTATTTAAAGAAAATTAGTCCATCAAAATGTTTTCAACCAGCTCTACTTAAGGGTATGAAAGGTAGCAGAATGTGCCCCTAGATAGCTACATTCTGAAATCAGTTATATATTGAATACAATCTTGGTTTCGTCCAGTGTCTGTGTTGTGTCAGTTTCAGCTTCCTTCTCCAGGTGGGTGATTCCTTGCTCACATCAGCTCAACACTAATAATAAAAACAAACAACGTTAAAGAAAAGTGAGAAATGAAAAAATTAGGCAGGAAATCACAAAAATGCACCTCAGTCTAATTCACACTAAGGTCCCTTTACACCTCTGTGGGCGTGTAATCAGGCCCTGAAGTGGGAGTACACCTTTCCACCCAGTTTAATTCCACTTTGCACTCCCAGAGTGGTGTAAAAGACCCATAACTGTAAATGGGAATCAGGCCCAATATATTTTGAAATCTGAAAGAAGAATTTCATCTAAATTAGATCAACCATATTAAATAGACATAGAGCTAGGACTTACTGGTAAGTCTGTGTGTATGTATGGAGGAAGCTGGCTGTGAGAAGATGGGTGTAAGCTGTCATAGACAATGAAGAAAGAGAAAGTATACTCCTCTAGCCATGAAGTCGACAACTCAAAAGAGAAATTAGTCTTATTACTTGAGCCAATTAATATGTTGTTCTTTTTTCTGCCTGAGATTATTATCTCCCTATCTCTAAAAGGCAAATTGGTGGAACTGAATATTAGGTTTTCCAATAATCTATGAATAAGGAAACAGGGGAGAGGACATTTACACTCTTTTAGAGCAGGGTACGCTTGTAACAGAAATAATTCAAAATGTTATTCATTTGCTGGAGCGTTTTTTTTTTAAAGAGATTTGATTGTCATATAGTTTTTTATATTTTTAAATGGATTATAGCCATATACAAAGATATCTAGATGTAAAATATATTTTACAAGTATTATGTAATTGGCCAATGTATATATTGGTTTATCCATTGCTGCTGCAGCAGCATTTCTTCAGGTTATAGGATTAGTTTTCTGGGCTATATTAGTAGCAACAACATATAAAACTGCGGTGAGTCCAATATCATGCTTTTAATTCCCCTTTTTCTCTTTGTCGTCCTCCTCATTGTCTGTCCTCCTATTTTTTTCCACTTCTTTACATTTTATTTTGTATTTCCTCATTTCAGCTTATTTACTTACTTTCCATATTCCTGTTCTCTGTGCCTGTCTCTAAGTTTCAGTCTTGTGTTTGATTTCAGTTAGCTCTTATTGAAAGAGGGGCATTCTCATAATAATTTACAAGAGGCACTTCATCCACAGAGACAGATAAGCAGAAATACATCAGTCTCGTTCCTGTATTGCTCTTCAGTTAAAAAAGACTCAGGACCAGTTTCTGAGACTCCTTTGAAACCATTTCAGATATGTTTCTTCCCCTATTTCTTTCACTACATGCTCACACCTTGTTTCAATTCCCAATTACCCTTGGGTGAAATTTAGAGCAATAACATGCCTCTTTAATCATCATATTCTGAATCTATAGTGATGATTTTGGGCAGCTGATTGGATTGTAGTTTTGTAATCTAAACAGGAAAAGAATTATCGAAAATGTTTTCTCCTAACTCAGGTCCTATGCTAAAATATGTATCATCATCAAGATACAGAATTCCAGAACCATTCATAATTTATAAGAACAGATAGATCAGAGCTCACACACTGAGTAGCCCCAGAGAAGCAGACATTCTGGTATGATTCTCCTTTTGCTTATATCATTATAGCTTCATTGAGTTCAATGATATTACTTCTGATTTACACCTATGTAAGTGGGATCCAAATGAAGCCCCCCTATGCTTTGAGGGAAAATGTATGTGGTACAAAGTATTTTGGATGAAACAACCTATCCTTATGGATTTAATCTCTGAGGGACTGATTCTCTACTCTGTTAACAACAGTTTTAGGCTGTTGTAATGCCACTGCAGTCAACTAAGTTACACCTGTGTAAATTGGTGTAACATAGAGGAGAATCAGGTTGGGCATCTCAAAGTATGATGATGTTTCTGTAGTGAAGAAGGTGGGGAAATCCATATATTTATGTCCTTGAAGATTTATCTCGTCAATATTTTTCTTGTTCCTTCTATCTTGAAAGGTCCCTGTGGTGCACTGAGGACTCTGTTGGAATTGCAAGCTATCACTTTAAGAGAAGGCAAGTTTTCTTGTCCTGCTTGCAGGCTATGGGGCTCTGTGGGGGAAAGGGTCAACAAGAATTGTTCTGGCAAGAGCTAGCTTAAAACAAGGTGAGGTGCATTGTGATTCTCTACCTTAAGGAGCAGCCTGTTTACTTTGTCCTTGGGTTCTTGTATGTTATCTTTCTGAATTCTAAAAAAAATAAAGTAATGTGATATTGCAACCTTCCAGCAAAAGTAGTTATATTTGTATCTAACTTTCCTCTGGTCCAGATTCACCACACAGAAGAAGAGAACAAATATGCACTGAGGTGCAGTGGTGAGGCTACATTGAGGAAAGCAGCAGCTTCCCTCTCAATGCCAAATTTATTTCAAAAAATGTGTTTTAAGAGCTTCAAGAAATGAGGGTTATGGTAAGTTATAGATTCATAGATTCTAGGAATGGAAGGGACCTCGAGAGGTCATCGAGTCCAATCCCCTGCCTTCATGGCAGGACCAAATACTGTCTAGACCATCCCGGATAGATATTTATCTAACCTACCCTTAAATATCTCCAGAGATGGAGATTCCACAACCTCCCTAGGCAATTTATTCCAGTGTTTAACCACCCTGACAGTTAGGAACTTTTTCCTAATGTCCAACCTAAACCTCCCTTGCTGCAGTTTAAGCCCATTGCTTCTTGTTCTATCCTTAGAGGCTAAGGTGAACAAGTTTTCTCCCTCCTCCTTATGACACCCTTTTAGATACCTGAAAACTGCTATCATGTCCCTTCTCAGTCTTCTCTTTTTCAAACTAAACAAACCCAATTCTTTCAGCCTTCCTTCATAGGTCATGTTCTCAAGATCTTTAATCATTCTTGTTGCTCTTCTCCGGACCCTCTCCAATTCTCCACATCTTTCTTGAAATGCGGTGCCCAGAACTGGACACAGTACTCCAGTTGAGTTGGAGGGGAGGAGTGGAGCTGCTGCTTGATTTCTGCAGCAAAATGCTCTTCATTGGTGCTGCAACCCTTAAGGGGATGTGGCAATTTATAGGGGAGTTCACATAAGCATTAATTCCCCCAGAACAGCTTTATTGTCCCATTAGGGGTTTGCCAATGACATAATCATACGTAGGGCCAGGTCCAAAGCCCATTGAAATCAAAAGGAGTATCTGCATTGAATTCAGTGGGCTGCAAGTGGTCCTGGAAGAAGTTGGTATCTAGAGGAACATCTACACTGCACAAATCTTACAGCAGCGTGTAGAGTACATGCACTGTACACTCCCCTAGCACAGTTATAAATAGCAGTGTAGACAGTGAGGCACTGTAGCAGGGTGGACACCCACTCCTGCCCTGAAGGGCTTAAAACAGCCCTGGGAGAAGGCTGTTGCAGGGGGAAGCAGCTGCTAGGCTGATTGGGGAAGTAGCTGCAGCTGGGCCACACCCCAATCAAGCCCAGCTGGCCCTATAAAGGCTGGGAGCCAGGAGCAAGGAGACAGTCTCTTTCTGTGGTCAGAGAGAGAAGGGTCTGGCTGTAGGGAGCCTAACTAAGTGCCTAGAGTGGAGTAGGGCTGGGGAAAGGTCCAGGCTGCAGGCCTGGTAAGGCCTATTAGGTACTGGGTTGCAGGGGGCAGCTCATGGGTAGGCAGAGGCAGCAGGTCCGAATCCCTTTCCCTGTGATGAGTGGCTGATACTGCAGTCTGCCCCAGTGAATGGGGGCTAGATGGAGACTGGGCAGTAGCCAAGACTGAGGCAAAGTGGGGATAGTGGGTGGAGGTTCCCCTGGGAGGGGGAGATCCAGAACTGAGGGGTGTACTGCCGTGGGGCAGCACCCCAGACAACAAGGCACCGGGATCCTGGCCAGAGGACAGGTGGATCACTGGCCTGCAGAGGGCACTCTAGAGCTGGAATAAGCTAATTCCCGGAAGTCACCAGCAGGAGGTGCCACAGGGGTGAGTCCGCTCCTCTACAGGCACTGCTTAGGTACCTACTATAAAGACATGCCTGAACCTTGTGGCTATGTACCCTACACAGCTCCCTGCGTGCCCATGCAGTGCTTCCCACGTCTACACTGCTGGTTTTAGCAGTGTAGTGTCTCTCTGCCTCCCTGCTGCTGGAGTCTTTCCCTACGACGGTGAAAGACTCTGGCAGCAGGAAAAGGCTCCAGCAGCTCCCCACTGCTGTCTTTTCCCCCTGTTGGAGCCTTTCACTGATGCACATAGCTACATGCTGCAGTCTGGATGCAGCAGGCTTTTCACTGAAGCATGTAGCTACCCATACCCTACACACCACCACCACTGGTGTGCAACGTGGACATGGTCTACAATGGGTTTCTACACAGACATTTGCCTCTCCTGTATTTTTTGTCCTGTGGAAAGCAATCATTTAGCATCACAGAAATCTTGCCACCTCATTGGTGGAAAATGGCAACCAGCATATAGCACAACAGTGAGTGGAAGAGAAATTTTGGGCAAACTCACAGAGTTTAAGGCCAGATAGGACTACTATGAGCTCCTGTGTATCACAGGCCACCAACACCCCCCAGCATCCAGACATTAAACCCAACAACTGAAATTAGATCAATGTGTTTCAGACCTCAGTAGACTAAACTATTATGTGCCACAGGCAGAGAATGGGAGGGAGCAGAGCTTGACCAATGCCTAAGGCACCTGCAATGGCAGGGTACTGACTAAGCGAGATATACCCAAGTAATCCTGGCAAGCAACCTGCACCTACAGTCTGATTCTCTTCTCACACCAGTGTTAATTAGGAATTACTCTATCTTCGGTACTTATGATTCCTATTAACATAGCATCTGAGCACCTCACAATCTTTAATGTATTTATTCTCACAACACTCCCGTGAGGGAGGACAATGCTATTATTTCCATTTTAGAGATGGGGAACTGAGGCACAGCGAGACTAAGTGAGTTGCCCAAGATCACACAGGAAGTCTGTGGCACAGAAGGAAATTGAACCCAGCTCTGTATGTGCCCGAGTATTACCTAGCTCAACCATCGCTATTACAATCAGTGAAGCTACACTAGTATAAAACATGTGTGAAGGAAGAGTCAGGACCTTACTCTTATGAAAAGTGCCACTGGATCTTCAACGTCTATGCAGAGCAGACAGGACTTCAAATGTTAAGGTGTCATCTAAAAGATTCCCTGAGAGTAAAGTGTACGGAGCTTATTTTATCTACCTTAAATAATAAAAAGCTGAATTGACCCTTCTGGGATTTGAAGCTGCGATTCTAGGTAATGTAGGTGGAACAGCAAACATGTTACTTAGACAACTATACCTATTATGGAATTGTCACCACCTTTCACTACTCCAGACATGTTCACTGCGTTGTACCATATCGCACAGCTTTTTCGATTTAAGTTTATGGAAATGTTTTAACCTTTTTCGAACAGTCAGCTTCATTTTTTATGTTTCCCAAAGTTATAGCTACTCTGTCAGTTAGTATTATTAGAGAGGGGTAAGAATAAAAAAACAAACGGAATAAAGCAGCATTAGGATAGTGTGTCACTAAAATGAGCTGTGACAAATGTATTGGCTGTCTATCTGGCATTAATGAACGACAATTTTTCAATGAGCCTGACAAATGCACTGGCTGTCTATCTGGCATTAATGAATGACAATTTTTCACCATTTGGTGGATGCGTGTGTCTAGATGACACCTTGATTTATAGACACCATAGAAAAACATTAGAAAACCTTTCAACAAGTTTTATGGGAATTCTGAATATGTGAAATTAAGGACTAGGATTGCTGTACAATTTAATGGGATGAAGAATGGAGAGGAAGGATGGTCCAGTGGTTAGCGTGCTAACCTGGGACTTTGGTGGGCTGGATTTAATGCCTTGTTCTGCCACAGACTTTCTGTGTGAGCTTGGGCAACTCATTTATTCTTTCTATGCCTCAGTTCCCATTTATAAAATGGATTTAATAGCACTTCCTTACCTCACATGGGTATTCTGAGGACAAGTACATTAAAGATTGTGAGGTGCTTAGTTACTACTGTAATGGGACCATGTCAGTACCTAACATGACGTATTTATTATTTTATATGAATTGCTAAAGAGACTTTCTCACAACAATGAGCCAAGTATGGCAGCAGCTTTTAAAAGAACTCTCACATTTAAATGAATTTCAGAAGAACAGATTACATAAAATACATTGAAACATCTCAAGTTTTTAAATATATGTTTCACATCTGTAAATATCTGATTCAACTTTTAAAGTGATATCCTTAAAGTAAAATGTATTGGTTATGTATTAAAAGGGCCCGCTCCTGCATAATTTATATCTCTGGGACTTTTGGAAATATTACAATATTGTTATCCTTTTTTTCTGACACCAGCATCACCCCTCTGCTAAGTGGTAACACATGTCTGGAGCCTGGCAAGTCAGCTTCCCAGTGTAGGAGAATTCAGTGACACGGAGTTTGGGTGTATTCCAAGTGTACTTTGTCTTATTTACACACACATACAGATCCTGGAGCAGAAGTGACCACACAACATGTTTGGCAATCCCTTATGTTGAGCACAGCACCAATGCATGGTTCTTGGGGCATGACACTGACTCAAGAATAGACTAATCAGAGAAAGAGGCAGAAAGCAAACTCTCCTATTGCACAGCTTCCTTTATTCAGAGCTTCTCTCTACATGAACCTTGAATAGCTCAAACAAACAAACAACACAGGATGTTTCCGAAGACTGGACATTTGCTTGCACACTCAGAAAGTGAAGGGTTAGAATTAGTCTTTTATTTGGTATAGTTCACATATAATAGAGAGCTATATACACTTAGGCCTTATCTACACTACAAAGTTTTGTCAGCAAAAGTTATGCCGCTTTAATTAAACCGCTGTTGCATGTCCACACTAGCTCCTTGTGTCGGCAGAGTACGTCCACACTAACGGCTCTTGCATCAACTCAGAGAGCAGTGCACTGTGCGTAGCTATCCCACTGTGCAACTGGCTGCAGGGTGCTTTGGGAAGGGTTTGCAATGCCTTATGGGACAGGTACAGTGTCACATGATGCAGGTTTCTTAGTACCATTGTTCCATGGGCATCCTAGTAGATTGTCAGCCATTTTACAATTGAAGTGTTTTGGGATGGGGGAGAAGAGTGGTATGTCTGGGGTGGGGGAGACAGCAGGCTGACCGACCTATCCTGAGGCAGGGGGAGGGGGACACCCCCCCCCACATCAGCCCCCGGCTCTGCTTGGCACAGCAGTCTCTCCGGAAGCTGC
This sequence comes from Terrapene triunguis, assembly GCF_002925995.2. NCBI lineage: Eukaryota > Metazoa > Chordata > Testudines > Emydidae > Terrapene > Terrapene triunguis. The sequence continues at coordinate 67,215,679 of NW_020664393.1, read as the reverse complement.
TCACTCTGCCTGCCTATGGTTCTGTGATTCCCTCCGAGCTCTCCCACGGCCTCCTCAGCTGCCTGGAGCAGCATCCCGAGCAGCTCTGTGAGCTCTCCGTGCTGAGGAATGTCAAAGCAGCACAGCAGCCGTCCTCCCCCCTCCGCTCCCTGCAGCAGCAGTCTGCCTGCGCTGTGTTCCTAGTGCAGGGCAGAACAGGAGCATTCCACGCTAATGATTTTCTCTTTGTTCCCCAAAGGGAGCAGTAAGCTCAGCTGTCCGATACTTCCTGGAGCTTTGAAAGGGGAAGGGCGCATGTCTGCAGCACAGCGGAGATCAAAATAGTGAGCACAGCGATCATGACAGGCATTGTGGGATACTGGTGGAAGCCAGTTCTGTCGACAAAACAAACAGCAGTGTCTACACTGACGCTTTGTTGCTTTAGCTTTGCCACAAAAAGCTTTACGCCTCTCGCTGAGGTGGTTTTATTTTGTCAGCAAAACAGCAGAGTTTTGCCGCCTAAAGTAGCTTTGTAGTGTGTACACCTGCCCTGTTTTGTTGGCAAAAGACAGACCTGGTAGTGTAGACAAGGCCTTAGATTCATGAATTTTAAGACCAGAAGACCACTGCAGATAACCTACTCTACATAACACAGGGTAGAGAACTTCTCCCAAATAATTCCTGTTTGAACTTGAGCATACTTTTTAGAACAATATCCAATCCTGATTTAAACATTGCCGGTGATGGAGAATCCACCACAATCCTTAGTAAATTGTCCCAATGCCTACTTACCCTCACTATTAATAATAATTTCCAATCTGAATTTGTCTAGCTTCAATTTCCAGCTATTAGATTTACAGTTATCTATACATAAATGATCATTCTGATTTTAATGGCTATTCTGCCTATAATATTTTTGCAATGCTTCAACATACTGTACTGTCAAAGAGTGTAAGTTGCACTCATGTGGTTATTCTACATATGGAGACATCACATCACTGACAGCAAATAAAAATTAATCAGGAAACCTTTTGTGTACAGGGATAGATTCCAGTCAGCCCTTATAGAGCCTGTGATGGGGTCCGCTTACCCCACACTAGCCCAGACAGGGTTAAGCCCCAGGTATTGACAGCAGAAGTCCCGCCCCCCTGGCAAGACTGGGCATGCTCCAAGTGGTCTAGTAGTATAAAGGGAGGGAGACCAGCTCATTCTGGGTGGGAGGCCGCAGGGGAAGGACCTGCCTGGGAAGCTCCTGCGGAGGGCCAGCCACAGCCTCTGACTGCGCCAGGAATCGAAGCTGTCCACGGCCCGCCTGCACCCCGGCGACTGAAGGAAACCCTGGAGATGACCGGCCCAGCTGAACACAGAGGACCGGACATCTCAGGGGAAACCCCAACACAGTCTTTGGTAGGAAGTGACCGAGGGAGGGTGACGGAGTGGTACCTCCCGCACGGGGAAGCTCAGCGTGTTTTGGTAGGACCCCCTGCTGAGTCAGTGGCAAGCCGCTACATCACTGTTAGGGCCCTGGGTTGGGGCCCAGTGGAGTTAGGTGGGCCTGGTCCCCCCCTACCAGGGCTGCCACACCCCAACGCTAGAGACTCTGGCCATTAGGCCACGCTACCCTACACCAAAGGGTTGCTTTATGGACTTTGGCCGTCAGGCCCCACTGCCCTGTAGCAAAGGGCAGCTCCATAGACTCTGGCTGCAAGGCCATGCTGCCCTGCGCCAAAGGGTGGCGCTATAGATTCTGGCCGCTAGGCCATGCTGCCCTGCACCAAAGGGTGGCGCTATAGACTCTGGCCGCCAGGCCATGCTGCCCTGCACTGAAGGGCGGCTTTACGGACAGTGACTGATAGCCCACGCTGCCCTGACCCTAGGGGCGTGGACTGACACAGAGCCACACAGCACCAGGAATAAGCTTTGTGTGGCCATGTACATGACACTCAGAACTGCAGCCCCTGTGCTTTGCACAGTTGCTGGGATGCTCCCTTGGCGGTGCAGACATTCTCAAAGAAGATAGGGAGGAATGAGAAGTAGATGGTGCTGAGGGTATCTGTTGAACTCCTTAAAAAGAGGTGTAGCAATTTGTAGGGATGCTGTGGGAGGCACCCCCTTTGTTTCTCCTCTTTCCCCACGTGGTCTGTGCTAAATCGGCACCATCTAGTCCAAAGTGATTATGGTCTAAGGAAGGATTTTTCTTTGAAATAAATGTTCTCATTAATGATTGCCTCAAGGTAGATCAGTAGCCTGCACAATTCCTCGGAGAAGAAAACCAAAGTTGCATCTGCGCAGCAAGAAGGGAGGAAAAGGTTATACCTCCTCAGGAGTGACCAGGCCTCACCCCACTTAGCTTGTGGGAGCATTTGAGATCATAGAGTAAGGTCAACATCAAAACAACATCCTGTTTGTTTGTTTTTAAATAAAGTACAGGAACAGTTAGCCATTACGATACTTGTCTCAGATCATCCCTCACCTCTTTCTGCCAGAGAAAGATATGTTGCATGTGAGAGCACTTTAAAGTGACTGATGATGTTGTTGCACTTATTTTGGTGGACAGTATGTTGGCTGCCATGAGAGGAAACAATCATGCACAATATACCTTAAGGAAACAGCGTATCCTATCCTCATTCACAGTGTTATCCCCTTGTTTCAAAGCCACTGTTGTCTGATTTTTCTCTCATGGGGCTAGGCTGACTTAGACCACTATCGAAGGACTTGCATGGATCTGAATACAAATTTCATGTCCAAGATGATTAAGTACTGTAGTACTCTTTTATTGGCATTAAAGGCTTTCATAGGGAACAAAAGATGACAACCAAAATTGTAAATCTTCTTCCCTTTGTTTAGGAAAAGAAAATCTCTCTCCCCTGCATAGTCTGTCTGTCTCTCTCTCTCTCTCTCTTTCTCTCTTTTCTTTTCTTTCTGGTTTTTTTTTGTTTTCCTCCCCATAATTTTTCACATTTACTTTACTCATTTTGGTCCTCAGAAAAATACTTCATATATTCATATGGCTAGAAGACACTGTTCTGATCATACAGTCTGACCTCCTGCATAACACACGCCATAGAATTTCACCCAGTAATTCATGCGTCAAACCCAGTAACTTGAGGTCCAACAAGAACATCTATTTGGAAACACTTGGGACTGGCTCTCAGATCTGATGAATACATCAGAAGTGGGCACATTGCTGGAAGAACCAACCATTTCTATAGCTCAGGTTGTGGAAGCCTAACCCCTGTGGGAGCAGTGTCCTGATTTCTCTCCTGAAATGGTCAGCTTCCATCAGTGTGGTATGCATCAAGTCTTACAAACCCAGTGCTGTATGGGCTCACAACTCTGCTTACCACGGGCCTGTATTTTGTGTAGTCATTTCTACCCATCCACAGGGGATGAGCAATGGCAACAAAATGGTTTTCCACACACATTGCCTTTGTGGAAATGATCACACATGTATAAGACAGTAAATATTGCTCAGTTGCATACCAATTAGTTTGTAGTGTGCAAGGGAAGGTCTAGTGTCATAGTCAATTAATACTGATGAAAGGACGTATTAAATCAGAGAGCTAAATCTTTGACTTTGGAGGAGGAGGAGAAGGCCTCTTTTTGTTCTGTATTTGCACAGTGTCTAGCACAATGGGGTCCTTGGCCATGGCTGAGGCTCCTAGAAGCTAGCACAACAATAATTAATAATAATAATTAATACATTCATAATTAATTTAATTATGAGCAAAAGAAGAAAACAGGCTGACACTGGAGATGAAGAATCAGACATATGGAAGCAATGATGGTTCAAATATTCAGCTGGTATAAATTGGGGTAACTTTACTGACTTCAAAGGAATTACACCAGTTGCAGATCTGGCCCTCTGTGTCTGATTCCTGGCTTTTGAGTTTTCTTTCCTGTCTTCTCTCAACTTCTCTGTAACAGGCTATGTGAGATGCAGTGTGGTTAGTTGTTCAAACATCACCTTGATTAGAACGGGAAGCTAGGAACTGCTGAGTTCTAATCAAGGTGATGTTTGAACAACTAATAGACATTTGCATATAATTGTTACATGGTTAGGCCTCAGTTTCAGTAGGCCTAACTGTAAGTATGTGATTAGTCCTGTTGACTTCAAGGGCATGTGGTTAAGCACCTTGCTGACTCAGGATCTTAATGAGATTTTTGAAATAGTCTCTCATTAATCTGTGTTTTCTTTCATCTGTAGTTTGCCAAAAGTCCCATATTATAAGGCACATTCCTTATTTAAATAAAAAATTGCTACTCCCATACTAAGTCAGTAAGGCGTGCCTTTTATCCCATATTTCAACCAGGGCTCCAACCCCTGGAAAAAGTTGCAACATTTTGGGAAAAGTCTGGTTCTCAGATTCCATCTGAGGGAGGAGTGAGGAGAGGGGCCTGGGGAAGCAGGAGTGGGATGAAGAAGTCAGGTGGGGAAGTGGGTAGGGGGAAAGAGGGCTGGAGGCAGAAGCCAGATGGGGGAGGGTGGCATTGGGATGGGAGGAAGTTTGGGCCCCTTTGTTCAGCTGGGAGCCAGATACTGAGCAACTCTCAGAGCTTTGTTCCTGGAGACTGTCTGGGCAGGAGCCCTTTGTTTTGGAGACTTGCTGTCTGGTGACCTTAGTGGAGGGTCAGGCCAGGAGGGGCAGAGGCAGGGGTCTCAGTGGGCGGGGGTCAGGGGCCAGGCAGGGGGATCAGGGGGATCAGTGTGGGTATCAGGGGGCTGGGAAAAGGAGGGGTGTGCAGGTTTTGTGTACAGTTGAGCCAACCCAAGCAGCAGTGACTTGAACAGAAGCTGTCTGGCCAGCATCTGATGCCCTGGGTCCTCTGCAGCACCTAGCCCTGGAGAGAGAAGATCCCTAGGAAGGATGGGGAAGGAGAAGGGACTTAACCCTAGAGGCTCAAGTCAAGACTGAGTACATCTGAGATCTGTCCAGTATTTTTGAATTACAATGTTGGCAAGCCTGTCTGCAGTCTACCAACACATTAAATGAGAGGACTCACAGAAGTCCAAAAATCAGGGCAAAAATGCTGATTTAATAGCCATCCGGTTAACATGGTACTGTTATTGGTGCTAGATGTTCTGCCAAAAGGACAGTATGCTTAATAAGAAGAACTTTTTTCTGTTATTTATTTCAGAAAAAGCTAAAGGAGCCTTTTGTGACTAGGATTCGATATTATGCGGTAGATAATTCCACAGCAGTTTCTCATAAAAATAAAATTATATTAAAAATAATAAAATAACTTTTTAAAATATATATTTCTTGGAGGTTATATTTTTATTAAGAAATACCAGACAATTTTAAAACATGAGCACACTTTTATCATGTGCAATACAGGGGAAATATCATCATATTTGCGTTGTTAGAACAAATCATACAAACTGGGCATTCTTAAGATACAGTGACAAAAAGTCATCTATGTAGCGTGGTCTTGAATCAAAACTCCTGATGCTCATAGCCAGAATACCTCTGGGGGCACTGCCTTCCCGTTGACATCAATAATAGTTCTGCTTTTGGAAGGCTTCGAGCATCAAGATTTGCATATTCAATAAGCACAGCCAAACACTCATATACCTATTTTTGAAGTAATGAGAGATGAATAATAACTGACATTTATACACTGTAACATAATATTCTCAAGCTCTTTGCATGTAAAGGCCCTGGGGCACAGTCTCACCTACCTTCCAGTGATGTCAATGGAGCCATGACAATTTATGCCAGCTGGGGATATTTACCCTCCAAAGCCTGAGCTATGACCAAAATGAAACAATGAAAAGGGGCCAGGATCTAACGCACTGTACTTGGAACAGCTATAATCTTGTTTCGGGTGGGAAAGGGGCGGTATTGTTGGGGAGAGAGTAGGAGAAGCTACTTTTAGAACAGAACCATTTAATGATGCATATAATTACAAGAAAATGTAAGTTTTCCATACAGCTAATTGAAACTTTTTGAAAATTCAAAATTTTAAGAGAAAAATCGTCACCATTTTCCAACCAGCTTGGTTTTTAAGTAGTTTTGGCTGTTGGCATACTGTAAAAATAGTCTGAAATAATTAAAAACCTAGTGTTAGCTAAAGTGAGGCTTATCCTCTTCTATTTCTTCACTCCTGTTTGATTTCACCCATCAGGCATATTCGTGGACAAATATAAATTATAATCCTAGCAGGCTATTGTATGGTGAAATAATACAGACTAATCTAAATAGAAGTGATATAATCAAAATGAGTGACAGGCTTAGTTTCATGAAGACAATAGCATTTTTTGATTCCTTGCAGGTAAAATTGATTTTACCATTCCCCAATCAGTTTACTGATTTGTGTCTACTCTGGTTTAATGCTATCATTAAGGACACTCGTATACAGTTTTTAATAGGTTACAGATGTCTTCCAGCATATAAGTAAAGCTAATAAAACCAACAGCACTAACTAAAATTTGTTATGCTCTAATTAAATTTATACCTTTGTCCTTCTTTCTTTTCTTTAACCCACACCCCATGCGAGGAGCACATTGAATTCCAACTATTAGTTCTTATCATCATTATTCTATCTAAAAGGATCTCATAGTTCCTTATAGGGATCCATTTTATCCCATAGTCTCTATAGATCAGAATATCATGCTCATGTGCTTCTGTCTGCAGTCTGTGGGTCTAATTTCCAATCAATACAAGGCAATCTCTCATTCATGCTACTAGAAGTTTCATGTATAACTTCTCCATTTATTAATGATGGAATAAATTCTTCATTATTGAACTGTATGTACTCAACTGTGAATCAAACAAAAGTCATTCTTGATTTCTTGAATCATAATGAATGTCCTGGTATATTTAATAACATTTAAGTTCTTCAGAAATTTCATCTAATTTCACAAATATCTCTGACAAACATTGGCATATTTGGGGCCCTGCTGGTTAATGAAAAATCATGAATTATTCCTCAAGTGTATTGATTAGGAATGCTTCTGAATTTTTCAAACCACTCTAAAAAGGGCACGATAGCAGTTGATATAAACTAGATGGAGAGTCCAAGGCTGAAAGATGTATGGGTCATCATAAGTAAACTGACAAGCAGGAAGGTTAGAGAGGAGATTTTAGAACAAACTGATAAATTAAACAGTAATAAGTCACCAGGACCAAATGGTATTCACTCAAGAGTTCCGAAGGAACTCATATGTGAAATTGCAGAACGACTAACTGTGATATCTACCCTGTCATTTAAATCAGTTTATGTACCAGCTGACTTGAGGATAGCTAATGTGATGCCAATTTTTTAAAAAGCCTCCAGAGGCGATCCTGGCAATTACAGGCCGGTAAGCCTAACTTCAGTACCAGGCAAATTGGTTGAAACTATAGTAAAAAACAGAATTATCAGACACATAAATTAACAAGATTTGTTGGGGAAGAGTCAACATGGTTTTTGTAAAGGGAAATCATGCCCACCAATTTACTAGAATTCTTTGAGGGGGTCAACAAGCATGTGGACAAGGGGGATCCAGTGGATATATACTTAGATTTTCAGAAAGCTTTCCACAAGGTCCCTCACCAAAGGCTCTTAAACAAAGTAAACTGTCATGGGATAGGATGGAAGGTCCTCTCATGGATCAGTAACTGGTTAAAAGATAGGAAACAAAGGAGGAGGAATAAATGGTCAGTTTTCAGAATGGAGAGAGGTAAATAGTGGTGTCCCCCAAAGGTCTGTACTGGGACCAGTACTATTCAACATAATCATAAATGATCTGGAAAAGGGGGTAAACAGTGAGGTGGCAAAATTTTCAGATGATAGAAAACTACTCAAGATAAGTCCAGAGCAGGCTGTGAAGATTTACAAAGGGATCTCTCATAACTGGGTGACTGGGCAACAAAATGGCAGATGAAATTCAGTGTTGATAAATGCAAAGTAATGCACATTGGAAAACATAATCCCAGCTATACATACAAAATGATGGAGTCTAAATTAGCTGTTACCACTCAAGAAAGAGATCTTGGGGTCATTGGGGATAGTTCTCTGGAAACAGCTGCTCAATATGCAGCGGCAGTCAAAAAACTAACAGAATGTTGGGAATCATTAAAAAAGGAATAGATAATAAGACAGAAAATGTCATATTGCCTCTATATAAATCCATGGTATGCCCACATCTTGAATATCTGCGAAGATGTGGTCACCCCATCTCAAAAAAGATATATTGGAATTGGAAAAGTTCAGAAAAGGGCAACAAAAAATGATTAGGGGTATGAAACATCTTCCATATGAGAAGAGATTAATAAGATTGGGATTTTTCAGCTTGGAGAAGAGACGACTAAGAGGGGTTATGATAGAGGTCTAAAAATTCATGACTGCTGTGGAGAAAGTAAATAAGGAAGTGTTATTTATTCCTTCTCATAACACAAGAGCTAGCGGTCACCAAAAGAAATTAATAGGCAGCAGGTTTAAAATAAACAAAAGGAAGTATTTCTTCATACAACACACAGTCAACCAGGTGGAACTCTTTTCCAGAGGATGTTGTGAAGGCCAAGACTATAAGAGGGTTCAAAGAAGAACTGGATATGTTCGCAGAGGATATGTCCATCAATGGCACTAGCCAGGATGTGCAGGGATGACATCCCTAGCTTGTGCTTGCCAGAAGCTGGGAATGGGCGACAGGGGATGAATCACTTGATGATTACCTGTTCTTTTCATTCCCTCTGAAACACCTGGCATAGGCCACTGTTGGAAGACAGGATAGAGGGTTAGGGGGACCTTTGATCTGACCCAGTATGGCCTTTCTTATATTCTAATGTATGAATGTTGTTGGCAAGTTATCTAATCCATTGTGGATACAGTCTTAATGCAAATGGGTGACTGACACTTCTTTTCTTACTTCAAAGTAATCTAGGAGGTGTGCATAATTTACAAAAGCGGCGCTATGAAAAGTACAAACCGAAAACTAATATGGTGAGTGCTGTAATATGCAATTTTATGCAGTAAATTAAAAATATGTTTCCATATTATTTATAATTGTCAGTGCTCTCAAAATATTCTTACCATGTTTATTGAAGAGAGTACATTTACACCTATTGATGACATTGTGAATTTGTCAGTGTATGTGCTTTGATTACAGAATCAAAAATAGGTACTATTTTACATGTCCTTTCCATTGGCACTGTTCATTGCTAAGATGGAATGAGTGCATTGTCTTACTAAAAGCTAATGGAGCTGCTTTTTAGGATTAGGAATCAGGAGATCTGAGTTCCTTTGTGAGCTCTGCTATGGATTTCCTGCACCACCTTAGGCAAATCACTGACCACTTCTGTATCTGTTTCCCCTTTCGTAAACTGAGAATAACTATGCTATTTGAAGGAAGGGGTGCTCTGAGGCCTCATGATTTTTTCTCTTGGACGGAAGCACTATATTTTTGGAGCAGGCTATCAGAAGTAAGGATGTAGGGAATTGCTGTAGAGATTAAAGGCATTCTCCTTTTTAAAAGGCAGAGTCCGGTACTGATGGGGGCTGCAGGCTACAGCCAACACCAGGCTCTGGTTGTTGTTATGTCAAAGCTATGTCATATTTACATTAAAATGATGCAAGTCTTAAACACAAGCTTTCCATGCCTCAGTAAGGACAACGCACTATAAGGGTCAATGGGATTTGAGGTGGTTCAGCACCACACAGAATCAGCTCCTATAAATTGAAAGTATTAATATTATGAAGTTCAAATTGCATTTCACATGCCTAGAAAGCTAAGGACCTCTGTTTTAGTCCCACCACCAACCTTCTCCCAGATATTAGAAAGTAATTATTAAGCCATCTGTTCAATACAGATTCATCACTGTGAAGCTGATAGCTTACTTCAGTGGCTTACCATGGCTCAATATCTTGTAACATTTAGCATTCCTTTTCTGAGTGTAGTGAACTCTTGCTCTAGGCCAATTGCAATAGTCTATTTAGCAATTACCTTTTAGCATTGATTGCCCTGATCTGCCTATGAGTGACTCATTTGCTCTTTCTGCTATTACTGTAATAATGGAACCTACCATTCCTGAAGCTGATAAGAAATGAGTCAACTGTGTGATGCCTACAATTTTAATATTTCGAACAATTGTGCCTCCAATTTAAAAGTGAATTGTACAGCAGAATACATCCAGAAAAAGAAGCTTTCTTGAGGGGGTTTTCTGTGTTTCTTGAACATGCTTCTCTTTTGAAACTGATGATTTTAAAGAATCCATGCCTCCATGCCTGACTAACCTAATTGCCTTCAATGACGAGATAACTGGCTCTGTGGATGAGGGGAAAGCAGTGGATGTGTTATTCCTTGACTTTAGCAAAGCTTTTGATACAGTCTCCCACAGTATTCTTGCCAGCAAGTTAAAGAACTATGGGCTGGATGAATGGACTATAAAGTGGATAGAAAGCTGGCTATATCGTTGGGCTCAATAGGTAGTGATCAATGGCTCCATGTCTAGTTAGCAGCCGGTATCAAGCGGAGTGCCCCAAGGATCGGTCCTGGGGCCGGTTTTGTTCAATATCTTCATTAATGATCTGGAGGATGGCGTGGACTTCACCTTCAGCAAGTTTGCAGATGACACTAAAGTGGGAGGAGTGGTAGATACGCTGGAGGGTAGGGATAGCATACAGAGGGACCTAGACAAATTAGAGAATTGGGCCAAAAGAAATCTGATGAGGTTCAACAAGGACAAGTACAGAGTCCTGCACTTAGGAAGGAAGAATCCTATGCACTGCTACAAACTAGGGACCGAATGGCTAGGCAGCAGTTCTGCAGAAAAGGACCTAGGGGATACCTTGGACTAGAAGCTGGATATGAGTCGACAGTGTGACCTTGTTGCCAAGAAGGCTAATGGCATTTGGGGCTGTATAAGTAGAGGCATTGCCAGCAGATCGAGGGACATGATCATTCCCCTCTATTCGACATTGGTGAGGCCTCATCTGGAGTACTGTGTCCAGTTTTGGGCCCCACACTACAAGAAGGATGTGGAAAAATTGGAAAGAGTCCAGTGGAGGGCAACAAAAATGATTAGGGGGCTGGAGCACATGACTTATGAGGAGAGGCTGAGGGAACTGGGATTGTTTAGTCTGCAGAAGAAAAGAATAAGGGGGGATTTGATAGCTGCTTTCAACTACCTGAAAGGGGGTTCCAAAGAGGATGGATCTAGACTGTTCTTAGTGGTAGCAGATGACAGAACAAGGAGTAATGGTCTAAAGTTGCAGTGGGGGAGGTTTAGGTTGGATATTAGGAAAAACTTTTTCACTAGGAGGGTGGTGAAGCACTGGAATGGGTTACCTAGGGAGGTGGTGGAATCTCCTTCCTTAGAGGTTTTTAAGGTCAGGCTTGACAAAGCCCTGGCTGGGATGATTTAGCTGGGGATTGGTCCTGCTTTGATCAGGGAGTTGGACTACCTGACCTCCTCAGGTCCCTTCCAACCCTGATATTTTATGATTTTGAGATCATTTCCAGTACATTGGAAAGTCTACTCATTTGCTGGTTTTTCTTTTTAGTCAATGAATTTTATGTGTTATAGATAATTTTTGCTACTTAAAATAATCATTTCCATTAAACTCACAATATTAGTATACAATGTTTTCTATTCCCTAACTATTTGGCTGACATGGAGAGTTAACTAGAGAGAGGATATAAAGGACTGTAAATTGAAAGTAAGCTTAGTGAGGCCTGTGGATAGACCTAAAAGGAACTTCTGTATCTAGGCCTCTGGATACATTAAAGTTTGCTTGATTTTTTTTTTTAAAAAAGGATATATGGTCTTCCCTTCATTCAGATGCTCCTACTGCTCAAGAATGATCAAGCAAAAACCTTTTAGGGTCAATATTCAGACAAGGTGGCCTCAATGCCATATCTGCCTTAAGTGGAAGACAGATGCTGTTTATTCATATTTACATTTTCTGAGGTAGTTCTCAGTATTCCCTTATTTATGATGTCTATGATAAGTCCAAATTATATACTATTTCTGTCCATACAAAGAAGGGTTTGGTTTTTTTTGCCAGGTATGATGGTTTTAGGGATTTCCCCCACTCATTTAGAAGAGAAAAGTCAAGGACAATTCATTCTATTCTGCAAAGTTCAGCAGTGAGATCATTATTCATACTCGTTGTCTCAGCAGTGAAGTCAGTACAGCTGTTCCAGACATCTCTTTATTATTAATGGGCATCTCACCTGGCTTTCTACAGCTTGTGTGAGCCATCAATGGTCCTACCTGTAGGCTAGCTCAATTAGATTAAACATTCATCCCTTCATTGCCTTGAAAGTGAAACTTTGTTCCAAAATTTGTTATGAATACATCAATTTTAACTGCTATATCAATATTTGGGGACATAGAGTCAAGTAATAGTTACAGTAAATGAAACTGAGACACGTCTGTAGCTCTCAAGGTATCACACTTTTCCACACTAGAGGTTAATAATCCGCAAATTGTGACATCATAGGGTAAAATTCAGCCCTGTGTAGGTAGCTAGTACAAAGCTTATATACAGATTAATCAATTTAAGCCTTTATTGTATCTGCCTTAAGCATATTTTAAGTAGGAATTAAGTGGTGTATAGTTTTTAATGACCCTTTGCAAAGTGGTGCATTTCACCCATAGAGAATAAGAGTAAATTGGATTGATGGATTAAAAAGGGTGAAAAAGACAGGAGACAGGTTAAACAGGAATTCTTGACTTCCATCTTTAAAAAAAAATATTTATGAACAGGATCCCATCTTATTTAGATATGAGCCAAGCCATAAATTTTTTATCTGGATTTAAAGCCTCCCCCCATCGCTCCAGATTTAGGGAGGTTTGGTTTTGCTTAATAGAAGGATCCATTTGCAACACTTAGTTCTGAACTTCCTTTAGGATTTTAAAAATCTCTACAAATCTGGGATTGTGGATCAGGCATAATTTTATTTTCCTTAGGAATCTCAAATCCTTGTAAATAGTGGTGATGTAAAACTGCAGTCAGCAACAGTTTTTATAAAGCACAAATGATACTGCAGAAGAATTAATTAGCACCAGCTCTGTAGGTCAGTGGAATGTGAAGAAGTACAGTGCATTAGCTTCAGGAGCAAGAGCTGAAATGAGCTACTGGTTGGTGTAGCTTCAGTAGATTATGTTACAAAGAACTCTATAATACACTGCTACAATTTCATCTGGTCATCTACCCTTATTTATGGAGTACCTGTAGGTAGTTATTCCAATCTCTCAAGAGAATTTGTAGAGTGAATCAAGACTCATATATCACGATCAGGGTAAAATAATATATATTGGAGAAAGGTTTTCCATTCAATACAAAGTAAAGTTCAGATGATTTTTCTATGTGTATTAGGAGTGTGAAATGCACAGTACTAAGGTAATAATATGCCACATTAGTACAATTAATTTTATATACCTTAAAATAGAAATGTCTAAGGAATGGGAGATAGAGGTCAGAAAAAAAATCATGAATTCTTCAGCCTTATTTTCATAAATCAATGCCTTAGGCCCCATGGAGGCTTCTAAAAATACATTTCTCTTTCAGATGAAGGAGATTAGATGGTGGGAGGGAGGGCATACTGCCTTGCAAACACAGAGGATGTCAGCTTTGTCATTAAAATTATGACCTTATTGTGTAGGTGCTTCTGCATGGGGGACACAGCTTCCACTTCAGTGGCATAAACAATAATAATCTTTTGTACCATACTGTATCTATTTGAAATGTAACCTTTTAAATAAATTTTGTGTTCTACATAGACTCTGAAAAGATAATGGGAGAGAAGAGGTGAGGCTGAATACATGGACTTAATGAATGCCACTCACTGCTGTGCAAAATGTCTAGGTTTCAGGCAGCAACCTGGCTGAAGGGCTGGTGCATCAGAAACAATACTTTCCACTTCCTGGAAAGACTTTTGCAGATTTCAATGGATGTTGCGTTTAGGGGAAGAAAGAGTTAAAGAACTACATGCATTGTGCTCTAACTCTCTTAGTGGATGGAATGGGAATGACATGACAGATTCCATTCCTATCTGTTTTCCCTCTGGTATAGTAGGTATGGAGATTACAACTGCTGTGAAGATATCACTGCTGTGATAGGCATACAACACAAAAGGAGGCCACAAATGAACAGCTGGCAAAAAACTCTTGTGATTCATGAGTCACTTGGGCTCACTAAAATCATATAGTAACTTCCCTTGAGAGCTGAAAGCCTTTATACTTTCATTGTGAAGAGGCAAAGACATAAGAACATAAAGAATGGCCCTACTGGGTCAGACCAAAGGTCCATCTAGCCCAGTATCCTGTCTTCCGACAGTGATCAATGCCAGGTGCTCCAGAGGGAATGAACAGAACAGGTGATTATCAAGTGATCCATCCCCTGTCGCTCATTCCCAGCTTCTGGCAAACAGACGCTAGGGACACAATTCCTGCCCATCCTGGCTAATAGCCATTGATAACCTATCCTCCATGAATTTATCTAGTTCTTTTTTGAACCCTGTTATAGTCTTGGATAGTTGGCAAGGAGTTCCACAGGTTGACTGTGTGTTGTGTGAAGAAATACTTCCTTTTATTTGTTTTAAACCTGCTGCCTATTAATTTCATTTGGTGACCCCTAGTTCTTGTGTTATGAGAAATAGTAAACAACACTTCCTTATTTACTTTCTCTACACCAGTCATGATTTTCTAGACCTCAATCACATCTCCCCTTAGCCATCTTTTTTCCAAGCTGAAAAGTCCCAGTCTTATTAATCTCTTCACATACGGAAGCCATTCCATACCCCTAATCATTTTTGTTGCCCTTTTCCGAACCTTTTCCAAGTCCAATATATCTTTTTTGAGATGGGGCGACCACATCTGCACACAGTATTCAAGATGTGGGCATACCATGGATTTATATAGAGGCAACATGATATTTTCTGTCCTATTTATCCCTTTCTTAATTATTCCCAGCATTCTGTTCACTTTTTTGACTGCCACTGCACATTGAGTGGATGTTTTCAGAGAACTATCCACAATGACTCCAAGATCTCTTTCTTGAGTGGTAACAGCTAATTTTGAGCCCATCATTTTATATGTACAATTGGGATTATGCTTTCCAATGTGCATTACTTTGCATTTATCAACATTAAATTTCATCTGCCATTTTGTTGCCCAGTCACCCAGTTTTGAGAAAAAACAATGAGGAGTACTTGTGGCACCTTAGAGACTAACAAATTTATTTGGGCATAAGTTTTCAGGGCCTAAAACCCACTTCATCAGATGCATGGAGGAGAAAATACAGTAGGCAGGTATAAATACACAGTACATGAAAAGATGGTAATTGCCTTACCAAGTGGGGGGTCAGTGCTAACGAGACAATTCAATTAAGGTGGAAGTGGGCTATTCTCAACAGTAGAATACCAATGGAGGAAAAATCACTTTTGTAGTGGTAATGAGGCCAATGTAATCGTAATCAGGGTGGCCCATTTCAAACAGTTGACAAGAAGGTGTGAGTAACAGTAGGGGGAAATTAGTTTTTGTAGTGACCCATCCACTCCCAGTCTTTATTCAGGCCTAATTTGATGGTGTCCAGTTTGCAAATTAATTCCAGTTCTGCAGTTTCTTGTTGGTGTCTGTTTTTGAAGTTTTTTTGTTAAAGAATTGCCACTTCTAAGTCTGTTATTGAGTGTCCAATAACAGATTGGAGATTGAAGTGTTCTCTGACTGGTTTTTGAATGTTATAATTCTTGAAGTCTGATTTGTGTCCATTTATTATTTTCCATAGAGACTGTACGATTTGGCCAATGTATATGGCAGAGGGGCATTACTGGCACATGATGGCATATACCACATATATCCTTTTGTAGCTCTTCGCTGTCTGCCTGGGTATTAACTATCTTTAGTAATTTGGTATCATCTGCAAATTTTGCCACCTCACTGTTTACCCCCTTTTCCAGATCAAAGCCTGAATTCTGATGACTGGAGCTTCATGTAATAATAATAATAATAATAATAATAAAAAAAAGACAAATAATGCAGTAGATGCCCGTTAATTGTAACAAACTAGTGGGCAGCCAGTTAAGTGGCTTTCTTGATTAGGAAGAGAAGCTATATGAAAAATAGGTCTGAAAATAAGTATTGTATGATGTGCCTAACCATGACGTCAAGTTGATGATAGTTGACTTCCATTCACAAATTGGCAACAACTCTACTGGCTGAAGGAGTCATGGACACAGCAGTGGAAGGCACCCGACAATACCATACTAAATAAAAATATAAAGATAAGCATCCTATGCACTGCTTTCCATCTTTACTGCATCTTCTTTTTTGTGACATATCCTGGGATACACAGCTCCTTCACTCATGTATGGAGGGTGAGTTTGATGGAGAGGAAGTGATGGTAATGCTACAGTTAGGTAGATCCGCCAGCCTTTCCATCATGGAGGGGTTGCTCAGGAACTGCATAGAGTAATTTCGTCACTGCAGTTCTGGGAGAGAACTCTAGGTTTTATAGGGTCATAGATTATGAGGCCAGAAGGGACCACTGTGATCATCTAATCTGACCACCTGCATAACACAAGCTATAGAATTAATTCCTGTAACAGACTGACAAAAGTAGGGAATGATTAAAATATTACGTTTGGTACCAAAGTGAAGATGTTCAGACCAGCATATCAACAGTATTATGGTATGGTCTGGAAGCAATTGCATTAAATGAAAAAGACATCATAAGATTGGAGGCAGTAGAGATGAGGGTTCTTTGAAAGGTGGCAGGTGTAAAGTGGAATGATTTTAAGACAAATGAAGAAATTAAAAGGAGAGTAGGATGTGAAATCAGGAGATGTGATTAGCTACACTCAGGACCGGCTCCAGGCACCAGCCGACCAAGCACGTGCTTGGGGCAGCACCTTGGAAGGGGCAGCCAATCTTGGAGTGGCGGGGAGCGCTCGGGGTTTTTGGGGTTTTTTTTGGTTTGGTGGGGCTGCGCTCGAAGTTTTTTGTTTGTTTTTGTTTCAGCGGCGCGGCACTGGGGGGGCGGGGGCTGGCGGGGCACGGCGCTCAGGGTTTGGGCGGCCCGGCGAGGCCTGGCGCTCGGGGGGGGGGGGGCGAGGGTTTGGGCGGCCCGGCGCTCGGGGTTTGGGCGGCTCGGCACGGCCCGGCGCTCTTTTTGTGCCTGGGGCATCAAAAAAGTTAGAGCTGGCCCTGGCTACACTCAAAAAGATTATAATACTGCAGAAGACAAACGGATTGTAGGATGCCAAAGAAAATAATGCAAACACAAGCAAGGTCAGTTCGACGTAAAGGCCAACCCCTGATTAGAAGGTAGGATATCGTGCACAGGGACATGATCAGTCCAGGCTTAATGGAGGATCAAGCCATGGATGAATGAATGACAATGCTGTACTGCTCCCCATTTCTGCAAAGATGCTCTGGGATGAAAAGAAGAAGAGTTCCTGTGAAGCAGATAATTATTCTTCCCTAGAAGGCAAGGGCTCAGTTGTGACTTTGCCACAAGCCCTGAGCCAAGGTCACCACATTGCTGCACCTCCACCGGAGTAGCCTAGAGACCAGGCTGGATCACACAGTAAAAAATCTTCCTCCTGGATTTCCTCTTCTTCTTGGGGGGCACATGCGCTATGCCAGCCTATCCCTGATGCAGCACATGTTCCTCAACACAACAGTGCACCTCCATGGGACAGAAAATTGTGGGGACAGACCTTCGTTGGCCACATGCATGAGAATGGGAGGCTTAGTGGCCTCATACAGGCCACTCTCCTCACTGCCCAGTTACCCAAATATGGATAACTAGCACAAGGGTATAAGAAAGACACCTTCTTATTCCCTAACAGCCCTTCATAGGCATGAAGATGGACCACAATTTGGCCCTAACGGCCCAGTTACAAAAATAGGGCATATCTTTTTATAAAAAGACTCCCAGTTTTGCTTTAATGACTCCCAGTGATGATGGATTTTCCATATTCCTTGGTAAACTGTTAGATTCTGTATTATAGATAAAACAATAAAGAAGTTGTGGCAACATTTAGCATTTTCTACAAGTTTTGTGAGGGCAAAACAAAATCAAGCATTTTAGGAATACATGGTTTACCATTTATTAGTGTTGGAATGAACCTTGCTTTAATTAATTTTCACATTTGTGACACTGATACCTAAAATGATCTTTGAGTAATGTTGACAAGCTATTACAATTTTAGCATCAAAACCGACGTGTCTGCTGGGTTGAGTCTCATGCTTTCATCTTTGAATGCAAATCATATTTCTAGTACCTCATAAGCAAAATCTGCCATAGGACGAAGGCAGGAAAAAAACAATTTATTTAATGGTACCAAGAAGTTTACAGGTTAATTATCTTTTAAAACCTATGGTTCTTTGAGCTTGTAAACCAGAAATACTGATGAGTCAAATGCTCATTTATTAGTATTACGTTACAAATGCTATTTAGTAGCAGGTGCCCCCTTCAGTAAGAGTATGTAAAGTACGCCTGAAAAACATAAAAGGACAGCTCAGTTATTCGTTTCCTGAAAAGTGCTGGCTTATTTCAGCAAAAGACTGACAAAGATCTAGAAGTGCAATGTGCTGGAGTGACTGGCAGAGAGAGGAAGGCTGGTGTAGTGGCTGGGGTGTTAGTCTGGGCGTTGGGGAATCAGCGTTCAACTCACTGCTCTGCCATAGACTTTCTGTGTGACTTGGTACAAGTCAATTAATCTCCCTCGGCCTTGGTTCCCTCTCTGTCAAACGGGGATAATAGCATTTCCCTACCTTACAGGGATGTTCTGAGAGTAAATACATTATAAGATTGTGAGGTGTTTGGTTACTATGATGATGGAGTCCATATAAGTACCTTAGATAGAAAATGAAACCTGCTGTTTAAAACACTTAAAGGACTGTAGCGCAAGCTGCTGTGAAAGGTTCCCCACACTTCTCTGCAATATGTCTCAGCTTTTGATTTAGAGACTGCAGCTCATGCAATGAAAGGGTAGTTCAGCCTCAATCCTATTAAATTCTACCAGTGTAATTTGAGGTGGTGGCAATTTTTATGATGTGGACAAGTGTGACTGGGCTGAGACCACTGAGTAACTGCATCCAGGCTGCCAAATGATGTTAAGGTGAACAATTTGAACACTCTTTTTAAAGTGATGCCAGTCAAGGTCATGAAGAATCTCGTGATTTAAGACAGAAATAAGATTTGAGTTTTGAAGAGAGGTTAACGTGTGTGTATCTGTGCCTGTGATTATGTGGGTTCATGATATAAGAGCTATCCCTGAGTTCATTAAGAACGATACATGCATATGTGAAACAAAAATCCTCATTCAAATGCTTCTATTATATAGTTTGTATTCCAGGGTTCATGTTACCCAACCCCTCTCCTTCTGTATGTGCATGGACATGATTATTGTACAAATAAAATCAAAATGCAAAGTATGTAGTTCATGAATGGGTCCAAAGACTGATAATACAATAAGAAAGAGATGTGAATTTTACTCCTAGGGGAATTCTGTGCCACTGCGCATGCGCAGAATTCATGCCCCCTGCAGATTTCTTTGCTTCCCCACAGAAAAATGACTTTCTGACAGGGAAGCAAAGGGAAGCTACAGGAGCAGTCACGTGACTCTCCCTAGCAATATGTTTTGGGTGCCCAGGGCAGCTGGCAGAGAGTGGGTGCTCAGGGCAGCTGGCAGAGAGCTAGTGGCTCTTACCCTGCTCTGGGCTCAGCTGCTAGTCTCGGCTGGGGCTGGGGATGACGGGACTTCCTCTTCCCCTGCACAGCATCCAGGGCCAGGTCAGACCCACCCTCAGATTTCTCCCCAGGCTACAGGAAGCTCTGCAAACTCTCTCTCCTCACCCCCCCCCCCCACGCTTCCTGCACCATTGCTCCTCAGCTGCAGGGAGAGCGATCACTGTAGGGGGAGCTGCTCCCCTATCCGCCCAACCCCCACTCACATGCATCCAGACCCCCTCATACCAAGACCCTCCCACTAAGCCTCACACCCCCAGAACCCCTACCGAGCCCCACTTCTCCTGCACATGGACCACCCCAATGAGCCACCCGGCACCTGGATCCCCACCACATTGAGCCCCAACAAGCTGTACCTGGATCCCCATCCCACTAAGCCCCACTCCCCCAGCATCTGAACCCCCCCAAGCCCCTGACATTCAGACCCCCCTGCCAAGCTTTATACCTCCCACTCCCAGACCCCCCACCTTCACCTGAACCCCCCTGTAGAGTCCCATTACAGTTGCACCCAGAACCACCACCATCTCACAGGCCCCTGTGCATGCAGATCCCCCCTGCACCCAGATCCCCCACTGAGTTTTCTGCACCCAGATTGCCACATATAGAACCCTCTCAACCCACACCTGGATCCTGCCACACTAAGCCCCTCCACACTTGGATCCTGCCAAGCTGAGCCTGCCTGCCCACACCTGGTGCACCTGGCACAGAGGGGCAAGGCCCCAGGAGTATTTCTGGGACAGGCCCAGTCCTTGCACTATGTCAGGGTTGGGTTCAGCTTCACTGCTGATTCTGTGTCCCGGGTGGGGAGCTGCACAGTGATCTCCCACCTCTGTGAAACCAGTGGCCTGTGCTCCCCAATGCCATGCTGAAGCCTCCACATTTATTTGACAAATAAAATATTCAGAATTTTGCAGAATTTTAAAATATTATGTGCGGAATTTTAATTTTTTTGGTGCAGAATGCCCTCAGGAGTAGAATTTGGTTTAAATACCTATGTCAGTAGCAATTTAAAATAAAATGCCTGGATGGAAAGGATCTGGGGATAGATTCTTGGTTGCGCCTCACTGGCAGGGGTGGGAGAACAAAAGTTAAGCCAACTTTGTACTGTCCAGATATTAGTGTGGCTCAGGCCAATGCTGCTCCCAGCATAAACTATGGTTGCCTCTGCGTCTGTTCTAATTTACGTCAGCCTCACCCACTACAGCTGGAGCTGCCCAGAATTGTACCGGAAGATTCCTTGAGTTGCTGGGGGCTGCAATACATGGCCTTACATGGTTCCTGTACAGAGGAAGTTCTCCATTGGCTGTTTGTAGCACTTTTGCAGCCCCTATACACGGCTAAAGCAAGAGCCAGAATCAGTCCCCTGCATTCTAAACACCACTAAATGTGGAGTTTGGGATCCCAATATTAGAGAGATAAGTGCTATCTGCAACATTTAGATCCAAATATGGATTTGGATCTGAGTCTCTTTTTTCCCAGACTGGTTTTAGGAGACTTGGGCCCCTCTCTAGACTTGAACATAGAACTTAACACATTAGAGAGAAAAGAAAAAAATATCATTATGAAACACTCTGTCTATAAGATATATCCAGGGTATGATCCAGACTGATGGGTATTTGTGTCACATCTGCTCTGCGACCTTGGGTGCCTTACAATGCCCTGTTGTAGTAACTCCCGCTTGGGCCACTCACAAACAGCCTTCCATCATGCAAGCTATACCCTGAATGTCTCTGTGTAACTGCAGCCTGTCAGTCACACTTGGGTTGCACTCTGGCTCACACCAGCCGTGTTTGTATTGCTGGATGACTCCAACACACCCCCAGTCTTGGATTTCCCCCCAGAAATATGCATCCGGTGCTGCCCAGCCCTCTCCTGGACAATACAAGCTTATATAAAGTCCATTGTTTATTCAGTAGAAATTATATGCACGTGTCCTGTTACCCCAAATGGAGTTTCCCAAACACTTCAATTCAAACACATTGGATTACATAAAACAATAAAACAAATGTATTAACTACAAAGAGGTAGATTTTAAGTGAGTGCAAGTAATGAGGCACAAAATCAGAAATGGTTAGAAGAAAAAATAAAGATAAAGTGCAACTAATGCCTAACTTAACTAATTGTTAAATTCAAAGTAAAGTTTTTCTCACCGCATGCTCTCAACAGTCTTACTGGCCCAACTTGTTAGGCCAGGACCACTTCCCCAGTTCAATGGCTGCTTCCTTTGCTCTTTCTGGTGCAGTGAATCAATGGACAGAGAAAGCGAAAGAGAGGAAGAGGGGGTGTGTCTTGAGGTGTCTCCCCTTCCTTTTTATAGACCTCCCCTCCCCCGTCCTTTGAGAGGCATTTCCTGTTGAGAGCATGGCAACAGGCAGTCTGTGTGGGTAGGACCTCCATGGTTTTTCTTTGCTCAGGGCAGGTCTAAACTTAGAAAGCTGCACTGGTGCAGCTGTGCTGCTGTAGCGACGTTATATTGATGTCAGTTTGTAGTGTAGGCCTGGCTTGAGATGTAGATTTTTCACCCGCGCACCCCCTTTTCAGCTAAAGTTGGCCATGTAGCAAGTAGCAGCCCATTGGTCCTGTTTACACTTGGCTGAGGTATCAGCTTCCCCTTTGTCTCTGAGGAACTGGTTTGGCCACTCCCCAGACTTGGAGCATGTATTAGTAACACATACAGTGGAATCATAACTTTTCTTCCTTTTTTATGAAAGGTACAGGATGGACTTCAACTATCAAAATAAAATGGGACCGTAATTATTTTCAAAGAAATCATAACTTTTAACAGTATCTAACATTCATAGATTTTTAAGGCCATCTCATCTAGTCTGACCTCCTTTATAACTCAGGCCATAGAATTTCTTCTTATGTCCACACATGTAATTTTTTGTGTATTGGATATTGTGGTGAAAAAGGTGGTAGTTTGGCAAAATATTGTTTCATCTAGCCCAGCATGAAAAAAGAATATTAGCAGAATGAAAAAACATTATCTTGAATTGTACCCCAGAATTATCTGCTTTCTCAGTGTAATACCTTGTATACGGTATATGGAAGTGTGTACAGGCTAGCAATTAGAAGAGAGGGTTCAAGACTTTGGCTTCCATTTCTGACTTTCCTACTGATTTGTGTGGCCTTGACCATTGACTTACATGCTCTGTGCTTCAGTTCACCCATCCTTAAAACGGGTATACGAATATGAACAATTGAATTCTTTGAATGTTGAGGATGCTCATCACCTTCTCAACAGGCACTCTGTCTCACTACTGGATCATGCCATATTTACCTGCCTGATTAGGGAGTTAAGAGGCTCAATTAATGAATAAATATGAAGTGATTTGAGCATGATGGTTTGAAAGGTGCTGTGTAAATGTAGCACTGAGAAGTTCTAATCAGAACGAGATCCCATTGTACAATAACTTTATGCAGAAATGGAATTGTTCTCCACCTGCCAGGGCCCATTAATGTTGGTTATAGAGTTCTCTCATTTACACTTTTTCTTTGTTCTGACTGGAGATATAATTTGCCAAATTACTATATGGCTATTTCTCAATAATTGTATACTCTGCATCCTGATTGGCTGAGGATGGGTGTTAGCTAATCAGAGTGTAGGGATGTATTTAATATAGGCAAGATTCTTGATAATCAGAAAGTCATTTTACAGATCGCTTTCCTCTGATATTTTAATAAATACTTCTGCTCTGACTGGCTACTGCCCTCAGAACTCTTAATCCACATGATCATAGCAGTCATGGACACCTCCTCATCTCCTGATACCCCCTCCTCTTCTTGTCCTGACACGTCACTTGACCTCTGACAAGAATGGTAGCATCTTACATCCACTGTGCCCATCTTGACTATGCAAGATGCAGTGCCACAGATACAAGTTAATTGATTGATACTGGGACTATGAGTAGAGGTGAGTAATCTTTCCACAAGAAGGACTTACTGAGAAGTCTGGAAGCATGATATGAGAAGAAGGAAGTACAAGCAGACTATTTTGTTCTGTTCATATGAGTTCTCAAAGCAGCAGTCAATCAGAAGATACATGTAATAGCCAAGCAGAGTGATGCTGTGAGTGGGTGGAGGGAAAATTGAATATAATAATAAATGGAGGTGCCCTTTTTTAGCTTGGTAATAAATGTGTCCTGATCACAAAGAGATAGCAAGGAGCTCTCCAGACTGTAGATGTTAATTCTGAATAAGTGTTGGAAGACTGGAAGATTTCTAGAGGGCTAAAAGGAAGCCAGCATTATGGCAATATTTTAAAAGGGTAATCAGGCTGAACAGGATAATTATACACTGAGGAGTTTGAAATCGAAGTTTGGCAAGATAATGAAAAAAATCAATAAATAATTAAGGGTGGAAATATAATTAATGACAGTCAGCATGGTTTCATAGAAAGTAGGTCAGGTCAAGTAAACCTGATATCATCCTTTGACAAGATTACAAGTTTCTACCAGTGTCTATGGCCAATTTCTATGGCCAGTTTTAATATCTACAGCTGGCAATTAATTTGAGAACAGCAGAATTCTAGAGGGCACAGTTGTAACTCCTCTATTTCATGTGATCACAGCACCCTAATAAAATATAGAGTCTGTGAATATTTTTTCCCCAGAGGTCCCACAGGAGAAAATGAACAGGAGTGATATGAACAATATTAGACTCCACATCATAACTGTTTTTCAGCACAAGAGGTTGCAGCTGCCTCCAAGGATTTATAGCTTAAAGTCAAGTGGTAGGGGAAGTTCATGAGCAGTAACAAATAGAGCTATCAGACTCCTAATGATCTATCCTTCCATTGATACACATGGGATTTTGCATACAGCTCTATTAATGCTAATAGAAATGTGGGACTTACATGATGAAATCAACAAAATCTCCCACTGTTACAATGGGTGAACAGTCCTCATAGATAGCAGCAAGATAAGTGAGTTTAATTTTGACTCGATACCTCCTCCTCCTTCAAAACAAATAATTCTGACAAGACTGTTTTATTTATTTACTGTATATTTTTTTTAGTAGATGGCACAGAAACAATGGCAGTGAAGAGAATTTATCAAAAGCTACCCTATGGCAATGACCCTGATCTGACCTGACCTAGCCGAATCATAAATCACTTTGACAATGGGCCATATTTATCTTTGGGGTAACTGTGATGAAGTCAACAGAGTTACAACAGGAACAGATTTGGCCAATTAGTGTTTTGTTAAGCAGTCTTGGGTGATAGGGTGGGAAGTTTGTCTGTCTCTGTGACTCTGTTTAACATACTTATTATGCAAAGTCATGTATATGTTTCAGTTTGCTACAGATGTTGTAGTTAGGAATTCATGAATGTTTGCACTATTCAGCTCCAAATTTCATTATAATAGAATGTGAAGACAACAGGGCCACATTCTAGTTATGATGTTGAAAGGCTGTCAGAATAATTTGGTTGGATTTAGCTTATTTTCAACCATAAGCTAGTACACATTGCAATTTCTAATAATTGCTAGGCATAAGACAACCAAAGTAGTGAGCACTAATGATGTCCTACAGCAATACAATAGCATCCCTGGATCTTTTGTGACTGCCTTTCCCAAAATTACAGCACACTGAAAGAGCTATAACTTATTTCAACAGCCCTATTAAAAACACAAAAAATATCTGTCAGTGCCCTAGAAACCTACTCAGTATTTGTCCCCTTCCTAAATTAGATGTCATTCTACCTATGGGAATGATTACAAACTACCATCTTTGACTCAGGGCCAAATTCTCTATTAGTGTAAGTTGGGTAGCTCTGTTGACATTGGTGGAGCTATACAGATGTACTGTAGCAGAGATTTTTGCCTCTGATTTCTTCCACAAGTTAAGAAAATAGGGATCACATGATCACTTAGTTATGGGTAAAATCCTGGCCTCGCTAAAATCAATGGAAGTCTTGCCACTCACTTCAATGGAGCCAGGATTTCATCCATTTGTATGTTTATTAAATGCAAGGAGCCACATAGAATCCAAAATATTGAATAGCTAATGAAAGAGCAAGAGTCATTGCATACATCAGATGTCATCTAAACCACACTGAAATGCAAGGGAATAAGAAGCCATTGTCTAATGGAACCTCTTGTGATGCATCTATCACAACTTCGCCATGTCCGCATGAAAATTTGAAAAGTAAGCGCTTTCCAGAATTATTTATTGGTTTGAGTTTGATATTAAATAAATAAATATATGATACTGTTAATTTATTAACAGGTAATATTCCCATGACCCACATAGACAAGGAGAGAGATTTACTTTCGAACGCTGTTTACTTCACACAACATTATACTATTCTAACATCACTGAATCCGAACATGTAGCTTACTAACTGTAAGTGCAGTTTCAGCAGTGCTGGAACAATTGTAATAGTGGGGGTGATGAAGGAGAAAACCATGTATTTGGGTTGTTATTATTACTTCAAGCCAGGGGATGCAACAGCACCCCCCAGTACCCCTAGTTTCAGCACCTATGTGCAGTTGCCAGGTCTAGTTAAAGTAAAGGAGAGGGCTAGGCAGTGCTTTTCTTGTTTTTTATTTACAGAAATTGTTTATTTTTTTTGTTTACCTTTTTTAGTCTGCAAGTACATTGGAAGCCCATATGAGTTGTGTAGTCAACATGAGATGCAATCCCATGTGGAGTTTCTGCTGAAATTCCATGTTGGGTTGCATTATCAGTGAGTGCATCCTAGGGACTTACACTGAGATCTGATAATGGAGTTAGGTTATCTTATAGCTGTGCCATCAATAAGTGTCACCACACTTGCTATCCAGAGACTTCAGTTATCACAGTATTGGCTGGGGAAAATAAAGAGCAGAACAGAAATATTTCATAACAGTTTTCAGTTTCATGAGGTTTCTTTCTTTCAGTCTTTCTTTCTTTGGAGGCATCCATCCATCTATCTAATCTTAGATAAACAATAAAATAGACGACTTGGGAAGAAACTAACTTACATTTACTACTCAGGAAAAGAGGTGAAGTGTTAAACTACTACACTAGGGCCCTCACCTCTAGATCAGAGTTTTTTAATCAGTGGGCCATAATCCCTGGGAGGAGAGCATGAAAAGCAATTGGGGATTACGAGGCACTGAAAATTTTATTATAATCTAATACAAAGGAAATCTCACTCCCCCACTCTACATACAACTTTACCCTTCAAGGTCAAGGTTTCTCAGTCATCCTCTTGAAACATGCAGCATTATTGTAATTAATACATTTTACTGAAACTTTTATAGTAAATGTAAGGAGGATCCCAACATTTTTTGAATTTTAATAAGGGGTCATCCACCTGAAAAAGTTGAGAAACTCTGCTCTAGGTGATACTGCAATAAACATGTTAAATAATGATCACACCACTGAAATTAATGGATGTCTGTGATCTTATTTTTACTTCTATCAGTAGTATTGTCCAAAACACATAGGCCATGTCTATAAACTGCAACAATGTGTATTTTAACATGTTAACTAATATATGCTAAAATGCTAGTATACACAATGCAAGTTGTAGTTTAAATACACGCCAGTGGGTTGAGGTTTACCTTGGATTTACCTTTCCTTGGCCAGCTAATACATGTTAAAGCTGGAACTCATCTACCCTAGGATTTTAACATGTATTAGTTACCATGTGTTAGCTAACATGGGTTAGAATACACCTTTTTTGCCTAGTGAAGATGAGCTTGTAGACACATTTCTTTGGCACATTGATTTAGCAATGGGACAGGATTCCAGAAAAACCCTTTCAATGTCCCTGGCACAGAAATAATTACATTATCCAGACAAGGATGTGACTCCACCCTCCACAACAGAGATTTAGGGCACGTCTTCACTGGCAATGTTAAAGCGCTGCCTGGCTTGTGTAGCTGCAGCACAGCACTGGGAGAGAGTTCTCCCAGCGCTATAAAAAACCCACTTCCACACGGGGAATAGCTCCCAGCCCAGTTCCCAGCGCAGGTGCACTGTCTACACTGGCACTTTACAGCGCTGAAACTCGCAGTGCTCAGGGGAGTATTTTTTCACACCCCTGAGCGAGAAAGTTGCAGCACTGCAAAGTGCCAGTGTAGACAAGCCCTATGTCTACACTTGGAGGTGGGGGTGTGATTCCCACCTCACGCACATGTACCTGTGCTAGCACTGCTTGAACTAGCATGTTAAAAATAGCAATGTAGTCGCAGTAGCACAACAGCAACAAATGACATCATGCACTAGGCACTCTGAGTACAAACCTTCCTGACTGGTGAGTATGTATTTGGGGAGGCTAGCCCATGCTACCATGGCGACACTATTATTTTAGTAGTGTGATGAGAGCTAGCATGAGTTGTCTACTCAAGCTGGGAATCACAGCCCTAGCTCCAAGTGCAGACATACCCTAAGGCTTCATGTGCACAGCCTATAACTTTGTGTCAACCAAAATGCTAATAAAACAGGGTCAACATTGATGAATTTCTTGAGTTGAGAAAATGTAGAGAAAAAAAGTTTCTAAATTGTCAAAACATTTCATTTTGACATTTTTGCAATGAAAAAAACAGGGAAGTGTGTATCTGTCAGCTCATAGGCGGTCAGGCCGAGTGGGCAGAGTCAGAATGCCAAAGCCCAAGGTCAAAGAAGAGTCAGAGCTGGGGACTGGAGCCAAAGGTCAGAACTAAAGTCAGAGTTTGAATGCCAGAGATGAAGATTGAGACAGACAGGAATCAGAACCAAATGTCAGAACCAGAGTACCTGAAGCCAGGGAAGGCAGGAAAAGGGTTGGGAGCAAGGTTGGGACAGGCCCGGAACAAGACTGGGTGGAGGGCAGCGTCTAGATTGGAACAGTGCAAGAGCAAGCAAGAGCAGGGGTCAGAGTGAAGTGAACACAGGGAGGCAGAGAATCAGTGGACATGTACATTGAGCAGGTGCTGGGCTTAAGAGCAAGCCACCTGACTACTTTAGCTAGTCAGGTGGTTCTGCTGTGGCCCAGCTGTGCTCATTGATTGCCTGTCAATTGGGCAGGTGCAGCTGCAAGCCTTCATTCCTGACAGTATCTTACCCATCATTGTAACATAAACACTTTCTATTTCTATTTCTATGTATGCACAGTATGATATCTTGGGGGCATCCAATGCTAACCAGCATGTCCCAGTGGCAGTTGGAAGAGTGTCTACATGTGGACAGTTCTAAATAATGAATAAGGAGCCATGAAAATAAGGTTTTGGATGGAGTTGGTAACCCCATCACATAAAACAAAACTACTACAGAAACAAACACCAGAAGACGTATTGGTATGCAGCAGGTTCAAACAAGAGCTCAGCTTCATTTGAAAAACATGACGGGCATTAGTCAAACCCTTAAGGAAACCCTTGTCCTGCAAAATCCCCTTTCAAGGCCAGCTCAATAATGAAAAGCAGATTTTGGAATCTGAGAACAATATGCTAGTAAAACTGCCCAAATAATTAAAGAAATAGATCAATAACATTCCGATGTCCTTGGAATCAGTGAGTATAGATGGACAGGTTTGAACAAACTCCTCTTTAGAGAAAAAAATAAGACCATTGTCTACACTGAGAATGTGGATGATAGACGTGAAGCTGGAATAGCAATTTAATGTCAAATGAAGCTGAGCGGTCACTGACTTGGTGAGAACTAGTCAATGAAAGAGTTATTAGCGCTCACTTTCAGACGAGATTCTTCAGTCACACAATGCTATGAACCAACCAATGAAAAGCCAGATGAGGAAAAAATGCTTTTTAATGAGTGGTTACAGGATGTGTTAAGCAGGGTCCCAAAACATGATACTATGGGTGATTTTAATGCCGAGGTTGGAAGTAACAATGAGGTGTTGGATAAAGTTATGGGCAAATGCAACAAGGGGTTGGACATGAATCAAAATGGTGAACAATTAGTAGAAATTTGCAGTGTGAACAACCTGGTGATATGTGGATTCCCTCACAGAGACATCCAGAAAGCGACTTAGAACTCCCCAGGTGGTACCACAAAGAACCAGATAGATCATTTCTGCATATCAAGAAAATTTTGCAGGCTGTTGGCAGATGTATTTGTGTACAAGAGAGTCAATATGGGCAGTGACCATAATCTTTGTATTGCTAAATTAAATATCAAGTCAAAGAGGACGAAGAAGGTTAAAATAAGACCACACATCAACAGATGACAATGGACATATCTAGGACATGCCTTAATGATGCCACCAACATGACTTCCATGACAAATGATGATATGGATGCCACCTGTAAAGAGACAAAGTGGGAGTTTCAGAGCCAAGGCTCTAGCCTGAGCAGACTGTCTATACTGTTATTTTTAATTTGCGAGCCCTAGTCAATTGACCCAGGCTCTGAGACTCAATGCTGCGGTCTTTTCTTGCAATGTAGACATATCATTTATTGATAGCAAGTGTTGAGAGGCTGAAGATGCTAGCCAAAGAGATGATCTTACGACCTTGTATAAGACAATCAAACAGCTAACAGGAAACTTTTGTGGTACTGGAGGCCTATTAAAGATGCAAATAGAAAGATTCTTAGTACAGAAGGAGAAGAAAGAAAAAGATAGAACATTTTCCAGTTGCTTTAAATAGACCGAGCCCAGGAGAACTACTAGAAATACGTGATAAAAACCTACCACCAAAGATTGATATGACCTAGGAGATACGAAAATGGAAGAAGTTAGAAAAAAAATCAGTAAACTGAAAAAATGTGAAAGCAGCTAAAGGTGATAATATTACTGGGAGAGATGCTTAAACAAGTGAAAAAACAGCCCCTGAGACTTGCCTTGGATTTTTGGACAGAATATGGAGCATAGAAAAGAACCCAACCCAGTGCAAAAGAGGCCTTATATTAAAATTGTCAAAGACGGGAGACCTTACCAACTGCAGTAACTGGAAATGAATCCCTTTTACTCTCAGTGCCTGGGAAAATCAGGTTCAACATCATCCTGGAACTTATCAAGAAACAAATAGATCTCCAACACAGAGAGGAACAAGCAGGTTTCAGGCCACTAAGATCATATGCTCTCAGACATATTATAGAACAAAGTGGCAACCATATCTTGTGATAAATGTTGTACATTTCCAGAAGCTTTTGATAACATATACAGAGAGAATCATTGGAACATTATGGCATGCTATGGAGTAACCACAAAAATAATTAGAATAGTCAAAGATCTATATGAAAATCCTGAATATGCAGTCAGAGAGAGAAACAAAATTAGCCAATTGTTTTCAGTAACATCTGGAGTAAGGCAAGTGTTTATTATGACCCTTCTATTGTTTGAACTCACAACAGCCATTCTGGGTGCCTGGATAGTACATCAAAATGACATTAAATCTGGAGAAAAATAAAAACCATCCGATCTGACATTGGTTCAAGGATTTTGCAGCCCAGAGATATTCCAAATTATGTGCTCTGTAAATATCTGGACTGGAAATCAGCTGCCCTAGAGGTGGTGTTGCCATTCTTTGAAGGCAGCTTCAATGGTGAGTATATTTTTATCACAGACATCATAACTCTGCTCCACGGGTGAGAGTTTATGGAAGCAGAATGCACATGGAAGATTCCACAGTACATGTTTTTGTGATAGTACAGATCTGACTTCCACATTAGACAGTCTGCCTCAAGTATAAAGGGTTTCATCAGATCTGGGTACATCGGACTAGGTGGTGAAATGAATGTCTTATTTAAGTGATCAAAGACAGACTGCGTTCCTGTGTCCGGTCAAATCAGGCATTCTTCTGGAGCAGAGCAGTCATAGAGTACAGACGCTCCCCGGGTTACGCAAACCCAACTTACACAAACCCGCGCTTATGGAAAAAGTTCCGTAAGTGGGTTTTTTTTTTTTTTTTTTTTTTGCGTAATTGTCGGGTATACGTCCCCAACTTACGCAAAATTCAACTTACACAAGGCGTTCCAGAACGGAACACTTGCATAAGTCGGGGAGTGTCTGTATACTAGTTCTGCAAAATCCTTAATGAAACATCAGTAACATTTTGCAAATCAAATGAAACATTGAATTTCATATACATTTCTTTATCTGTTAATCTTTAAGGTGCCACCGGACTCCTTGTTGTTTTTGTGGATACAGACTAACACGGCTACCCCCTGATACTTGACATACATTTCTTGGGATTGCCCAATTTGTGATCACAGATACTTCTCTAGTATCCATGCTGATGCCACTTGGGGGAGACTATATAATCTAGAAATTCCTAGATTTTCCAATAATAGAAATTCCATGGAAGACTGGTAAAATTTGCATTTTTCTAGTTT
>NW_020664393.1:67071010-67168754 GCF_002925995.2 Terrapene triunguis | reverse complement strand
TAAATATCTTAAAATAAGGATCGTGAGACATGCAGACACTATGATAACGGGGATCATATAAATATCTAAGGGTATGTCTACACTACGAGAGTAGTTCGATTTTAGTTAAATCGAATATGTGCAATCAATATTAGAAAGTCGAACGTGTGTGTCTACACTAAGGACAGTAATTCGACTTTGTCAGTCCACACTACCAGGGAAAGCGTCGACATTGGAAGCAGTGCACTGTGGGCAGCTATCCCACAGTTCCCGCAGTCCCCGCTGCCCATTGGAATTCTGGGTCGAGCCCCCAATGCCTTCTGGGTAAAAAAATGTGGTGAGGGTGCTTTTGGGTAACTGTCGTCATCCGTCAGTCACTACCGCCCTGCCTCCCTCCCTGAAAGCGCCGGTGGGAAATCAGTTCGCGCACTTTTTGATCAGTGACAGCGCGGACGCCACAGCACTGCGATCATGGATCCCGCTGCGACCATCGCTGCAGTTGTGGCCGTTCTCAACACCTCGCAGCTTATCATACACCTTTCCCTGAGGCAGATGCAGAGAAATCAGGCGAGGAGGCTACGGCACCGCCGTGAGGGCCTGAAGTCGGAGAGTAGCACAGAGCTGTCAGAAACCACGAGCCCCAGCGCCCAGGACATCACGGTGGCAATGGGGCATGTGGATTTTGTTGAACGGCGATTCTGGGCCCGGGAAACAAGCACGGACTGGTGGGACCGCATAGTGCTTCAGGTCTGGGATGAATCCCAGTGGCTGCGAAACTTTCGCATGCGGAAGGGGACTTTCCTGGAACTTTGTGACTTGCTGTCCCCTGCCCTGAAGCGCAAGGACACCCGCATGCGAGCAGCCCTGACTGTCCAGAAGCGAGTGGCCATAGCCCTCTGGAAGCTTGCAACGCCGGACAGCTACCGGTCAGTCGCGAACCACTTTGGCGTGGGCAAATCTACCGTGGGGGTTGTTGTCATGCAAGTAGCCAAGGCAATCGTCAAGGTACTGCTGTCAAAGGTAGTGACCCTGGGAAACGCGCAGGCCATCATAGATGGCTTTGCCGCGATGGGATTCCCAAACTGCGGTGGGGCTATCGATGGGACTCACATCCCTATCCTGGGACCGGGCCACCAGGCCAGCCAGTACATCAACCGAAAGGGCTACTTTTCAATGGTGCTGCAAGCACTGGTGGACCATCGGGGACGGTTTACAAACATCTACGTCGGATGGCCGGGCAAGGTTCATGACGCTCGCGTGTTCAGGAACTCTGGTCTGTTTAGACGGCTGCAGGAAGGTATTTACTTCCCGGACCACAAGATAACTGTTGGGGATGTGGAGATGCCTACAGTGATCCTCGGGGACCCAGCCTACCCGCTAATGCCCTGGCTCATGAAGCCCTATACTGGCGCCCTGGACACTGAAAAAGAACTCTTCAACTACCGGCTGAGCAAGTGCAGAATGGTGGTGGAGTGTGCTTTTGGCCGTCTCAAGGGGAGATGGAGAAGCTTACTCACTCGCTGTGATCTCAGCGAAACCAATATCCCCATCGTTATTGCAGCTTGCTGTGTGCTCCACAATCTGTGTGAGAGCAAGGGGGAGACCTTTATGGCGGGGTGGGAGGTTGAGGCAAATAGCCTGGCTGCTGATTACGCCCAGCCAGACAGCCGGGCGATTAGAAGAGCCCAGCGGGACGCGCTGTGCATCCGGGAGGCTTTGAAAGCCAGTTTCAAGGCTGAGCAGGGTACCCAGTGACTTTTAAGTTTGTGGACACAGAGGCAGAACTTGCCCCCGTTTCTTTACCCAGTTGCCGTCGACTATCCTCTCCACTTACATACCCCCTTCACCCCCTTCCCAAAAAATAAAATCTGTTCTGTTTTGTTAATGGACACCGTTGTCTTTATTACTGTTTTCGCGGGAATGTTTTAAACCTGGGACGCAGACTGTGGCGGGGGGCGGGTTTAGGGTTGTGATGCAAATGATGCTTCTAAACTCCAGGAATGACAGGCTCCGCGGTGGTGGACTGGTTGTTTCAACGGAGCCTGCCAGCCCTCCTGGCCGGGACTGCGTGTATGTGTCGGCTATGTGACTGTCTTGCAGGGGGAGGAGGGTTACAAATCCCCTGCTGCGCGGCTCTGTGATGCAGGGTAAGGACCGCTGCATAAGATCTGTAACTGCCCTCCCCCGCCACCAAGTCACAGAGCAACACCACCGCCCCCACCACACAAAACATGAAAACCACCTCCCAGACTGACCAGGATAACTAGTCACTGCACTGTATATGTGCCCTGCTGCTGCACCTGCCACCTGCTAAAGGTGACTGTCCTGTCCAATGACCAAGCCCCTTCCCCCCCCTTCAGACAGACTCCCCTCCAAAAGAAGAGGATGGAAACAGAAATGAACAGAAACGTATTCTTTATTAACAACCGCACATGGAACGGGGGGGTGAAACTTGGACGGGGTCTTGTGTGAGGCGGGTAGGAAAGGACTTTTCAAATTTTGGGGAATGAGAGCCTTCTAGTGCTAGAGCAGTCCGCAGGGGTGGAGTGAAATTTTTCACGGCCCCTTCCACCCCTCCGTGTTTGGACTTTGGGTGAGGGGGGTATGGGACTTGGTGGCGGGGCAGGGCAGTTACAGAGAGACTGCAGCGGGGCTCTCTCCTCCTGCCTCCGGTCCTGCAGAACATCCACAAGGCGGCGGAGCGTGTCCGTTTGCTCCCTCATTAGTCCAAGCAGCGTTTGAGTAGCCTGCCTGTCCTCCTGTCGCCACCTCTCCTCCCGTTCAATGTTTGCCCGGTGCATTTGGGACAAGTTCTCCCTCCACTGTGTCTGCTGGGCTGCCTGTGCTCGGGAGCATCCCATTAGTTCAGCAAACATGTCTTCCCGTGTCCTCTTCTTCCTCCTCCTAATGTGCGCTAGCCTCTGGGCAGATGTGGCTGTGGGAATTGGAAAAAGGGAGTGAATTCCTGAGACAGAGCAATGTATCTGTGAACAGAGAACATAGTCTTTCTCTGTGAACAAGACCATGCAGAGCACCTATCACACGCGCACTGAGGACAAGGTCGAATTTTCGGCCCTCGCCTACAGTGCCTGCGGTCTTGCTGTGGCGAGCTGAGGAGCAGGGCTGGACACCGGACTTTGTCTAGCTGGCAAACATGGTAAGCCGTAGACTTGTGGCCGCTTAAAACTTTAAGAGTGGCACTGGCCTCCTTTCACATAGAAAGCAATGCGAGTCTCTGCTGGCAGCAATCCTGCAAGCATGAACTCTGGCCCTGTCCCACCCCCTCGCGGCTGTAAACCGCGTGGCTGTAAACCGGCGGTTGCAGTTCTGTAAAGGGACGGGCAAGCAGTCCCAATACTAACTTTCCCCTACCTAATTCACAGCAGGGAGTCATGCCAGACATCACCCTCCTGAAGGTCTCCGAGAGCCAGAAGGAGAAGATGCTCCGGGACAGCCTGCAGAAACCGGGGCCATTTGCTGCACTGCTGTGCAAGGCCATGATCCCGGAGTACCTGCTGGCGTTGTGGCAGGGAAACGTGTCCTACCACGGGGGGCCTAATAAGCTCTCCCTGCCCAGGAACCTGCTGATGAGGCTGGAAAAACACCTGCAGGAGGTGTATGAGGAGTTCTCCCCGGAGGATGTCGCCTCTATCCCCGGCTACATTGACCAGTTCTTGGCTTAGGTGCCCTTGGAGGGACAAATGACTGCAGGGTTTTGGGCACTATAATCATGAAGCGGACATTGTGCAATTTTTTGAAAATGGTTCGGACTATATATTGAGGCGCCCAAAGACAGACTAATCATGACACACTTTGCACTGATTCCCCTTTTGTTTGACTTTCCTGTTTACATGTTTTGAAGCACTTTACCCACTGTTAATATTTTCAATCTTCCTGTTTTGTTGCAAATAAATGTTTACATGTTTTAAAGCACTTTAGCTACTGTTAATATTTTAAATATGCCAGTTATGTTGTAAATAAATGTTTAGATATTTAAAACACTTACTGCTTGATCCTTCCCCTGAATCTGTGTCTGGGGTAACGGCGGGGGACGGTTGGTAGGGGATCTCTGTGAGGGTGATGAAGAGCTCCTGGCTGTCGGGGAAATCAGCGGTGCCAGCGCTGTCGACTGCCTCGTCCTCCTCATCTCCTTCTTCATCTTCCCCGTCCGCTAACATGTCGGAGGAACCGGCCGCGGACAATATCCCATCCTCAGAGTCCACGGTCAGGGGTGGGGTAGTGGTGGCGGCCGCACCTAGGATGGAATGCAGTGCCTCGTAGAAACGGGATGTGTGGGGCTGGGATCCAGAGCGTCCGTTTGCCTCTTTGGTCTTCTGGTAGCCTTGTCTCAGCTCCTTGATTTTCACGCGGCACTGCGTTGCATCCCAGCTGTAGCCTCTCTCTGCCATGGCTTTAGAGATCTTCTCATAGGTCTTTGCATTCCGTCTTTTGGAGCGCAGCTCGGAAAGCACGGACTCATCTCCCCACACAGCGATGAGATCCAAGACTTCCCGATCAGTCCATGCTGGGGCCCTCTTTCTATTAGATTGCACGGCCATCTCTGCTGGAGAGCTCTGCATCGTTGCCACTGCTGCCACTGCTGCTGAGCTCGCCACGGTGTCCAAACAGAAACTGCGCTTCAAACTGCCCAGACAGGAAAAGGAATTCAAATTTTCCCGGGGTGTGGCTGGTCAGAGCATCCGAGCTCGGACTGCTGTCCAGAGCGTCAACAGAGTGGTGCACTGTGGGATAGCTCCCGGAGCTATTAGCGTCGATTTCCATCCACACCTAGCCTAATTCGATATGGCCATTTCGAATTTAGCGCTACTCCTCTCGTTGGGGAGGATTACAGAAATCGATTTAAAGAGAGCTCTATGTCGAACTAAATGGCTTCCTGGTGTGGACGGGTGCAGGGTTAATTCGATATAACGGCGCTAAATTCGACATAAAAGCCTAGTGTAGACCAGGCCTTACAGTACAGACGCTCCCCGGGTTACGCAAACCCAACTTACACAAAGCCGCGCTTACGGAAAAAGTTCCGTAAGTTCCGTAAGTGGTTTTTTTTTTTTTTGCGTAATTGTCGGGTATACGTCCCCAACTTACGCAAAATTCAACTTACACAAGGCGTTCCGGAACGGAACACTTGCATAAGTCGGGGAGTGTCTGTATACTAGTTCTGCAAAATCCTTAATGAAACATCAGTAACATTTTGCAAATCAAATGAAACATTGAATTTCATATACATTTCTTTATCTGTTAATCTTTAAGGTGCCACCGGACTCCTTGTTGTTTTTGTGGATACAGACTAACACGGCTACCCCCTGATACTTGACATACATTTCTTGGGATTGCCCAATTTGTGATCACAGATACTTCTCTAGTATCCATGCTGATGCCACTTGGGGGAGACTATATAATCTAGAAATTCCTAGATTTTCCAATAATAGAAATTCCATGGAAGACTGGTAAAATTTGCATTTTTCTAGTTTTGCATATAACCCGTCTTACTGGAAGCACCACAGTCAACAAGTGCATGTTGCAGAGTGTTAGCATCAGGCATGGTGGGGTGGGGAAGGCTGAGTGAAACTTGAAGGTGTGCATGGTATTGTCTCCAGGTAGGGAGATTACCTGGTGCTACTAAAGGGGTGCTAGATCTTGAATGAGCATCAATTGCTGCACACAGTCTTGACCCCTATAACCAGGGCCATCCTTAGGCATACACAGCATACGCGCCTGCATAGGGCACCCCAAAATTTGGGGCACCCCTGGGTCTTAGTGTCCACCCTCCCAACCTTTCCTATCCCTGTTCTGACCCACCATCGCTAGCTGCTGCAGCCTGGTTAGTCTTCCTCAGGAGGGGATCTAGTACTTAAAAGTGAAAAAGCCTCCAGCCTGCCAGACCTATTAGCACAACACTGAAACTGTTAAAGGGCCATTCAAGTGGTAATGAAGCCATTTAACAGGCATTTGTCAACCCCCAGGTATATACTGTCAGTTTGTGAATTTACTGAC
Source organism: Terrapene triunguis (assembly GCF_002925995.2). Taxonomy (NCBI): domain Eukaryota; kingdom Metazoa; phylum Chordata; order Testudines; family Emydidae; genus Terrapene; species Terrapene triunguis. The sequence continues at coordinate 67,162,763 of NW_020664393.1, read as the reverse complement.
AAAAACAGTTGTATATTACTGTAATATTTACTCAGAACATGTTAGTCTACAGGACCTTATTTTAAAATTTGCATTAAAATATTTCACTAGTGTGTTTCTGAAGATTATAAAATCACATCTCTAAAAAATCCTTGCATAGATATTTAGATGCACAATCTGAGTATTCATCTTTAGCCTTAAATTCTTGGATCTTCAGACATACAGTTTTTAAAATAAATCTTTCAAAAGACCACCCTTATCTAAAATACACACACGAGCCCAGGCTGCCGTTGGGCATAGGGGCAACAGCTTAATAATACTGCATAGGGCCCCATAAATCCTAAGGACGGCCCTGCCTATAACAGGACTGGACATTGGTGCTTCCTGAACTTGTTCTAGGTTTGAATTTCAAGGCACAGGTAGCCACAAAAAGATCAGACAATGAAATGAGTCTGAGTCATATTGACCTGTACGGGTTCAATCACGGTATTAATTTGCGATGCCTGCAAAAACAGCACAAAGTAGGAACAAGTTTGCTGGGATGATCTCTTCTTCTCCTAATGTTATTCAAACAAGTTGACATCAATTCAGATGCAAAAATTGACAAAGGAGTTCACGGTCATTGGGGGTTCCACCCTTAACAGCCATAATATCATCATTCAGCCCTTGACAGAAGTGATAAACCTATGCTGCTTCATTCCATTCAGTATCAACGATGTAGGCTGAAATGGGCCAGCAAATCTGTTTTAGGGACTGAAGGGCAGCTTCAGCCATACAAGTGTAATTTGGGTAATTGAAAATAGTTGAGAAGGCGTGAATGACATCATCTAAGTTATTTAGCGTGGGACTGGACTGTTCCAGCAGCAGTGACAACCAATCCAGAGCTTCTCCAGTCAGTAGGCTAATTATAATCCCTATCTTGACCTGGTCCACAGCATATATACGCAGCTGGAGCAGCAAAAGTAGATGTTGGCATTGATTCAGGAAGACATTGATTCAAGAAACCACAAAATTTCTTTCTGTCATCATCAAATTTATCCAGCAACAGGCCCATAGGGCCCCAGTTGTAGGGTTCTGGGAGTTAAGAGGCTTGTACCTGCAGTTAGGCCAAGTGGTTCTAGAGGCTTTGTATCAGGCTCAGCATAACAGTCACAGGTGTGTTAGTGTTTTCCATTACCTGATAGAAATCATGAAAGGGTGGAGATGCTGGTGGAGGTTGGTCATCTGCTCAAACTGTTGTGGAACAAGATAACATTCACAACAGACTCAGGTTCAGCTAGAGCTGCATTGGGTTTTATTCTGAGAACACAACTCTGCAACTATTGGGTAAGAAACCAGGCAGCCATTGCATTGAGCAGACACTGGTTGGCACTCGCTGAGTTTTTATATAGTTGGTGTGGGCAGCCTCTGGTGGGCAAAGAAGGCAAGCTATACTAATTCAGTTACAAGCCCTGCACAGGCTGCAGGAGTTCCTAACACAACCAAGGACTTTTACGGACAAATGATAAGGGACAATTGAATGACATTGTTTTTGCTAACAACATTGTCCTACTTAGTTCAACACATCCCTTAATGAAAGAAAAGACCCAGCTTGTGGCAAACACAGCAAAGTAAGTTGATTAGTTCATCAACAAGGGGAAGACAAAATATATGCTACCAATGTCCCAAAACAACCATCAGAGGAGATGGAAAAGCACTAGACAAAGTAAGTCATTTTACCTGTCTAGGGAGTGAGATTTGCAATGATGGTGCGACCTTATTGATGGATTGGTTAATGACTGATTAGTTAATATGGATTATTGATTAGTCTCTTAGTCCACAGTGGTCAATAAAGATTTGGTCTCCTGAGGGCTACAACATCAGGAATATTAGTATCAGTATCACTAGAATGAGATACTCTAGAAGCACATGAGAAATTTATTACAAGTCCCTTTATTAACAAATCCAGCAAGCAGATAAAAATTCCACAAATGCTGAAATACAATAGCAGACAGAGAGATAGTGCAAAGTATTTAGCCCTATGACTGGCATCACTAACATCTCTTGCTGGGGGACCCTGGAGTGTCAGTCATTATCTTCCTCCTCCTCATCATCATCACCACCACCACCACCACCACCACCAGTGGTTGTCATCCTAGAGTATCCCCATGCATTCCTTTAAGCACATTGGCTGTGAAACATCTTTTATCATGATTTATGCTTACTCCTACTAAGGTTCATACACATGCATAAGGGTTCAAACCCTTTTTTCCTTATTCATACCCCCACAAACCACTAATTTAGGGGTGCCCCATTTTTCATAGGCTACTTTATTAGTCGTTTTTTATTTACTCATTAATATTTTTGTTAAATAGTTACCATAATAACTTGTTTTCTAGATAAAATTCCCCAACATGTTGCTACTGGTCATCTTGTGATACTAGCTGATACATTGTGGCATATTTCCCAGCCTATTGCTGCATAGTTTCCAGAACATCAGAAGTTAGCACATCTCTTACTGTAGTCTTATATAAAAGTAGCAGGATTGGCACCAACACAAAAATATGATTTTTTAACACAGGCATCATGTCTATCCTCCTATATGGCACAGACTCATGGAAATCTACAACAAAAATTGATAAGAAGCTCAACTCATTCCAAAGTAAAAGCCAGTGAAAGATTCTAAGGAGAGTAAACCAACTTAAATCATCAAACATGGTTGGAAGACCACAATAGACATATGTAGGACATGCTTTAAGGATGCCACCAAGGTGAATTCCACATCAAATGATAATATGGACACCACCTGTAATGAGAACAAGAGGAGGACCTAGAGAAAATATTGTGCAGAAAAATAGAGTAAGAAGCCATATCCGTCAACATGACACTCAGAAGCCTGAACAGACCAGCACAAGACTGAAATAAATGATGGAAGCCGGTGGATGTCCTATGCACCTGAAAGTGTGGGAAGATAAACAAAGATAAAGAAGAAAGACAATATAATATGCTATAGGGTTCTAGCAAAGTACTGGATAAAGTTTAAAAATAGCTAATAAAGATAAGCAAGGCCCCTACATTCTCCCTGGTGAGAGGGCAGGTGACAAGAAGTTTTACTGTCCTTTGGGATGCAATTACTTTGTGCTTAACTGCAGAGTGACCCCCTCACCTCCCGTGTTTATTAAATTCTGAGCTGATGTCTGTTTTCCTTTCAACCTACAATGGATATCCTGAGGCCAAACCACCATAACTGCCAAGCGCCAGTGTTTTCAAAAGAGTCTATGCCAGAAGATTATCATGTCTGTTTCATGTCAGAATTAACATTTATTTTCTAATTCATTTAAAGTAAAATATAACCTAGTTGAGGATATGCCTTAATTCAAAACAATTTGCAGCAGCATGATTATAATATGTGGTATTAACTCCCCCCAAAAAATTGGGTTAAGATTTCAGATGTTTCTGGGATGCTGTATATTTAACATCTTTGATTACCTAAAAAGGAGCCTGCTCCTGGCTACCTCTTTTAGGGAATAAAAATAGGAATGAAGAGCTGCCAGTAGAACTATTTGAAACAGAATAGTAGGTATCAAAGCTATGGCTCTTTCAAGGAGGCAATAGAAAGTGTTCTGGCAAAAGAGACTTGAAATCTTTACAGTACCTTTAGCTGGTGATTTACAGAATGCCATTGTACTAGAAGGAGAGACGGCAATTTGCCCTATTGATTGGAAGCTGGTTACTAAGGAATATGTGGCTTGCAAATATGGGAGAAAAAGGCCTGTCTCAAGGCTCATTAAAGTTAATGGAGATCTTTCAATTCCCTTTAATGGGTTTTAGATCAAGCCAGTCTGTACATATGTATCTTCATAAAGAGTGAGGTGTAAGAGTTCAGATGCATTATAAACAAGCCTGTGATTCTTCCTAGAGGAAGGGTACAGTACTGTTAATCATATTGTTTGTTATTTTCATGATATTCCTGGTTTAAAAAAATGGACAAGCCTATCTGAGTTCTTTAAATGATCTCATGTCCTGCACCAACTGTGACTGCAGGGAGAGATTAAAGAGAAAAGCTAAGACTTAAAGCCAGGTTGGGAGTGGACGCTGGTTTGGAGCCAATCTGAGCATATCTGTCACAGGAAAAATAACATTACAAATAAAGCCAAAGGAAAGAAGAATTTTGGAATACATGGACCCTCTTAATCTCCTTTAGTCTCACTCAGACATTGTGGCTATTTAGGACATGCTGGGAAACCTCATGCAAAACAAACAAACAAACAAACAGCTTTCAAAGCAACCTGGTACCAATAGATGGTAAAATCAAAGATATTTCTGCTGAAATACCTGTACTTGAAGGAAAGGATGCTATAACTGGAAAGTGAGTGGTAATTGCTATGCCAAATAGAACTTCTAAGACCCTTGCCAAGGGAAAGTTGGTATCAAAGGACAGGGTTGATTTCCTGAAGTATCTCACAATTTAATTTCCTTTGCTTGATTTACTGCTAGTAGTTATGCTTAAGTATGAAGGGGATGTTATATTACAGAATTTAGCATAATTTGGGGGTGGTTAGTTTTATCTAACTATTTAGGTAATTTCTAGCTCAGGTCCAGAAATACTACTAAGGGTACGTCTATACTTACCCGCTGGTTCGACGGCAAGCAATCGAACTTCTGGGTTCGATTTATCGCGTCTTATCTGGACACGATAAATCGAACCCAGAAGTGCTCGCCGTCGACTCCGGTACTACTGCTCTGCAAGAGGAGTACACGGAGTCGACGGGGGAGCCTGCCTGCCGCGTCTGGACCGCGGTAAGTTCGAACTAAGGTACGTCGACTTCAGCTATGTTATTCACGTAGCTGAAGTTGCGTATCTTAGTTCGAAGTGGGGGGTTAGTGTAGACCAGGCCTTAGTATCACTACTATACTAGTATAGTCTACTATAGTCGACTATAGCATACTAGTATAGTATAGCCTCAGAAATGCTTTGAAATAAAATAAGACCAAAAAGCAGAAAATGAGAAACAAGGCTACTACAGCCACAGAAGATATTCCTTTCAAATATGCACAGGGAACTTGGTCTATGATTTTTTGGTATCATTTTTACCAGCTGCCATAATATTCAGAGTTTGTATTTTTGTCTGTTGAGAAAATTATGGTCCTCTCTCCAGAGCCTGCAATAAAGCAAAGAATAAATGTATACATGAGAGAATCTTTTGGGACATTGAACTAATATTATGGTTGATTCAGCGGCTTTCATCCTCCTTTGCACGAAAGCTACTCGACTTGTGCACAGGGGCCCCTAAGCCAGTTTAGAAGCCAGCATTAAAGGTATGGCCAGGTTTACCTCCAGCTGCCCTAACAGCTCACTGGAGCCATTGACGGCTGATTAGAGAAGACTTCACAGTGATTTTGCTAACCATTTGCATCGCACATTAATACAGATAACAAGTAAAAATGAAGATCTTTTAAAAAAACCCTCATGTTGAAAATATGCTGCTATAAAATCCAGTAGGGGTGAACAAATAGAAACTTAATTGGGGTCCATACAAAGTATTATTAAAACCTATAGAATTTAATAGAAGATGATGTTCTTTGTAAAGGTGTTTGAACCATCTTCTAGAATTCTTTAAGAACAAAGGGCTGGAAGGGATCTCCTAGGACATCAAATTCAGTCCCCTGTTATCACAGGCAACCCCATTTTATAATCCTGTTTGTAAACGTATCAAACTCCACCTTAAAACCGGTTAGGCTTTTTTGCCCACACTAGTCCTATTAGAAGGCTGTTGAAGAACCTCATTTCTCTGATGATTAGACACCTTCTTCTAATTTCCAGCATAAATTTACTCAAGGCCAATTTATAACCATTTGTTCTTGTGCCAACATTGTGCATTAGCTTAAATAGCTGTTCTCCCTCCCTGGTGTTTGCTCCCCTGATATATTTATAGCGAGCAATCACATCTCTCCTCAGCCTTTGTTTTGCTTGGCTAAACAAGACAAGCTCTTTTAGCCTCCTGTCATAGGATAGGTTCTCCATTCCTCTGAACATCCTAGTAGCCCTTCTCTGCACCTGTTTCAGTTTGAATTCATCTTTTTAAACATGGGTGACTAGAACTGTGTATGGTATTCCAGATAAGGTTTTACCATTGTCTTGTACAATGGTGTTAACACTTCCCTATCATTACTGGAAATACCTTTCTTGATACATCTGAGGATGGCATTTGCCTTTTTAATGGTCTCATCACATTGATGGCTCAAAGTCATCTTGTTATCAATTAATACACCCAGGCCTTTTTCTTCCTTCCTTATTTCCAACTGAGGAGCTCCCAGCTTATAGCAGAAATTCAAAGGTATGAGTTTGCATTTTATACTTTAGCAGAGATATAATAATCTGTTAAATTCTACAGGATGCTTATAAAAAACTACAGTGTAAATGTAAGTGATGACTGGGAATTGTTTAAGAATGTTTTATTAGATGTAACCTCCATCCCCCCATGCCCCCCATAATTCTGCCATCACAAAAGGGTTCTTTGGGTAAAAAGCCATCCAGGTCAAAAGGGGAAGTGAACTCAGTAATAACAATAATGAAATCACAAATGGAAAAAAATGGGGAAGCTGATACCAATGAGAACAAATCAGAAGTTAGCAAATGCAGACAATTGATAAGGGAGTCCATAGGTATTGATTAACAATCTAACATCAGTGGGGTTAAGGTTAGGAGGAAATTTTTTAAATATATTAGGAGTAAAAGAAATCCTAACAATGGTACAGGTCAGGTTAAATTGTCAGTCATGACTCATGATGTAGAAAAGGCAGAAGTATTCAATATATATTTCTGTTCTGCATTGGGATGGTGTAGTAGTATCTTACAGTGAAAATGAAATACTTTCTATTCCATCAGTAACTAAGGAGCATGTTAAAGAACAACTGTTGAAATTAAACTTTTTAAATTAGCAGGAGTGTATAACAGCTGAGAGTATCAAAAGAATTGTCGAAGGAGCTCTCTGAATCACTATAGTTGATTTTTAACAAATCTTGGAATCCTGGAGAGATTCTGGAGGGCTGGGATAAAGCTAAAGTCATGCCAATATTTAAAAAGGGTGAATTGGGATGATGCAGGAAACGACAAGCTGGTTAGCATGACATTGATAATAGGCAAAATTAGGGAAAGGCTGGCAAGGGGTGCATTTAATAAAGGTTTACAGAGGATAGAAATTTGCGGAGTGGTAAATAATGATGGGGATAAGTCAGTTGTACAGGTCAGTCTAGATCACTTGATAAGGTGCGCTTATTTAAACAGGTTTTTTAATCCAGACCAGTGCTAAGACAAGCTGATGCACTGTATCCTGGGATGCAGTGACACTGAAAAGAGCTTGGAAGTTATGGTAGATAACGAATTGAATATGAACTCCCAATATGATGCCATAGCAAAGAGGATGACCATGATCCTTGGATTTATAAGCAGGGGCAGGGCTGTCCCTAGGTGGGTGCAGGGCCTGGGGCAGAAGTGATGAATCCATCACTTCCAGGACCGACCGCGCTGGCCAATCACACCAGCCCGTGGGGCCCCTCAAAGCACGGGTCCCGGAATGGTCGCCCTGATTCGCCATACCCAAGGGATGGCTCTGAGCAGGGGAATGTCAAGTAGGAGTAGGGAAATTGTATAACCTCTGTGTACTGCATGGAATACTGGTCCCAGTGCTGCTGTCCGTACTTCAGTGAGGTTGCTGAAAAATTAGAAAGCTTTCAGAAGAGCTACAAGAAGGACTCAGCATCAGGAAAACATGCCTTATAGTGAGAAGTTTAATCTATTTAGTTTGTCCAAGAGAAAGTAAAGAGGCGACTTGATCACAGTCTACCAATACCTACATAGGGAAGACATTTCTGATAGTACATGGGTCTTTAATCTAGCAGTAAAAGGCATAACAAGATCCAATGGTTAAACAAATTCAGACTAGAAACAAGGTGCATTTTTTTTAATTATGACAGTAATTAACCATTGGAACAGCTTACCTATGGATATGATAGATTGTCTATCATTTGAGGTCTTCAGACCAAGACTGGATGCCTTTCTAAAAGAAGCTACAGCTCAAACAGAAGTCATGGACTTCATGCAGAGATTTTTAGGTGAGGTTCTATGGCCGTGGGATGATCAGACTAGATTATCATAATTGCCCTTCTAGCCTTTAAATCTGTAAATCTATAGAAAGTTCTTTCACAGTAAACTTTGTTGGCAGAGAATAAGTACCAGTATTCTGCCCACTTTTCCCAGCAACACCATTAGCAGTGTGGGCAAGGTGATGCCTTTAAGAGGGAACCCCTCCCCCACCAGGATTTTTATGACGGTTTATTGGTATTATTATATGTTATGGGACAGCTATACGTTTGTATCATTGATTGCATTTTAAGTACTTGCCAGAAGCACCCCTTGTTATTATTCAGGTACACACCTCTTTTGATGTTATTTTTACAAATCTAAGGTATGTTTATTATTAAGTTTATCATTTATTATTAAACTACATTGGGGTGGTCAAAAGAATCTATAACAAAATATTAGCTTGCCTTTATATACAAGGAGCTGAACAGCATTTTTCAAATAAAGATGATTTATATGAAATAATGATGGTGGGCATTTATTTATCCAACTACTGATTCATATTCACACATGCTTTCCAGCCCTCTGTCTGAATGACACAATTCTTAGCAATACTGTCTTCCATATGAGGAACATAGTGTTATCCTTTTCACTGTTGGATAACAGAGCAACGAGCATGTGTGTAGTCTGATGGGTCTGTCCATAAGCTTGGGGACAAAACAGTCAGCCACGCTCAACTCTGTTTTAGCCTTTTGCACAGGCTCTTTCATTCCTCTCTTATACAAATGTAAGAAATATGGAAAAGTAAAAAAAAAATAAGTGATAGTATTGACCTGGACTGATTTTGCAGGGTCCCCTATATTCCAGTAGCTAAAGGATCATGATCCTCTCTTAGCCTCAGGGGACCACAAGACTGCGGCTGCTACTGCCACGGCCCCCACTCCTGCTTTTTCAGGGAAGTGTTTTTCTTTCTTCTCTGCCCCCTTTACAGAGCTGAGTCCTATCTTATATCTTCCGTCTGGGACTGAGTGCTAATCATTAGTTGCTGCTTAGCTGGATCCTCTTGTTCCCAACACCAGCTTCTCCTTAGGTGAGGGCTTGCTGCTCTTCAGCCCTGCAGGTCCTTGAAGGGACAGGCTATCCTGCTACCGCGTGGGTAGCGATTTACAGCATTCTGGGGTTCTGCTGCGGTACTGAAGCAGAGGGCTTTAGTGCTTTCAGTGAAAAGCATTCAATTACGTATATTACGTGCAGCTGATGCATAAGAGTGTCAAGAATTTTCAATTAGAAAAATAATATGGCTACTCTCAGATTGTCTGCTACCTACAGGTCATCAATGGAGGTGTTGATTTTGTTCCAGTCAACAAGGTCTATTTCCTGTAAGCCATCCAAAGGTTAACACCCAGCTAGTTTTCCATTGGCTATTTGCCATTTGAGTGGCAGATCATTTGTTGGCTGATGGTTATATATGCTCCAATTAGAAATGAGCCTTCTGATGGGCACACTTTACTGCCTTTAAATACCAGCCAGCATGCAAGCAATAACCCCTGGGAAGGCCAAACCTGACATGGTTGCCTATTGGCTTTTCAATTGTCAAGGAGAAACCAGATGACTGGAGGCAATTTGCATAGTTTGTAGAAAGAAAACACATTTAAAGCAAAACATTTTATTCTTAAGTGTGTGCAGATGTGTAAATTCATGCATGTTACTGGTGCTGAATTTTGCAACTGCCCTTAGGTAATGGTGAATAATGTACATTCTGCTACCTGCAAACTTCCTAGAGATTCTATTGTCAAAGCAGTAAAAGGACTAAAGAAAACATCAAGTATTAAAAGAAAGTGAATTTGCTGATGGAATTCTTTTTTTCCCCAGTAGGCAATTAGCAAATAAATTTCTTTGTCTTGAAGTGATCAATGATTTGTGGACAGCCAGTATGGGCTCTTTAATAGGCAGCTAGATGGGTGAGTCTTTTGAATGGACTGTACTCACTAAAAGATGACCAGCCAACATTATTATTCTTGTTAATTAAGTTGATGCCTGCCTGCAAGAGCATTTCGGTTAGTGAAGCCAGCTGCTCCATTCAGCAAACAGGAAATGAATGCAAATTACACCTCTACCCCGATATAATGTGACCCGATATAATACGAATTCAGATATAACGCGGTAAAGCAGTGTTCTGGGGGGGGGCGGGGCTGCGCACTCCAGCGGATCAAAGCAAGTTCGATATAATGCGGTTTCACCTATAACGTGGTAAGATTTTTTGGCTCCCGAGGACAGCGTTATATCGGGGTAGAGGTGTACCTGAAAAAGTTTCATTTTTCATACATTGTCAATAGAAACCTGATTGCCATAAAAGGCCAAAATCAGTACAGGTGGAAATGTACTGCATAATGTTTTGAAGACATTTAGAAAATAAGGCTTCCAGGTTCTCTATGCTTCCATTAATAAAGATCTCTTGTGTTATAAGGCTTATTTAATAAAATGTGTAAAGTGTTTTAATTAGAGATGAGTGAATAATGAAAAAAAATCCACAAATATTCATTTGTCTGTCTTTCTGCCTTTCTTGTTCTACGAAAGCATGACCTGCTTGTGAATGTTTTGCATGAAGTAAAAGAGGTTAAACTTATCAGATAAATAATCTTTGTTTTTAAATTTGTGGATGAAATTGCAAAGTAATAATAATAAATCATTATTATTAAGTGATTCATAATAATAATGCTCATTTTATAAAACCCAAGTTCTTACATCGTCTTTTGTTGGTAGCTAAGCTTGATTGTCTGAAAGAATGTAAGTGCTTGATTTACTCACAAAAGTGCTTGTGACAATACCAACATGATGTGGAATGTGCACATTTTCTACATTGCCTGTCACCGATGCATAACAGGCTGAGGCTCCGCACTGGTGGGAGGAGTATATAAAGAAAGGACACAGAATCACTGTTCCTGTTGGGGAGGGATAGCTCAGTGGTTTGAGCATTGGCCTGCTAAACCCAGGGTTGTGAGCTCAATCCTTGAGGGGGTCACTTCAGGATCTGGGGCAAAATCAGTACTTGGTTTTGCTAGTGAAGGCAGGGGGCTGGACTCAATGGCCTTTTAGGGTCCCTTCCAGCTCTATGAGATAGGTGTATCTCCATATATTTATTTATTTAACCATTTCCCTCTGCTGGATATAATCAGCACTGCACAACTGTGTGTCACTCTCATTACTTTTACCAGAGTGAAATGGTAATGTCCCAGCAAAGCTTGCTGAGATGGTCGGCAATATTTTGTCAGGTTAGTAAATGGTTGGAAAACCTCAGAGGGTCTGCAGGGTGAGATACTGAAGCTCCAGTAACTGGCACTTTTCCACCTGTAGTGAACCAATACTCCCCGCATAATGCTAAGGTGGGCATGCTGTTGCTTGAGGTGCTCTTGACCGTCTGGGTCATTAAAGAGACAGTAGCACTTCTGGGAAGTGTAGGTGGATTAACACCAGTGTTTTTACCAAATGCCAATGCCAGTAGATATATTCTTCCTACCTAAATTACACAGGCTGTTTGAATTACATACAAAATCAGTTTCTGTCCTAAATTATTGTTTGGTTCTGCTGTGCATTACCTGGGCCACATACTGCTCCACTGGAGCCAGTGTATGCAATGCCAATAATTTCAGGAGCAAGACTGCTGTTTTACCATAGAAGTGGCTGCATTTCCCTCTGTAAAGTACTATATATGTCAATTTGTACATTTATAAAAGCCTATAGGCGCCTTTCCAATAAGAGGTACCATAAAATAGCATTTCTTTATAATATCTTATAATATAAAGGTGAAATAGCATTCTTACATTGGTTGCACAACAGTTGCATTTATATATATATTATATTATATTATATTAATATAATAAAACTGAAAAAAGAGCAATCTTTATGCAGATTATTTGGAAAAAAGTTGCAGACAACACAATCTATTAGACTGTTCTCCCACGTGAAGTCATGGAAGCTTTTCCCTTGAGACAATTAGAACTGAGCACTGGGAAGACACTACGTGCAATAATCCTGCATTGGTGGGGAAAAGATAAGGGGTCTGATTCTATTCTCACTGAAATGAGTAGGATCAGGCCCTAGAAGACTGATAGGCCTTTTCCATGTCTAATTTCTGTGGGTTACAAATCTGCCCTTGTATGTCTACTTACAGCCCCCTTTGTCAGAATGTCTGAGCACTGCATAGTCTTGTAAATGTATTTAAACACAGCACCCCAGTGAGGTAGGGAAGAGCTATTTCTCCACTTTACAGATGGTGAACGAAAGCATGGAAAGACTAGAAGACTGTCCCAAGGAAAGTCCCATAGGAAGTCTAGAACAGAGCAGGGAATTGAGTCCTAGGCTAGCACCTGAACCTTTCTTCCTTTCTGAATATGTACTTATAACTCCCATTGACTTCAGCCAGAGCACGATAGGCACTTTGGAGGGCAGGATTTGGCTTTATTAAGATTCTGCAGCCTTGTAATATTAAGATGGGCAGCTCCTCTAACCACCGACTTCATAAAACACATATGTGTAGCACAGTGGTGATCAGAACCTCAGTTCTGCTTCCTGTTCTTTAGCAGGTATAGATGTGGTTGCTTTTTTTCTCCTTATTATGTGTAAATAATTTGCCTCCTTCCCTCATTCTCATTCCCAACTCTCCTGTTTGTCAACCTGTTGTGGAATGTAAGTTGTTACATTTGTATCAGCTACTGCTGGATGTTACTCCTCAGGTATATTAACAAAAAAGTCAAGCGTAAAGGACTGCTCTTTTGAAAATGTGCCTGTTGGAAATGTAAGATTCATGGTAATATGAATGAAAATGCAATAAAGACACACGAGTTGCCAGCTCCCTGAGTCATCTGTCAAAAGGACAAGTTTATCTAGCCATGCCAGAATTTAAAAAAAAAAAAAGAAAGAAAAAAATGTTATGAAAATGTGCTTTTTAGTCATATCCATTTGATAAAAAGGTCACTGGAAAGAAGTGAGGAAGGTTGGAAATGAATGTTCCTGCCCACACCCGCAGCCTGAATGAAGTGATTTAAATTAAATATAATTGCACTTTTTCTTTTTAGGCCATTAGGTATGATTGAGGAAGACAAATGTTTTTAAATGAGGATTGCTTAGACCTATGGCTGATGAGGCAGTTATAGCATGTCATTGAATTACCCTGCAACAAGAAAGTAAGTAGAGCTAAGCAATCCTGAAGGTTAAATTCAGCTTTCAGATGGACACAGGCAATCCTAATTAAACAAGCATCCCTTTCGTGGGAAGGCAGTGTGGTCTTGAGGAGTGGTCGTTGGCCATGGACTCTAGAAATTTGGGTTCTATTTTTAATTCTACCATTAGCCTGGTATGTTACCTTGGGCAAGGTACTTAATTCTCTCTGTTTTCTCTCCCACTTTTTGTCTATTTAGACCATGAGCTTTTCAAAGCAGGGAAGGAATCTTACTCTATGGTTGTGCAGCGCCGAACACAGTCAGGCTCTGATCTCAGTTGAGTCCTTTAGGCACTACTAATACAAATAATAATTATTCCAAAATCTGGAACTAAGGCTTTCAAATGACAATAGTGAGAGAGACAGAGGATAGGAGGAAAATAGTGGTGGATGGAAAGGAAGGAAAGAAACACACTAGTAAAGAGAAAACAGAGCAGGGTCTCATGTTTCTCCAGCTGGAGTATCCGATTGTGTGGTGGTGGTAGTCAGGCGTTCCCACTATGTGCTGAGGTCAGGATATCACAACAACGTGATCACTCTTGAGGCTCATGAATGAAGGACAGAGTCCCTGGAGTGAAATGGAGTCCCGACGACCCTTCCCATTCCTCCAGGAATCCCTCAATCAGCCACCTTCCCACCTCCCACAATGTCCCTCTCATTAAGGATCTTGAAAGAAGGGTGACTACCCATCCCAAATTGGGCAGGACTGTCCCGAAATGCAGAGTTCAAGTCCTGATCTCAGATTCCCTGTGGCGCATTTGTCCCACATTCCCTGAGGTGCTGCTCCATGCCTGCCTGAGGCTCAGGGGTGGTGCCAGCCTCTTCCTGGTGGGGGATGAGGGCCTATGTGGGCCTTAGCCCCCACCCCCACCATGAGGCCCCACCCACAGCTCCTCCTTTCCTTCCTGAGGCCCCACCCCCTGGCCATTCCAGAAGCAGGAGCCAGGCAAGTAGTAAGAACCACCCAGGGATCCCAGGCCACTGTGGAGAGCCTCGGACGTTCCATCTGCCCTGGGCAGCACACACTGGGGAGTGGGAACATGGACCAAGGACTGCTCTTGGGCACCCCGGTCCCCCCACCTAGGGCAGGTGGAGGGTCTAGGGCTCCCCACAGCAGCCTGGGCTCCCTGGGTAGCTCTTTCCACAGCTTGGCTCTGGCTTCCGACCTAGACAGGGGGTGGGGCCTCAGGGGGAAGAGGAGGAGGAGGGCGTAGGGCCACAGAGGGGGCATGGCTCCTGTATGTATCCTGCTTTTGCCTTTTGACTAGGTGGTCTCCCTAGTGATGGGTGAAATAGCCCATCCTCTCATTATTTTTTCCATCTTTTATGCCTAATTTCCTACACACCAAATTAGTTCCATTGATTTGCTGTCTCATACTCTTTGTTTATCAAGCATAATTTTTATACAGTCCTTGAGTTATATGAATAGACCTTTTTTGTTTGGACTAATTCAGTCTCCCTTTCGTACCTTTTCCATCAGCATTTATTATTATAGGTGATTGGAACATTTTATAAATTTCCCCACAGTTAGGATTACAGTTGTGGTAGGTCTGCTAGGATCCAATGATTACAACAGTTCAAATTTTGGCAAGACCATGGGTAAGTTGCTTTACCTCTCTGAGCCTTTGTTTTCCCTCCCACAGTAGTCTATCTTGTGTATTTATACTGTAAGCTCCTAGAAACAGGAACTATCGCTTACTATGTATATGTATAGTGGGTAACATAATGAAGTTCTGATCTCGGTCGGTGCCTCTAGGTACTACTGTAATAAAAATTGAAATAATAAATAATAATAAAACTCTAGTGCTGATCCAAGCAGGGTTTCATTATAGAAGGTACCATTCAACATTAGTCAAGGGTGACAGAATTTGGTCTCATAAGATCAATGGCAGCTCACTCCAGCATGTTTAAAAGCAATCTATAATAACTCCCGAGAAAAAGATACATTTGTTTGGTTCTAGACAGCATGCCCTAAAGCACAATAATCCCAGGGAGAATGAGAAGATCAAATATATAAGAACCACAAGAACTAAAATGTCAATGGATCCATTATTTCTCTTATTGGGACATCTGGTGAAGGACATCTATAACCTATATAAAATGTAGATTTGATCTTCTGTCCTTTGGTGGGGGGCAGATGTTCTTTGCTGAGTTTTGGCTGATGTTACTTCCTGGCCCATAGAATGTGAGCCATTGTGGTGATGGAGAAGTTTCAGGAAAAACAAAACAAAACAAAAAAAACCCAGAAACCTCACACTTCTATACAGCCTGTCTGCTGCTTTTGGAATGTGATCAAAAGGATATAGTCTCTGGGGGTAACTTCCAGATCAGACAAGCATAAATCTTTTATGACCTTTACTACACTGAAATATGACTTAGAAAATACCCCCTGGTTATATAATTCTTGTGATGCCCTTTGGAAAATAAATTCTAGTTAGGTATTTTATGTTGCAGTATAGAACTTTGTTCTTAGCAGATGGCTTATTTGTTACATTGAAGCTTCTCTCTGTATTCTTTCCTCTACCCCACTTGTTTCATGTGTAGGGAAAATTATGAAAATAAAACAATTTTAAAAATGACACTTGTGTTTGTTTACCCCACAAGAAGATAAAAAATATATAACTTTTCCATACTTGTGTTTTGTCTCGCCAATCAGGAAAGACCTTTTTCCTCCCACTTCCCCACCACCACCTTCAATCTCTGTTGGATTTTGAAATTACATTGTCAATTTAATGTACTTAAAAAATCTAAAGAAACCATATTCTGGTCCAGATTCAGGGTTACCTGCAGCAACTATACCTTGCTCAATCAGTGCAAATCTAGCCTTGAATCCAGCACTTGAGAAACTGCTAGTAGCAGCTTTAAAGCAACTATATACCAATCCTAGGAAAAATAATCCTGATTCAGGATTTGATTAATAAAGAATTGAAGAATAGGCATATAGTTAATGCCAGTCACCATGGTTTTATGAAAAATAGTTCTCAAGTAATAGTTCTCACCTAATTTCTACTGTGTAGAGGTTACAAATTGGGTTGATAAAAGTAACTATAAATGTGATATACTTAGACTTCTGTAAGGTGTTTGACTTAGTACTGCATGACATTCTGATTAGCAATATTAGCACTTTTATCAATATCAATTTTACATTTCCCATCAACAACTAGGATATGGCCCTTTTGCACAGTTTCGTTGGTCATTTTAATCTCAGTTGCAGAGGAATTAGCTAGAAGGACAATTGACCAGATTGTTGCAGGTGGTTGGCTTCAGTATAAACACCATCACGATGCAACCCTGGAGGGCAGCACACATTGGTCTGGTTATTTATCTGGGTAAAATGAAGTCCCAGGCCATTACCATCAAGCTTATTTGATATACGGATATATCCGGAAAAGGTTACAACCCCCTTTTTTTTGGTTCCTCCATGCTGTGCCAATGCCTTTGCTGAGTAGCTTATTATTATTGTTTTATTATTATTATTATATATTTGTTCTAGGGTAGCACTTAGAAGTCCCAGTGGAGATTGGGTACTGGACATATAGATAGTTAAAAACAGAGCTTACATCTAAATACAGACAAAGGAAGCATTTACAGATGGAGAACTGAGGCACAGAGACTTAAGTGACTTGTCAGGCATCTATGGCAGAACCAGGAATTGAACTCAGATCGTCTAAGTCCCAATACACAATTGTAACCTTGTAACCATATGGCCATCCATCTCTGCAAGTGGATTACCATGATCCCCGTCTTTGCCTCCAAAACTCCTCCCCACTGTCTTGTTGCATCCTTTTCACATCAAAGGTGACACTAAAGTGCAAACATTTGGGGCGAGGGTTTGAGTTTGTGCTGTAAGGCGCCTTGCACATTTTTGGGTGCTGTAAAAGTAAGTTATTATTATTAATAATTGTTATTGTTTTCTCACTTCTGGTGGAAACATAATTGAATGTAACCCACATGATTTATACTGTAGTATTTAACTTTGTTGAGCAAGGAAGAGAAGAGGTGGAAAGGGGACAGAATCATAGAATCATATTCTATGATTCAATGAAAGGGATTGTAGTTGAAATACTCTGTGTCTCTGCGCACATTCGGGGGGCAGGGCAGGGTAACTCAGGCAAGGGCCCAGAAACAGCATGCTCAGTACAAGCAGCAAATCTGGGGGGGGAAGGGGCACACAACCCCCCATGATCCCCCGTGTCACCTCTGCGAGAGGCTACAGAGCCTGTGGAACTTACATTTAGCTATCAGCTCCAAACAGGGATTCTGTCTCTTTTAAAGAGAGAGAATGGAGCAGCACTTAGTGAGGAGAGGATTTATGAATTCTCACCTGATCTAACTGCGACTATGTCTACAGCTTCAGTCGGCATAACTAATGTCACTCAAGGGTATGAATAAATCACCTCCTGAGCGACATAAGTTACACCGACATAAGCGCTGGTGTGGACAGTGCTATGTCGGAGGGAGAGCTTCTCCCACCAGCATAGCTACTGCTGCTAGCAAGTGCTGGAGTAATTAAGCAAATGGGAGAGCTCTCCGCTTAGAGAGGCTACATTAGAGAGCTTACAGTGCTGCAGCTTCATCGGTGCATCTGCACTGCTGGAAACTCTCTAGGGTAGCCATGCCCTGAGCTTACGGGGAGAAGATAGTGTCTTCTAGAGATCCAAAAAATGGATATTTAATATGCTGATTCCAATCCCTGTATCACTTTGGATACAGGCTGCATATTTCTGTTTCACCAGCAATTGAAAGGACCAGTCAAGGGCTGGACTGCTGCTAGCTTTGGAGCTCCCCAGCTGTTTGCTGACAGGGCTCTTAAGTGTTGGAAAGGACTCAGATGCTGTCTTTCTTTTCAAACTCTGAAGAGTCCAGGTGACACACACACTGCATACTATGGCCATGTGATAAAGACTGAAGAATCATCTCGGAGAGAAGATCAGAGGGGAATGTGTTTTGATGTGTATACTAGAGTAAAGAAAATGTTATGATGAAACCTTATATTTGAATATTCGTAACAAAATGAGAGAAGCATACAGAACACCGGGAGATTTGCTAATCGCTCTGTTTAAAAGTTATTCATAGTATTCCAAACACTATTTGCAATATTTTATACTATTTGCAATGTGTCTCTGTGCATTACATATTTCTTTTGCTAAGAAAGTGTATAGGGCTCTTTCTCTGAAATTGACTAGGAGCTATTAATATCCAGTTATCAGGATTTTACATACAATAGGTCTGAGGTTTAACTCTGTGTAATGCTCTCTAAAAAGTCCTGTAAAGGTAGAATCCTGGCCTGTGCTTTGGTGAGGTGCAACAAGCAGGGGAGTGTCATAGTTATTGCCCAAGCATCCACTTACCCCATTAAAATAGCAAAGCCTTAGATGTATTCCATGGAGATGTGTATGCAGGTAGTTTAAAAAATGCAGGGTGAACGTGGCAGAAGATTTGAAGACTATAAGACATAGGAGCCCCTTCTGATGTTTGTTTCAGTTGATTTCATGACAGTTGACATCAGTGAGCTGCCTGCCAAAGGGAATGAACTGTTACATTTGGACAGCAACACACTGACAAATAAGCCTGCCTCAGTGCATATGGATGTCCATGTGCAAAGCCAGCTCCTAGAGTGGTGAATTTTTGAAGAATTTTGCCCAAATGTTAGTACCTAATGCTGCTGGAATTATTTGTTATTATTATTTCTATTAGCAACACTTGGAATCCCCATTGAGATCAGTCCCAATTGTGTTCATTGCTGTAGAGAACATAGCACAGACAGTCCTTGACAAATGGTGGGAGAATGGAAGTGTTGTTATTCTCATTTTATAGATGAGGAACTGAGGCTTAGAGAGTTTGAGGCCCTATTTCTTCTCATCTCTCCTCTATGGGGTGGTCCCAGAGCCGGGCCCTGGTTCCAGCCCGAGCCTGAACATCTACGCCACAATTAAACAGCCCTATAGCCCAGCCAGATGACACAACCCAGCCGGGGGTGTTTAATTGCTTTATAGATGTACCCTTAGTTTCAACAGAGGAAGAACAAGCTGGTCTCTGCTCCAGTTCCTACTGCTGTTGTGGCCTCTAGGTCCACTGAGGTATTTACCAGGTAATTTGGATGTATGGTTTGCCACCTATGCTCTATTTATGAAATATTTGCTTTGACTTTTGGCTTTTTGTTATTTATGTGATGTGTGATTGCCTGCCTAAGTCACACTGTTTTTGTGTTACTCCCTGCATAGATGATTGAAACTTTTAATAACAATGTAAAAACAATAATTAATAAATAATAAAACATCAATAAGTAAAAACAATAATAAATAAATAATGCATACCATGGTTTCTGGTACACATTTTCAGACGAACAATGACGTGCTAAAATTCATGAACATTTGGGGCTTCACAAATGTTTTTACAGCTACGTAGTGATCATCCAAATACTCTCAGAAAACAAATGACTCTATGGATCACATCAATACAAACTTGATACCTTCATTCACAAAAGTAACGAGGAATCCATGTGACACCTTAGAGACTAACAAATGTATTTGGGCATAAGCTTTCATGGGCTAGAACCCACTTCATCAGATGCGTGGAGTGGGAAATACAGTAGCAGGTATAAATACACAGCACATGAAAAGATGGGAGTTGCCTTACCAAGTGGGAAGTCAGTCTAACGAGACAATTCAATTAACAGTAGGATGCCAAGGGAGGAAAAATCACTTTGGTAATAGTAATGAGAGTGGCCCATTTCAAACTGTTGACAAGAAGGTGTGAGTAACAGTAAGGGGGAATTAGTATGGGGGAAATTAGGTTTTGTAATGACCCAACCACTCCCAGTCTTTATTCAGGACTAATTTGATGGTGTCCAGTTTGCAAATTAATTCCAGTTCTGCAATTTCATTTTGGAGTCTGTTTTTGAAGTTTTTTTGTTGAAGAATTGCCACTTTTAGGTCTGTTATTGAGTGACCAGGGAGATTGAAATGTTCTCCTACTGTATTTTGAATGTTATAATTCCTGATGTCAGATTTGTGTCCACTTATTCCTTTGCGTAGAGACAAAAGTATTCACAAACCAGCCATTTTAATTTTTGGTCTAGGCCCTCCTAGTAGATGTCTAATTTTTCTCTAGATTTCCGTTATGAAACCCTTGTCACCTCTTTGGTATTCTGTATAATAATTATAGGGAAGTATTGGAACTATTGCAAACCCAGAGGTAAAATTAGATAAGATGAACTGGGAAATGTTTAAGTGTGACGCTGGGCCTATGGAAGTATTCAAATACAGATGAGTTCAGTTTCAGCATGTTTAAAACAGCTCACCTTTGAAAGGGCTCAAATGCTGTGCTCTGAACCATATTATTTGAATACTAATAAGTAACTAGCTATTAGGTGCCTTTTTTGTGTATGTTGATGTGCATTCAGTCTTCCTATCAATGTGGCTCCAACGAAGGCCCTCAGGCATAGTGTCTGTTTCTCTTGGTTTTCCCCTTAATAAACACTGGCTATGTTTATCTCTTGCAAACAAAGTGGTGGATATTTTAAAAAGAAAAAGGAAAAAAAGGATACAGTGGGCATTCTCCATCTGATGTTAACAGCACTGAGGGAACAAAAGTTTTGGTTATTGCAAGCTGATGTTATACCTCTAAATAGCTTTCTGATTTTAACATGTGGGACATCATAATTTTATACTTAATTAGTGCAAACATTTGAAGGGAACTTCTCCATCCACATTTTTTAAGGAAACTATGATTATTCCAAAGGCAGCTACTCATTAATGTTGACAGTTTAATCATAGTTGTTGACCCACTTGTTTGGTTTAGGAAATGACAGGAGGTTTAATTTATTGAGACTGCTTGCATAATTATTGAAACCTTCTGCTAACAATAGGTGATTGAACAAAAATAAACAGTGCAAAAATAAACAGAGTAATAATAACATTTAAATGATGTTATGAATCTCCATTGAAAAGACAGTATTCAAAATAGCATCTCTTTTCAAAACACTCTTCTTAAACATGTAGTTTTCTCAGGCATGTTGGTTTAAATACAAAAGATTTGATATCCGTAATTGTTCTCTGTGGCAGTATGAAATGCCGTTCTATTTATAAAAACAACGAGGAGTCCGGTGGCACCTTAAAGACTAACAGAGTTATTTGGTTCTGAAGATCTGAAGAAGTGGATTTTTACCAACGAAATCTTATGCCCAAATAAAGGTGTCACCGGACTCCTCGTTGTTTTTGTGGATATAGACTAACACGGCTATCCCTCTGATACTTGACATTGTTCTATTTATATTATTGAATGATCTGTCCTTTCTTTCCCACATCACTTTGCTTATTCTGTATTTTTGTATTCAGGAAAATAGCTAAACACTTTCTTATGGGACACCAATGAGACTTAAGCATGTGTCCAATAGCTTTCCTGGCTAAGGATGCTTTTCTGAACAGGGAGCTTTCTGACTTGTCAATAAAATA
Organism: Terrapene triunguis; assembly: GCF_002925995.2. NCBI lineage: Eukaryota > Metazoa > Chordata > Testudines > Emydidae > Terrapene > Terrapene triunguis. The sequence goes on along the minus strand of NW_020664393.1, from coordinate 67,141,048 downwards.
TCATTGCACAAAATGCAATAGATGGAACAAATGGCCGACAGAGAGACAATGGTCTCTCAGGGTATGCCATCGTAGTCATCATCATCATCATCATCATGATAAAGTACAGGTAGGAACTGAAGAGAAACAGTCAACTGAAAAATGTCCCATTCAATTACATCACCTAATGACAGACAACTACAAAGTGACAACTTTTATGAGTTCTTCTATACAAATGCTAGAAGCCTAAATACTAAGATGGGTGAACTTAACTACCTGGTATTAAATGAGGATATTGATATAATAGGCATCACAGAAACTTGGTGGAATGATGATAATCAATGGGATACAGTAAATACTGGGGTACAAAATAAACAAGAATGACAGAATAGATTGAGCTGGTGGGGGGGTGGCACGATATGTGAAAGAGAGCATAGAGTCAAGTATGGTAAAAATCTTACATGAATCAAGCTGTACCATAGAAGCTCTATGGATAGAAATTCCATGCTTGAATAATAAGTGTATAGCAGTAGAAATATACTACAGAACACCTGAACAGAATGGTGATTGTGAAATGCTCTGGGAGATTAAAGAGGCAATACAAATAGACAACTGTAATAATGGGGGATTTCAGTTACTCTGTACTTATTGGGTACATGTCACCTCAGGAGGACAGGATGCAGAGATAAAGTTTCTTGACACCATAAATGACTGCTTGTTGGAGCAGCTAGTTCCGGAACCCACAAGGGGAGAGTCAGTTCTTGATTTAGTCCTAAGAGGAGTACAGGATGTGGTCCAAGAGGTGAACGTAGCTGAACTGCTATGTTATAGTCAACATAATATAATTAAATTTAACATCCTTAAGAGGAGGGGGGAAATACTAAAGAAGATTAGCACAGTAGCATTTAATTTCAGAAAGGGGACCTACACAAACATTAGGAAGCTAATTAAAAGGAACAGTCACAAGAGTGAAATGCCTGCAAGCAGCATGGAAAGTTTCTAACTCCAAATTAAACACACACACACACACTAAGAGGACCAAAACTGTGCCATTATGGCTAAACAACAGAGTAAAAGAAGCAGTTAAAGGCAAAAAGGCTTCCTTTAATAGTATAATAGGCAGGCCAAAAAAGAATTATAAGAGCAACTAGAAAAAGAAACAAAAATAAACAGCATTTTTTTCTTCAGTACATCAGAAGCAGAAAGTCTGCCAAACAATCAGTGAGGCCACTTGATGAATGAGGTGCTAAAGGAGCACTCAAGGAATACAAGGCCATTGCGGAAAAGCTAAAGACATTCTTTGCATCAGTCTTCACTGCAGGGGATGTTAGGGCGATTCCCACTCCTGAGCTATTCATTTTAGGTGACAAATCTGAGGAACTGTCCCAGATTGAGATATGAATAGGGGAGGTTGTGGAACAAATTGATAAATTAAAAAGTAATACATCGCCAGCACCAGATGGTATTCACTGAAGAGTTCTGAAGAGGTCAAATATGAAATTGCAGAACTACTAACTGTGTTATGTAATCTATCACTTAAATTAGCTTCTGTACTAGATGATTAGAGGATAACTAATGTGATGCCAATTTTGAAAAAAAAGGCTCCAGAGGCTACCCTGGCAATTACAGGATGGCAAGCCTAACTTCAGTAGCAGGCAAGTCGGTTGAAACTATAGTGAAGAACAGAATTATCAGACACATAGATGAACACGATTTGTTGGGGAAGAGTCAACACAGCTTTTGTAAAGGGAAATCATGCCTCACAAGTCTATCTGAATTCTTTGAATATAGTGGATATAGAATAGTCGAACTTTCAGAAAGCCTTTGATAAGGTTGCTCACCAAAGGCTCTTAAGCAAAGTAAGCAGTCATGGGATAAGAGGCAAGGTCCTCTCATGTATCAGTAACTGGTTAAAAGATAGGAAACAAAGGGTAGGAATAAATGGTCAGTTTCCTGAATGAAGAGAGGTAAATGATAAATGATCTGGAAAAAGGAGTACACAGTGAGGAGGCAACAGTTACAGATGATACAAAACTACTAAGGATAATAAAATCTAAAGAAGACTGTGAAGAGTTACAAAGGGATCTCACAAAACTGGGTGACTGGACAATAAAATGGCAGATGAAGTTAAATGTTGATAAATGCAAAGTAATGCACATTTAAAAACACAATCCCAACTATACATAAAAAATGATGGGGTCTAAATTAGTTGTTACCACTCAAGAAAGAGATCTTGGAGTCATTATGGATAGTTCTCTGAACATATCTGTTCAGTGTAAGGCAGCAGTCAAAAGCGAACAGAATGTTAGGAACCTTTAGGAAAGGGATAGATAATAACACATAAAATATCATAATGCCACTATATAAATCCACGGTATGCCCACATCTTGAAAACTGTCTGGAGTCCTGGTTTCCCCATCTCAAAAAAGATATATTAGAAGTGTTAAAGGTACAGAGATAGGCAACAGAAATCACTAGGGGCCTGGAGCAGATTCCATATGAGGAGAGACTAAAAAGACTGGGACTTCTCAGCTCAGAAAAGAGACAACAACGAGGGGATATGATGGAGATCTATAAAATCATGACTGGTGTAGAGAAAGCTCATTAAGGAAGTGTTATTTACCTCCTTCACATAACACAAGAACCAGGGGTCACCCAATGAAATTAATAGGTAGCAGGTTTAAAACAAAGAGAAGAAAGTACTGCTTCACACAATGCACAGTCAACCTGTGAGGCTAATTGCCAGGGGATGTTGTGAAGGCCAAAAGTATAACAGGGTTCAAAAAAGAATGAGATAAGATCATGGAGGAAAGGTCTATCAATGGCTATTAGCCATGATGGTCAAGGATGCAACATCATGATCTGGGTGTCCCTAGCCTATGATTGCCAGAAGCTAGGAGTGGATGACAGGATCACTTGATGATTGCTTGCTTTGTTCATTCCCTCTTAAGCATCTGGCATTGGCCACTGTTGGAAGACAGGATACTGGGCTAGACAGACCATTGGTCTGACCCAGTATGGCCATTCTTCTTAAGTTCCTATCATCATCTGTAATTGTATGTGGGAAAGAAGAATGCACAAAAAGTGATGCTGTGTAGAGAGGGAACTAGACTCCAAAGTGAAGAAGCAAGGTAGAATCAAGAGTTCAAGCAGTTGAAGGTTGAAAAGAAAATGCTTGGAATAGCAGAAATGGATTTCCAAAAGGGGAAAAATTAAAAAGTTTAAAAACAGTTTCCCCACCAGATTGGAAATCCCTTATTCAAAGCTAAATTTTTTTTGATCCCCCCTTATATTTAATATAAAAGAAACAGTAATAAAAGTACCAATTATAACAATTTTAAGCCTACATAATATATTTGTGCATGTGGAAAGGTTGGCAGAGAATACTTGACCTTCAATGGTAAGAGAATGTGGGAAGAGGGGGAGTGAGATTTTCTTTGCTTTGGATTATAATAAAATTTTCAATGACTTGCAACTCCCCAATTGCCTTTCATGACCCACCCCCTACCCCCCGGCTCACAACCCACTGGTTGAGAAACACTGTATTAAAAGATACAGTGTCAGAGCAAAAGTCAATTTCCAATGTTAAACATAAACAATGTACAAATAGATGTGCTTTTGGAGAATCTCTGTAAGTGTATTGACAAGATAATAGAGAAAAGGCAGAACCAGAAAGAAAAAAACATACTGCCTTCATTTCTGCTCATTCAGGCACTAGAGCTGGTTGAAATAAGGTAAGCAAGTTTCATAAAAGATTTGGGTAATTTTTTTTTCATTTTGGTCAATTTTTTTCTGAACATTGTAGAACTTTTTCATTTAGAAAAAAAATTTGTTTAAAACCTTTCACTTTCATTTTGGTGGGAAAGTTCCACATTCTCTTACTTATTTCAATTCACTGGAAAAAGGTCTGAGAAAATTTTAAAAGTGAAAGAAATGGGGAGAAAAATGTTTCCACATTAAACATTTTTTAAAATTAAAAATGTGAATAATTTTGTTGTTGAAATCCCATTTTTATCCACAACAAGAAAGGTGCAACAATGTTGACCAAATACATCAGACACACTAGAGGGAACAGTAATAAGTTGTATATAGAGGAAACAGTTGCACAAAGCTAAAATATAAGAAGACTATTCATGGTAAAACGACTCCAAATCATAGGACTCCATTAGCAAATTCTCAAAAGCTAAATCCTTTAACACCAGTACAGCTAAAAGAGGACACTTTTTTTTAGAACACAAAACTGCTGGAGGTCTACTGATAAATATTTCTTAAGCCTGTGTTTGTGTGTGCTTGGACTTATGTTCATAAATCACTATATAGTCCCAAGGATTTCAAAATGAAGCAATGTATCTTTAATTTTCTGACCAAACCACAGAAAACTCAACAGTGTGGTTTGAACTTGAAGTAAATTTAACACTCTAAGCAAGTCTGAGGATTTAATCCACATGTACAGAGAGCATTAAAAAGATTTCTTGAGAACCGAAACAGCTAAATTGTGGTTCCCACTCCTCTGTGCTTATCTGTAGACGACATTTCCTCCATAGGGTTTAAGTAAATGGTTGTTTAGAAAAGGAGTTTAAGGAGAGGGGAGTAATTAATGCTAATTTATGTGATAGTTTAATAATTTTTCTAGTATAATTGCAATATTTTCAGGACTGTTCTCTTCTGGTTTGGTCTCTGCTTTGTTTTTACAAGTGTATTGGGCTCTGAAGCCCACTATCCTATTTGCAGTTCTCAAACGTGTTTACTGATTAACAGTGCCAGCACATGCAGCTGAAATTGTATTCAACTTAATTAGCTTTCTTCACTCACTGAGCAAATGAAGTATGAGTGTATTTAATCTGACGGTATGTGTACAGAGCCAGTGATTTGACTTTTGCTCTTAATACATTCCTTCAAGGTGCTATACCTGGTGATTCATTTACATCAATAATTGAATACTCATCAATCTCTTCTTGACTTGAGCTTCTTGCTCTACTCATTAATGATATGTATGATTGGTTATAGCCATAAAAATGCATCATAAATTTTTTAAAGATAATTTAAGTGCTACGAATGAATCAATATAACTGCAATGATAGCATATTAGAAACAATTCCCCTAATTCCATTATAACTTAATCAGTTGCTGCTATTGGTGAAAAGGGTACCCCCATCCCCTATCATTACAAATCAGAAGACAATTTGCTATGAAAAAATATGCTAGAGCAATGACTAGCCATTGGATTAATACTTAAGTGTGTCTCATCAGACCTGGTATAGATGACATAAAATGAGTTGATATTTTTATAAGCAACAATGTTTTCCCTTCTATAATGCTTTATGTCCTTGCATCTCAAAGTCCTTTAAAATATTCATTTGTTAAGCCTCACAACATGCCTATCAAGTAAGTATTTATGACTGTACTCACTTTATAAATGAGTAAACTGTAGGTCAGAAAGATTAAAGGACTCACCCGAGCTCAAGAAGGTGGAAGAAGTGGAAATAGAACCCTGAAGTCCTCATTTCCAGTTCCTTGATCTAGTTGCTAGCATCAACGCAGCCTCATGTATGAGTTCTAACTTTTACTTTTTCACTCAAGGGAATGTATGTTTTTGGCTCACTTAATAGACTTGTAGCCTGCAGATTACTGGATCCCAATTGGAAAGTCAGCTGCTACAATGGTCCCTTCTGACCTTAAAGTCTATGAGTCTATGAGTGTCCAGGCACAATGAATCTATTCACTGGACAGGACTCCATTAACTGGGTAAAAGCACTGCAGTATTTATCCAATAAGCATAGAGTCAAATAGAGTAAAAATCTTAAATGAATCAAGCTGTACCATAGAAGCTCTATGGATAGAAATTGCATGATTGAATAAGAAGAGTATAGCAGTAGGAATATACTACTGACCACCTGACTGGGATGGTGATGGTGATTGTGAAATGCTCTGGGAGATTAGAGAGCTTACAAAAATAGAAAACTCAATAATAATGGGAGATTTCAGCTATCCACATATTGACTAGTTACATGTCATCTCAGGACGAGATGCAAAGATAAAGTTTCTTGACACTCTAAACGACTGCTTGTTGGAGTGGCTAGTCCTGGAACCCACAAAGGGAGAGGCAATTCTTGATTTATTCTTAAGTGGGGCACAGGATCTGGTCCAAGAGGTGAATAGAGATGAACCACTTGGTAATAGCGACCATAAGATAATTAAATTTAACTTCCTTGGGTGCAGTGGGGGAAATATCAAAGGAGCTCATCACATTTAACTTCAGAACAAACTGATAAATTAAACAGCAATAAGTCACCAGGAGCAAATTATATTCACCCAAGAGCTCTGCAGGAACTCAAATATGAAATTGCAGAACTACCAACTATGGTATATAACCTATCATTTAAATCAGCTTCTGTACCAGATGACTGGATAATAGGCAATGTGACAGCAATTTTTTTTTTTTTAAAAAAGGCTCCAGACGTAATCTTGGTAATTACAGGCCAGTAAACCTAACTTCAGTACAAGGCTAATTGGGTGAAATTATAGTAAAGAACAGAATTATCAGACACGTAGATGAACACGATTTTTTGGCTTTTGTAAAGGAAAATCATAATTCACCAGTCTATTAGAATTCGTTGAGGGGGTCAACAAACGTGTGAACAAGGATGATCCAGTGGATATAGTGTAATTGGTCTTTCAGAAAGCCTTTGACAAGGTCCCTCACCAAAGGCTCTTATGCAAAGTAAGCAGTCATAGAAAAAGAGGGAAGGTCCTCTCATAGATCCATAACTGGTTAAAAGACAGGAAACAAGGAGCAGGAATAAATGGTCAGTTTTCTGAAAGAAGAGAGTTAAATAGCGGTGTCCCCCAGGCATCTGTACCGGGACCGATGCTGTTCAACATATTTATAAATGATCTGGAAAAAGGGGTACACAATCAGGTGGCAAAATTTGCAGATGATACAAAACTACTCAAGATAATTAAATCATAAGAACATAAGAATGGCCATACTGGGTCAGAGCAAAGGTCAATCTAGCCCAGTAATCTTTCTTCTGACAGTTGCCAATGCCAGGTGCCCTAGAGGGAATGAACAAAACAGGTAATCATTAAGTGATCCATCCCCTGTCACCCATTCCCAGCTTCTGGCAAACACAGGCTATGGACACCATCCCTGCCCATCCTGGCTAATTGCCATTGATGGACCTATCCTCCATGAATTTATCTAGCTCTTTTTTGAACCCTGTTATTGTCTTGGCCTTCCCAACATCCTCTGGCAAGGAGTTCCACAGCTTGACTGTGTGTACTTCACTTTGTTTGTTTTAAACCTGCTGTCTATTAAATTCATTAAGTCCAAAGCAGACTGCAAAGAGTTACAAAGGGATCTCACAAAATGGGGTGACTGGGCAACAAAATGGCAGATGAAATTCAATGTTGATAAATGTAAAGTAATGCACTTTGGAAAATATAATCCCAACTATATATACAAAATGATGGGATCTAAATTAGCTGTTACCACTCAATAAACAGATATTGGAGTCATTGTGGATGGTTCTCTGAAAACATCTGCTCAATGTGCAGCAGCAGTCAAAAAAGCGAACAGAGTGTTAGGCACCATTAGGAAAGGGATAGATAATAAGACAGAAAATATCATATTGCCACTATGTAAATCCATGGTACACCCACACCTTGAATACTTTGTGCAGTTCTTATTGCCCCAACTCAAAAAAGATGTATTATAATAGAAAAAGGTACAAAGAAGGGCAACAAAAATGATTATGGGTATAGAACAGCTTTCGTATGAGGAGGGATTAAAAAGATTTAGCAATTTTCAGATTGGAAAAGAGACAAGCAAAAGAGGATATGATAGAGGTCTAGGAAATAATGACTGGTATGGATAAAGTGAATAAGGAAGTGTTATTTACTGCTTCACATAACACAAGAACCAGGGTCACCCAATGAGATAAATATGCAGTAGGTTTAAAACAAACAAAAGGAAGTACTTCACACAACGCATAGTCAACCTATGGAACTCATTGCCAGATGATATTGTGAAGGCCAAAACTATAACAGGGTTCAAAAAAGAATGAGATAGGTTAATAGAGGATAGGTACATCAATGGCTATTAGCCAAGATGGTCAAGGATGCAACTCCATGATCTGGGAGTCCCTAGCCTCTGATTGCCAGAAGCTAGGAGTGGATGACAGGCTCACTTGATGATTGATTGTTCTGTACATTCCCTCTGAAGCACCTGGCATTGGTCACTGTTAGAAAGCAGGATAATGGGCTAGATGGACCATTGACCTGACCCAGATTTGGCTGTTCTTATGTTTTTATGTAACAAATGTTAGACTCATATATAATTTCCTTACATGATATAGTATTGCAAGTGATTTAAAATAATTTGATTAATGCCAATGAAAGCACATATAAAGAACTGATTAATACAGATAATAAAATATATCAATCAAATGTATGCTCTTACCTGGAATACTATTTTCAGTTCTGGTCACACTATCTCAAAAATTGTATAGCTTCAGTAGAAAGAGTTCAAAGATTGAAATGATTATGGCTGTTTGATTAGGAGAGGAGTTCAATAAGAGGGCACATGATAGAAGAGTGCAAAATATTGAAAGACACAGAGGGTTGAACTAAGTGTTTCTATTTATCTTTTCTCAGAATACAAGAGTGAGGGGTCATACAATAAAACCAAAAGGCAAAAACTTGAATCTAACAAAATGAAATACCTTTTTTTCCCCCATGCAACCTAGTTAACCTATGGAACTCACTGCCTCATGATACCAGTAGGATACATAAGAACATAAGAATGGCCCTACTGAGTCAGACCAAAGGTCCATCTAGCCCAGTATCCTGTCTTCTGACAGTGGCCAGTGCCGGGTGCCCCAGAGGGAATTAACAGAACAGGTAATCATCAAGTGATCCATCCCCTGTCGCTCATTCCCAGCTTCTGGCAAACGGAGGCTAAGGACACCATTCCTGCCCATCCTGGCTAATAGCCATTGATAGGATCAAGAACTATGTAGGATGAGTTGATAGGATCAAGAACTAAGTAGGATGCAAGAAAGAATTATACATTTATATGGTTATTGAGAACTTCTACTAACTGATAGGCATTAGGAGGAAACTTACCTATGATCAGTTTCTTCATAATTTTATGGGTTTTCTTGCATCTTTCTCTGAAGCACCTAGTCCTTGCCGTTGTCAGAAACATGACACTGGATTAGATGGACAACTGGTCTGAGTCAGTGTGGGAATTCCTGTGCTTGTATGACGAGTCATCAATCATACCAATTTATAGCACAAATTCAACACTGCTGAACATGAACGTCGATGTGAACCTGCAGTGAGTGGCCCAATGCCAACCTTTGTGAATGGATTGAACCATGCCAGCTTCATGAATCTCTTGAGTAAAATATCAAATAATTCTGTTTTCTATATGGGGAAAAATAGAGCAGCACAGCACTTGACAAGATTATCCAACTCTCCTTGGCACTTACACATTCTTGGAACATTCCCATTATATTGTGGAGAATTACAAATTTGTTTTCAGTGTGAATGACAGGTAATAAAATTAAACTGTATTGTACTGTACTAGTTCACATGCTGGAGTCAGCGTTTGTTTATTACCAGTTCCTCTGTTTTTCCTTTCTTAGCAAATAGCTCATTATTACCTACAAGCTCTGTTACTTGAAAACCATAGAATTAGTTTTAAGTGTGTGCTGCTTACTATTCTACATCAGTCCCTCTCCACCTTTCCAAATATATAATTAGATTTTCATAGATGCTCTGCTCCATTTTACAAAGCCCCATTGTATGAACTATGAGAATTTTAGAAACAAAGTGGGACATTTTGATGTTTATTTGCATGCCAATACTGAGAATGTGTGGGTTTATGTTATTTTTGCTTAGCTCTACAAACAAATGGAAAGAGTTACGTCTGCTTAAGGGTGCACTGAATCATTTTCTAGAATGTGCTCTGAAATGCTACAAAACTTCACACCTATGCAGGGCCCATTGAACACTGCAGCACTTCAAAGACACTCAGTGATCCCTCTGTACCACTGAATATTCTACTGACCAGCTATTTGGTGTGACGTATGGTTTTACGAAGCAGCAGGGGAGCAGTTCCTCTTCTAGAAGAGGTGGAGATGGGATACCCAGGTGGGACATCTTTTCTTCCAGGACCCTGCAGCAGCTCCACTTACTGATAGAAAGACAGGAAACCCCAAAAGATCCTCAAATGGCACTCCCTTCATATGATACTGGGCATTGGACTACTCTCAAAATGTGACTTTCACATAGTTTATACTGGCAAAAGAGTGCCTTTCTCAGTATAGCTCATACCAGTTCCCTAAACAAAATCAATTATAACGGCAAAATATTTTTTTTGCTGGTATAACTGCATCTACACTAGGCTTTTTGCTGGTTTAAAAATGTCATAAATATCACACCCCAACCAACATTACTATGCTGGCAAACGTTTTAAGTGTACACCTGACCTAAGAATATTGGCAAAGCTAGGAGTCCAGTCATCATTCCTTTTCCCAATTGGCTTCCTTTGTTTTTCCTTCTTCAACAACAGCTGCTTTTCCACCTCCAAAAACATCCCAAAGAGTCCACCGAAGGCATCTAAGTTGATAAGGGAGTGATCTGAATACTGTTCGAGGGGGAAGCTGGAGAAGTAGTGAGGCAACAACTGTGCTGGGTTTCCTTTGCAGATCTGGGTTTCCTTGCAAACTGTGTAGTGTATATTCCAGTTGAGGGTGCTAAAGTAGCAGAGGCAAGTCGTACTCTGGCATGTATCAGGTGTAATTTCATTGACCATTCACTGAGTTACATTGGTGTAAAACCAGTGGAGAATTATACCCTCTGTATACTAGAGTAAACTAGAATTCCCAAACTGTAGTGAACAGTAGAGTGGCAGTGGAATGGACTAGATAACCCCAAAGGTCTTTTCCATCCCTAGTCTCTTTTTCATGTTTCATAAAACACAGCTACAGAGAAAATGAAGAAAACCAAATAAAACTGTAACTTGCACCAAATTCTCTCCTTCCAAAATATAAAAGTCTTTGTTTAAAGAAAAAAATTAATAAACAGGCAAGGGTAGCAGATATTCTCGGGGGTGCAGGTGAGCATTTGATTTTTCTCAGCCTCATGGAAGGTTTCTTGATGTTGCTGAATGTTTCAAATGGTAAAGAGGTAAAAAATAATGCTACTGCAAGTGCTTCCAGTTTGATTGAAAACAGTTGCTCTTCTATAATTATTGTGGAACCAAAACATTTCCCCCCTGCAAGGAAAAACAATTATAAGTTGCAATAAAATGGTTAATTATATTTTAACATAACTTTACCTTGAGGTGAGTTTCAAAGCTATTACAGCAATATAAATTTCAATAAATAAATCTGGCTGTCAGCCATAGAAATTAGGTTATTAGGGATAGCAGTAAACATGATTATCCCTAAGCTCAATAAGCTAAGTTATTAAGAAGTACTGATATAAACTCCTTGGGGGAAAACAGTTAAAAATATAGTACATATTAAAGATAAAGGCTTTCATAGAGTTACCAAGAATCATCTCTTATTTCTATGCATATTCTATGTAATATCTACTGAGCCACACAAATGGTGGTCTATATATTGAGAAAAATAATGTAAGGTGACACACTTGAGAACTGACTTCTGCTCAGAATTTGAAAGAAATGGTGCCTTATTTGTTGTATAAAATAAGCAGACCAAAAGTGTTTCCTGTTACAGTTTCCTATTTCAGGGATCTGTCAAACTCCCATCAATGTCAAGGGAGTTGGCTTGAGGCCTCAGTTGCTTTCTTGCCTTTTTTCCAGTTTCTCTACTGCCTTAGGAATCATCCTGTAGTAGCAGTGCCACCTAGTGGCTGACCTCCCACGAGTCTCCAAAACTGATTCTAACCATAACTCACTCACTATCTCTCTCTGCCCTTCCTGTTGGAGGAAGTCAGCTTTTTTGATTTCCACCTCCTATAATTTAGTTCATTATTCTGAAAATTGAGTCTCTGAAACTCCAATAATACTTTCTAGAGTCTCAGAAATGTTCCTTAATTTGACCTCCTAAACATGCCAAGCACCCCTTCATTACAATGTTATGAATTCAGACAACCTGCTATTAGCTTGTTGGACTTTCAGCTATAAACAGAAAATGTGTAATTCTCATACTAGGGGTTTACATGAAGCATTGTGCATGGGATTAGATGAGAAGAGTATTAAACATGTGTAATTACAGTTTCCTGTAAACAACCAGCAAAATTAACACAAAATCGAAATGAGAGATTATTTCACCAATTATTGGTATATACGCATATTTTAGCATGAATTACCTGAAGAAGTAAGAAAAGCTTACTTTCAGGATGAAAGGTCGTGTATAAAGCAAGATTTTATTTGTATAGATAAACTTGTAGATTTCATTTTTGCGCACACAGGTTAAATTGGTAATGAGATGATCATATATCTTCAGGCATTTTCAGTGTGTACAGAGATTTTATTGCTATGATGATTATTATATTCCCTAATTTCTATCAGATTTCAGTCTTTGGGATCTCAGAAGACTAAAGGGCATTTTACTATTAGTGAGTTAGTAAAAAGTAGAAAGCTACAACTATTCTAACAGACCCTACTTTTCAACTGAAATAAAATCTGGTCACTTTCCAGTTTGGAACAGCTGAGACCCATCAAACAACTGAAAACAATTTGTTCTGAGCTGGAGATGTCATACACTATTACCATAAAAAAATATGAAGTGCTGCTTCTGACTTCAGCTCACCACTTCATATGAGCACTCTCCCATTTCACTTGACAGTTGTGGACATTGAAATAATACAAAATGTAACCCAATCAACAGACTGTGAAAAATACGAAAGATAAAGACAGATGTTCAAAAGCTATCATCACCTTTCAGATTTAATTATACTGACATGGAATAAACAAGTGATAAATCAACTACTTTATGGAGCAATAAGCCTTATTCTACCTGTTAACCTAATGCCTTTCTAGAGGGTATATTTCAGTTAGACAGAGGGCTGGGAGGGGGGTGTTCTGTATGCAAGTGCTCACAGAAAATAATCTTGCACTGAAAAGATACTGAAATAATGCTATTTTACACAATATTAATTTTTTGAAGCTGATCTTATAGCATTCATACCAGGTCCTAGAGTAATTAATAATACTCCAAGGAGAAACAAAACAAATAAAGATATGCCTATTATTTATTTTAGCTTTGGATTTCATTGGCACTGACTGACACTTATCCAGCATGATTTATCACAATCCATTCAACTCATAAGGTGTAGAGGGAACAAAAATGAAGGAAGTGGTGTAATATTACCGCAGAGAATGGGATCTTGGAGCTCTGACTCATTAACATGAAACTTCATGGTATACCTTGAGATTATTCACTTATTTTATCTCCGACACAAGAAAATGCTTTGTGGTGCTTTAATCCTTTGTATCACTTCCAGTTCCTTCATTTCATTGTGATTTATAATGGCAAAATCCTCCCATGAGATCTGCTGAAAGATTCCTAACAGACATAATGTGGTATCAGTGTTTAAACATTGCTTCTCAAAGGCCTCCATGCTTTGAGTGCCTGATGCAAACCTCAGTGAAGACAATGGGAATCATTCTATTGACTTCAGTGGGCTTTAGAGTGAGTCTGAAGGTTTCATGAGGGCTGCTCCTAAAGACCTCATCAGAACCATGATAACTGAAATAGAGGGAATGGTGTGGCCAATAAGGCTATTTTGTTCAATGCAGCTGTGTTCCAATTCATCCTGTTTCAGCTCAAATGACAATCCTGTCAGACACATAAGACACTCCACCGCTGAGGCTGAATAACTGATGCACAACAACTTTGCCAGATGGGAAACCTCAAACTGAAAGATTAGACATACTGTATGTTCATGGTCAAAAATAATGCATTTCTACTCTGAGACAGAGTGAACTGTCACATGAGGTAGAACTCCCCCCAGCTCAGCCTGAACAGCTGACTCCAATCTGCTCAGAGGTGACTGGGAGTGGGTAGGATCTAGGCCTATATAAGCCATGCCCAGCTCATTCTGGAGGGAGCTGGAGCCAAGAAGACTGGACTGCTAAAGGAGTGCCAAAGGCAAAACAGTTCCAAAAAAGGGCAGGCACCTTGGGGAAAAAAGTACTGAGTTTGGGTACAGTAGGGTACCAACTGAGACCTGCCTCGCTAGGAAACTTTGCCCTTGCCTGAGAGGTAAAAGAACTTATGGGAAAATGAAACTAACTACTTTTGAGTGTAGATCACAATACACTAAATATTGATACACCTCTTTTACATTCTGTCTGACTTCCTTATCCTCCTCTTCCTTTCTGGGGTTGTCAGGTCATGCTGACCCACCAAGCAATAATATGCTGACATACTGCACCAGAAGACTTCTAGAATTTCCATGAGTTGCTCAAAGAACTGTGTACATCAGAAGAAAATTGAGGTGATCAGATCTGTATAGTTCTGTCTGTATACCTCCACTATCAAAAACTTCCTGTAATATCATTGGTGAAATTTTGCAACTGCATTACATTGTGGGTAAGAAACTGAGCCTGCAATTTTGGAAGTTGTGATGAGGCCCAGCTAATAGTCAAGAACATATTGCATAATATATGCTAATGTATAGGCAACAAATAAGCCACCGGCAATTTGATTATCATCTTGATTTGGTATTGTCCGGTATTTGGGTGTGCATTATTTAACAAAATACTGTATACATTTGCTATCACATTATAAGTCTCAAACCAAACCATAGGAAACATACCCAACTTACTCACACCAGCAACTGTAAATATGACAAAATTTATCTGCAGACAGTCCTTTATAAAAACATAGTAGCATTGCACAGTAATGGTCTGAAACACTTCAGCTTTTGAAGACTCTGATTCATCCTTGGTGTAAATTGATTTGGAGTTTCACCTACCTGGACTGGGAATGCATTTGCATCTTTGGACTCATGCTCAGTGCCACTCAGAAAAGGGAAGGAAAGAATGAGTGGCAGTAATATTTATGCCATCTTTGATCTTTGGCCCAGTTGGATGCCAACATGGCCCCATCTTATTTTCGAGAAGCCTAAGGGATGATCAAAGTTGTACCAGCTGCAGCAGCTTCATCGGAACTCTTGTGCTAGCCAAAGTTCCGGCATAGCACCATGTGTCTGGTCCCAGTCTGTCCCCCAACATTCCTCCTACACAGAGTAAAGGAATCATCAGCTGTCCTGGAGAGTGTCTGTCCAGTATGTTTACACCATTTTAGCAACAGAAAGGACTGAGCCAGGGGTCAGCAATCTGGCCTTTTGTGTTTGGTCTAGCGGCAGTTTATTAGGAGTATGTCTACAGCACAAATTAAAGTGTAGTTGTAGCATGAATAGGCACACCTGTAATATCTTTAATATAGCTAGCGTGGGTATCAATAATAGTGAAGATATGGAGGCATGGGCTTTGGCACTGGCTAGCAGGCCCAGTACAAGCCCTGCAGAGACTCTAGGTACATATTCATTCATGTTGCTAATCCACAGAGAAGTCCGCATCACTGCATCTTCACTACAATTATTTGTCACACTACCTAGATTAACAAACAGAGTCATTTTCTAAGTTCATGTTCTTATGATAATGCTGTTTTGTTGGGCTTGTTAGTCTTTGGGGTTTTTTGGCTTCCTGTATATTTGGCATTTTAATTGTTATTAAGACTGTAGTTTAATCCATGTGGCACCTGTAATGCACCGGCAGGGGCACTTAATAAACCGATTGTTATTCTATTACAAAATACTGATGAATTTAAGTTTGGGGAAATGGACGGATGTTTTACAGATGAGTAGTTCTGTGAGAATGTATTGACAAAAATTTATGATCAGTCGCAGGACAATAGTACAAAATGAGAGTTTCACCCATCCCATGGCCTTTTACCTCCCTAACCGATTGTGTTTGACAATCCAACAGCTTGTTAAATCATGGCCCAGATCCTGAGGTGCTCCACTGAGAAGACCTAGAGGGAACATAGGTAGTTTTCTATCACCATTCCATCCCTCCTCAATTCCAAGGGCAGCACCTGGCCTGCTCTAACTTGTACTGGTTGCAGTCAACATGCTGCTGTCAGAGCATCAACAGAGCACTGTGTGCTCTGGTCCCACCCCTCCTACCTTCCATACCACCCTCAATAAGCCCTGTTTGCCAACAGGACCAGGACCAAGTAGGTAGAATCAGTTATATCTGCTGTATCCCACCCAAGAATTCCCATACTCAATGGGTGTCCCCATCTGTCCCACTAGGGCAATACTTTGACTGATTTGTGCTATGAGAATCTGGCCTAATGCATGCATAATTGGACCTCAGGGTGATTGCATGGCAGCATGTATATTCAGGCATTCATTATTTTTTTTTGTTATGGGAGCCAGTGAGCTTCAGAAAGTAGCAAAAGTCCAGCTGAAGGAAAAGCTGAACTTAAATATGATGCTGAGCTTTCATTAAGTTTTGTTGTTTTTGCCATTCTGTATCAAGATGAATTTCATTCTCACAATAGTCTTTTATTTTATTTTTTGCCCTAGAAAAAAATGTATTGCTATTGAAAAGTGTTACATTGACAGAAATGCAAACCAACATTCTCTGTTTGTCCCCAGGACTGGTACAGTATAAGCAATGGCAACATACACGTCCGGACATTGTCCTACCCAGGTGCCTTAAGGCTGATCGAGAGGAAACACAACTAAGCGTGAGTGGGTGTTGATTAGTCTCCAGGTCAATTCAGTCTGAGTCTGTTCTCTAGAGACTGTCAGCAACAAGGGAACTAATTGCTCTGAGAATGAGACCACCAACTCATTTCATGCAGGCTGCCAAACAGCCATCACTATACAGCCGGCTTTGATTTGAAACGGTGACCTATGGGTGAAAGGCTCAGTATTAGAGCTGGCCGGAACAGTTTTGATGACATGAGATTTTGTTGAAGCTGAAATGTTTCATGGAGACATATCAGTTTCTATTAAAACGTCACGAGGAAGGTCAAAAGCCTGGTGATTAAGGCCCTGGGCTGGGCTGCAGGAGACCCAGGTTCAAGTCCTGCCTTTTTTGATTGACAGTGATGTGAGATGAAAACCACTGTTCTGAATCCAGCAGAGGCAGGAATTTGAATCTGGGTCTCCCAGCCCCCCAGGCAGTGCTCAAACCACCAATTCCAATGCACACCCTTCCCAAATGAAAAAGTTCAGGTTTTGTCCGCAAAATGGACATTGGGACACAAAGCTGCTTTTGTGAAAACGTTCAGAAGATTGTAGTTTTGTTCCAGTGGGGAATAAAAACTAATTTTGAAACCTTGGAAGTTGCAGTGAAATGGATTTACTGCCCTCCTGCCAGCTATACTCTACATGACATTGCCAATCCCATGAGCCATTCCGCGACCTAGAAGAAGGGCCAGATCTTCAGGTGGGGTACATCGTACTTCCATGGACTTCCATTCTGGCCCTAAATGCTTTAATTTTAAGTGACAATATTAAAAATTCACTAGTACCATATTATCACATTGTCTGGCTGTTTGGCTGTCTCTTTCTCTCTCTCTCTCTCTCTTTCTCTCTCTCTCTCTCTCTCTCTCTCTCTCTCACACACACACACACACACACACACACACACACACACACAGAGTTTGCTGAGCTGATGTCATAACAAACACAATGTAGGTAGTCACATTGCTATGTGTGCATAAACAGAAGTCGATGAAATAGACAGATCATAAAGCTGAATTCACATCACATTATTATTACTATTTTGCTGTAATCTGCATTTATCTAAAATACTTTCTGGTTCATAGCTCTCGGTCAAAATAGAAATCATAATTCAGCTAGATAGTTTGTTGGTGTGTGTTTTTTTATTTTGAAGAAAACTGGAACATTTTCCCTAAGACCCTCTTACAGGGCAAGACTCACATAATCATAAAAAATAAAAATGCTATTAAGTAGGTCATAAATTTCAAAGTGATACACGAATGCAATAACCAAACTAGGGAGTTGGGGGAAATAATAAAAGCAAACAAAAAATAAAAGCACAGTACAGCACGTTACTGCACTGCCAACCTCAAAGACTACAAAAATCAATAAAGGGAATTTAGGACTGTTGAAATACACTAGGATTTCAGAGAGGAAGATATGGAGGACTTATGTTGGGTAGTGCTACAATATCTGTAAGTCATTAGGATTTAATGAAGAGCAAAATGGTGATCCTGAATAGATACCCTCTTTTTACGAACTGCAAATAAAAGGAAATACATTTTTTGGTGGAAATAAAAACAAACCTCTGATGTTGGAATTTGCAAATGCTGCTCTTATAAATCTGAATTGCTGTTATTTACTGCTGGGTTAGATGCAAGGGAAATTTATATATAGTGGTGCCAAACCTCTGGGGGGAAAAAATATGATGAACAGTTCAACCTTCAAGATAAAAATATCAGTACTCATGATTCAGACCAGTGCAGTTACAATGCTGAAGTAAAATAATTTGCCTTAACTGATAGCATTTTTAACTGATTCAGTACTAGCCAATAATCTCTGCTTACAATGTGAATCCTATTATTTGGAATGTACAATATTTAGTATGTTTTCAGGTTCCAATGATCTCACTTTAAAAGGGCAGCAAATATATTAAAGATGCATGAACAATTTGCTATGAATAATTTATTTCCCAAATTTACTTTTTTTCATGATTGATCCGTAAACAGGTTGTGATTTTTACCATTTCCTTCAGCCAGATTAATTGCTTGATTACTCATTTTGTGCAAAAATGGGCATACAATTTATGCAAACAAAGTTTAGCCCAGTGGATTGCATGCAATCGGCTCACTGAGAATATTGATGATTTGTGATGCCCTCCTTGAGCTGTATTATTTGTCACCTAAGTCACATGGCATTGTTTCACATGGATTTGATGACCTATGGCAAGCTTTATAAAAACAAGGAGTGCCTGAAGAAACAATTGGGCTTTGACTCTCTTAGGATGAGGGATGACTAAGGAAGGAAGCCCTGCAGGAGAGGTAATCAGAGCTGGCGCTAGGCATAAGCAGACTAAGCAATTGCAGTTCAAGGGGGCCCCCTATTAATTAATAGTATGTGTTGTGGGGGAGGGCAAAAATAGTCCCCAAAAATAGTCCTCTGGCAGGTAATAGTAAGAGATAATCAGACTTGGAATTGTTAGAACATTTAAATCTTTTCCTGTCCTTTTTTGCACTAAAATGGTAGCATTATACTACATTTGCCTATGGGCATGGACCCCAAATATAAAACAGCTGGGTTCCTTTCTAACAGAGAGAGCAATCCAGTTTATTGGCTGTCTTGCAGACTTTGCATTCAGTTTTCTTATGTCACATTCACAGAAAGTAACTGTATGTGTCCTAGTTGCAAACGGTGGGGCCAGGTACAAGAACTGACATGTGAGAAGAAGGGAGAAGAATGGGAGGAGGAAAAGGAGGATGAAGCTGGTGCTGGTGGCAGAGAGCTGAAGTGGATTAGACCTTAGCTTACCATAAAATATGTTATCTAGTCATTGGCACCTGTATAGTGCACACAGACAATCAGCTACAGTGTGCTTAGTATCAATATGACGAACGCATAAATTCCAAGACTGGGAAAGGATTCTTGCTACTTAAAGGGGGGAGGAGAGAATTAAAGACATGTGGGAAATCAAGTATCCTGCACTATCTCTTTGGAAGTTCTGCTTTATATAATTTCTGTAAACTATATAAGAACATTACTATTAGAATTATTCAACAGGTTTTTTTTTTTTAGTTCAATCAGAGAATGGTGATTCGTCCAAACTAAAACTTCAGAGTTTCGACTAAAGTTTCTCTAGTTCAGGATGGAATGGTCTGGTCAAAACGAGAGAGAGAGAGAGAGAGAGAGACAGGAACTTGAGTCACTCCCACATGAGTGCCCTAACCACTAGGATATTAGCTGTGATAGGGTGCGTTGTTCTCCTTCTCTCTTTGTTATCAATACACTTCAAAAAAGGTCTCAATGAAGAAAGAAAACAAACTCTGAAACCTTCATTTTTAATGAAACAATTCTTCTTTTCTGGCCAGTCCTACTAACTATCTACACAGAAAAATGAAGAGGCTCACTTTTCACTTTAATATTCATATATGGCTCTGGAGTCTCTGCGTCTCACAATACCAGCGCCCTGATAATACTAGCAATAGATGCACAAAGCATGAGAACTGGTAAATTCTACATTAGACTCATTCTAAGATGACAATGATGATGATGCAGTGCCTTATAGCTCAGAAATCACCAATCCTTGATTTAAAAACAAAACAAAACTCAACCAGCAGATCCCCTTCTCAGAGATATCAGGTTATAAAATAAATTGTGAGGTAGCCAAGGGATTACCACTAAATCAGCCTTGTTATAAAATGCTATTTTCATCTTTACTTCTCAAGAGGTCCCCAATGGACATTAAATAACTTGGAGTTCAATATTTGTTCCATTATAGAGGCTAGTCTGACATGTACCACCAAGGGGGAAAAAGCTATAAAGGAGTTTTCTTAAAGAGGTCCCCATTGAATGGCGGGAAAGACTTGACTCCATCAAAAGGAAAATTACTCCCCAGCTAAACTATACTCTGTGTATGTTCTCAATACCTCTTCTAAATAGCCTATTTTCCACAAAGAAATAACTACACTACTTATATATTTCTCCAGAAAATTACTACCCAGGAATGAGTCTAAATAAATTATTTTGTATTGTCTGTAATGCATTATAGTCCATAAATTTTAGATCAATAACTTGATAACCCTCTTATAATGGCTTTAATAATGTGACAGTCACATATATTCCAGTATATTCAGCAGACATTCAACTGAGTATCCAGTGGAGTTCAGAAATTGTTATTGAGAACAACTGGATGGGAAAGGCTAATTGTAGAGCCATTTAGGTGAAAGTTTGTACATGACGGGACAACCAGTATAAAAAAGGTTAACTACAGTCATTGTGTGAACATCAGCCAAGGGAGAGATGTGTCCTAATTGTCCGAGTACACAATCAGGAGCCAAGAACTTCTGGTTTCTTATACTGGCTTTGGCAGTGCCTAGCTGGATAACTTGTGTTCAGATTGCTACAGTTTCCCCATCTGTAAAATCAGGAGAATAACCTATTATAATAACAGAATACTGATGTATAATAAAAACATGCCAAGCATCATTGTAAAATGGTTTATTTGAGTTAGCCATAGCTAAAAAAAAATTGTCCATCTTTCATGGAACAAGGATGAGGTACGTAATGGAATAGTCATGCTATATCTCAAGAAATACCATGGAAACCTTACACACAGTTAATTTACAGCAGTATGTTACTTACATAAACAAAAATCAACACCAGGAAATTGATTATCGGCAATTTTATACAATTTAAAGGAAACTGACATTTTCTAGCTTCATCCTCTTATATTTTGTATGTGTGCACCCGTATATCTGTCTCTTTCGCTTTGGGCCCTTTGTCACACAATGTATAGGGCCACTGCTACACTTTTTAAAACTCTTATTGACTTTGCTGGGACAAAGACTTGGGCCTGACCCAGTAAGCACCTGGTGTTTGGTGAAGTGGAGCAGAAAAAAAAACCCATGACTTAAAAAAAAATAAAACATTTAGAGTGAATTGTTTAATTCAACCTTCCGCAGTTCCCCCATGGTAACTCTCTGCAAAGACATGGTAAGTTGTAGAGCAGATGACAAGACCCAAGTCCAAAATAAAATCAACCATTGAAAAAATCTTATAGCCTCCTCATATCAGTGATGCAGATGGGATGAATTAGCGTGAAAAAAAGATTTTTTTTCAAAAGGTCAATAATTAGAACAAAAAAAATGGTTTTACAGTTCAGGAATTCTTGAGATTTGTCTTTTCATCTTGGTGAGAGATGTGAGAAAAATATGAACTCTTGAAAATATTTAAGGATGGGGAACATCCTTTCCTTTGCTGCTGTAAATGTTGGTACTATTATCTGCATTAGGCCTCAGTTCAGAAAGCATTTAAGCAAAGGCTTAAATCCATCCCTCTTGAGGGAAACAGTTAAGCATGTACTTAAGTTTCAAGTAAGGCACGTGCTTAAGAACTTGATCCTGCTCCTATTGAAGTTAATGGCAAAAGTCCTATTGAATCCAATGATGCAGGTTCAAGCCTAACGGTACATCTACACAGCAAAAAAATCCACAGGGCTTGTGCTGTGAGGCTAAAAATAGCAATGTAGACATTCTGGCTCAGGCTGAAAGTCTTTGTTTTACAGTCCAGCAATGTATAGGTTTCACTTGCTTAATGTGCACATTTTTACATACATCACAATCATCTTCAGAGTTTAAAATTAAAATATTTAACCTAAAACTATATTTTCTCTTTCTCTACTTTTTTCTTATAAAAAAAAACTATTATTGGTATCATAGATTTTGATTGCCTCACACAAACAAGTTTACAGTTATAAAAACAGGAACATATACAGCGCAAGGTCACACAGGGCAATGTTATCTAGTACTAAAGTGTACATGGAGTATATTGTTTCATTGAATAAAGCCCAATAAGCAATAACAAAGTCCTGTTTGTCCCTGTTTTTAACAGTTCAATATATGAAGAAATCTGCTATAGAAGAGGGTTTTGTAACTCAGTACTACCTTCTGTGTATGTGATGAAGAGGACTCACCAAATAATTGTTATGAGTTATTCTTTATAGTAAGTGTGTTACTTTTTCTATAAACATACTTAAATGATCCACATCTATGTCAAAGAAGCTCAAAAGTTTCATCAGTCAGCTGCAATTCTGATTCAAGCTACCAAAAGCAGAAAATAAGGCAACGTATCGTTTTGATACTTACTCTGAGGTCAAACTTTGCGCTTAGGTATACTATTGTAAATCCAGAATAAATCCATTTACACAGGAGTAGCTAAGAGTAACTTCAATGGTGTCACACCAGGGTGAAGGTTACCTATTATCTAAACCAAATAATGCTGCAGAAGGAGTTAAGGTTATTTTCTCAGTGTTCTTGACATGAATTCTAAAATATATTGAATGTGCATCTCTTTCGGTGTAATCTCCTCTAAAATGAATATATGATTATTTAGTGGTAGTAGTAAGGAAACACCCACAATGTGCCAGGCGCTGTTCACACATGTAGGAAGCCCAATCTCAGGCCCAAAGATTTTACATTCTTATGTGTCCTTACCAGCTTTGTGAGCATTACCACTCTCCAGTTCAAGAGTCTGCTCATGAACATACTCTGTCACGTGACCAAGACGTGGGCAGTCATGCCTAATGGTTGGGACAGGAGTCAGGCCCAATGGTCAGAGCAGGAATCACATATAGTGGTTAGAATAGGAGTCAGTCGCCCCATATCAGAGTCCAGGGTCAAAGTCAGAGTCAGAGGCCAGATGCCAGAGCCAAGGATCAGAGCTGGAGGCAAGACCCATGAGTTGGACCCAAAGGTCACAGCCAGAGTCAGAGGTCAGGAATTAGAGCCAAGGGTCAGAGCCTAGTTACCTGGAACAAGGCAGGGTTGGGGGTAAGGCTGGGTCCAAGGCTGGAACAAGGCAGGAGCAAGGCTAGGAATAAGCTGGAACGGGAGATATTTGCTTTGGGTAAATGCTTTGAGCTACCCATGACCTGCTGCTGATGCTGGGCTAAGAGCCAGTCTGCTGATGCTTCCAACCAATCAGGCAGCCTACTACAGGCCAGCTGTGCTCATCAGGTTGCCCAGAGACTAGCTCTGCAGCAGGCGCTGCTTCCTGACACTGTGATATTTCCCCTCACATACTTGAATGGCTGATTTTGTCCTTGGTCTAATGGAGTCCAGCATTGCCTCTCTACTGTCCTAAATTATTAATGAGAAGTCTGTGTTTCGTCTGTCTAGCTTTCCATTTAACAGAAGTCAGAGCCTGTAGTTTATCCAGCTTGGAACTTCTCTTCTCTGGATACATGTTCAGCAGTTTATCTGCTGCTCAGACTGATACTGTGTTGTGCGAAAGATGTTCTCCATCCAATCAGAGGAACTTTTAAGGTCAGCTTTCTGACCTGGAATACATTTTGTTGCAATGTTGTTGTTTCAATTCTTTGCCATTCCTAATTGTATCTTAGTCAGCTGGCTACCAGATGAAATTCCTAAAGAACTGAGATCAACTGATGCCCCGTTGGAGTCTTCTTGATGTTGGAGCATAGAGGAAGCCTCTATACTATTTCATATGGGTTTTTGTACCACCCTTATCACTTTGTATCTAAGTTCCTTCCAATAGTGTGTTAAGCTACATGATTAACATCTGTTACACAGGAATGGCGGAAGGTCCCTAAAAGTGTGGGGGGTCATCAGCACCCAAACCGTGCCCCTGCACCACCCCTTCCCACTGAGGCCCCACCTCCACACTACCCCTTTCCTCTGAGGCCCTGCCCGCATACTGCCCCTTCCCCTGAGGCCCAGCCCTCACACCACCCCTTCTTCCCGAGGCCCCGTCCTTGCACCACCTCTTCCCCCCCCTTTTAAAAGTCTTCAGCTATCCCTTGATGCAAGGATGATGTCTGCCAAGGGGGTTCATTGGTGGGTTTTTAGGTGTCTGCGGAGCCCAATATGTGCCCTGCAGATTTTCCCACAGAAGTGACAGGTGTGATCTTGGAGGAGACATAGTTGTTTGCGCGAGTGTTCTGCCTTTTCTTTCCTCCTTTGTCACTTCTCTGTCTCATGAGCACATATGTTCTCCTCAAAGTGGGCTGTGGCTTGGTGCGGAACAGAACACACTGGTACCACACCATACACCAAGTCCTCCCAGTTAGTTGGGTTGATGCCTCCCTTTTTAACGTGTACTTTTGTTAAGCTCTGATAGAGGCCTCCCTACAGCATGTGGGGAGCAGGCAGATACCGGACACAGTGTTGGTATATAATACTCTAAATATTTTTATTGATTACATTATAAACCCTACACATTCCACACATGGGCTCCAGGTTTGTATAATTTTTGGTGGTGCCCAGAACGGGCCCAAGTAGAACCTTCCCGTCCATAGGACGGACCGGGGAAACCGCCCCGGGCCCCACACTTTGGGGGGCCCTTCACTTCAGGGGGACACAGGGCCAGGGTGGCCTGGGAGGTTAGCGGGGGGCTGGTGCCAGCAGCAGCAAGTGACCCAGCTCCAGCCCGCTCCGCCCCGCTGGCTCATGGCATCGCTCGGGGGAGGGGGCAGAAGCCAGAAAGAGGCAGAGTGGGTGTTTGGGGGAAGGGGTGGAATGGAAGTGGGGAGGGGTGGGAAGGGGAAGGGGTTTGGGGGAAGGTGTGGAGTGGGGGTGGGGTCGGATCAGGGGTGGGAAGACGGGGAACGGGGCGGGCCGTGGCTGGGTCATTTGCTGCTGCCAGCGCCAGGTCCGCCACTAACCCCCCAAGTCGCCCTAGACCCTATGTCCCCCTGAAGCATGGGGCCCCGCAAAGCGCAGGTCCTGGGGCAGTTGCCCCGGTCCATCCTATGGGTGGGATATCTCTGAAAATATAAACCCAAACATTGGTGGTGAGGCTGAAAAATGTGTCCTCATGACTTAAGATAAGCCCAGGCAAAACTCTCCAGGAGCAGAGGCGCAGTTCACACCTCATCAGGGCATATATGGGACAAACCCAGCCCAGTCTCACAGGAACAAAGGACACTGGCCTAGGCAGCAACAAAGGATCTGTTGGACTCTGGAGTGAGTCACTCCCCTTCCCTTGGTCAGTTTGGGACTACAATGAGGTAATGCTAACCTGACTCTGAAGGTGGGGGGGGGGGAATCCAAGAGGGAAGAAAGAACATGATAAAAGGGAGAGACGTTTGCCATGCTTGCTCTCTTCCACCTCCATCTACAGACACCACCACCAAGCGACTGAAGCACTGATCAAAGGGGAGAGCCTGGCTGAAGGGCAACCAGCCAGCCTGTGGTGAGAAACATCTCAGTTTGTAAGAGCACTGAAAGTGGTAAGAGCTTAGAATGCATTTTGCTTTTATTTCATTTGACTAAATCTGACTTGTTGTGCTTTGACTTATAATTACATAAAATCTATCTTTTGTATTTAATAAATGTGTTTGTTTATTCTACCTGAAGCAGTGTGTCTGGTTTGAAGTGTGTCAGAGACTCCCCTTGGGATAACAAGTCTGGTACATATATATTTCTTTGTTAAATTGATGAACTCATATAAGCTTGCAGCATCCAGTGGGCATAACTGGACACTGTAAGATGGAGGTTCCTAAGGTTGTGTCTGGGACCGGAGATATTGGCTAGTGTCATTCGGTTGCACAATCCAAGCAGCGGCTGGCCAAAAGTGCTCACTCACGTAGCTGGGAGCAGCTTACATGCTAGAGGCTGTGTGTGAACAGCCCGGGAGTGGGGGTTCTCACAGCAGAGCAGGGTAAGGCTGGCTCTCAGAGTCAAGGATTGGAGTGACCTAGCAGATCACTGGTCCAGATAACAGTAGAGGAATGTCACAGGGAGGAGGTGATTGAATGTTGTGAGTGAAGGGCATAAGAATGCTTAAATCAAAGCAGCTGGGAATTGTTATGGGAAAAAGAGGATAGGGATTAATGGGGAAGAGAGGGTAAGGAGAAGGGAATTTATGACTTCACCAAAACCAACCAAACAGGATTAGTCCACACCAGATCACCCAGTGACTGAATGCCAGACTATCACCCCTTAAATTGCCTGGCAAGCTATGAAGCCCGCAGTGCCCCAGACTTTGGGCACAACTGTCCTAACAACAATACTTATCAAACAAATAACAAGAACACATCTGCTTCCTTTTCTCTAGAGTGGAGAATTAGCTGCATTTGAGCATTACACAGTGTACTGGGAGTGCACATAAAAAGGTATGGATCCACATTCGCTGGCTTTTTTCCACTAATGCACAAAAATAAATTGTATTTGTTTTTATGCTGGTTTGCAAATGGATGTAATTGAAGACCCCCCAATCCCCTTGCTGAGAATGGTGCCTCCCTGGTATAGATGACGGGGTCTTGTCCTCTTCTGAATGCCTGTGCTTTGCTCCCATTAAAGTTAATGGAACTTCCACGCACATCAACAAGGGAATGTAAAATCAGTATTCAATGAACATACACATTTCTTCCTCTAAGTGGGAGCAGAACTGAAGTGAGATTATGGTTCTTTTAAAATATGTGAAAAATAGATTTCTTTTATTGAGGATTTTTTTTTATATAAAAAAACACAGTTGGAGATCAAAATATGCAGTACTGAAGGAAACACAGGCAGATGGGTCTTGGTAAAAAAAGTGTACACAGTAGAGTGATTATAATAATCAGAATTGCACAACACACAAACAAAGTGAGTAATAAAGGCATGTTTATGATAGAGGTACACAACTTCATCCAAGGCAGAGTCTTGTTTGTTGATATTAACAAGAAGAGAAGCAGTTAAGTTCTCTTGTGCCACTTCACTGATTTGTTTATGAGGGCAATGAATGTCAGGTCAGAGCCTCTGGCCATATGAAACAAATGTCCAGAACTGTTAGAGAATGTTGTTTTAAGGAGGTGTCAGATCTAGCTATTTTCCTAGTTAGAACAGGCGGGATTATTATAGGAAACTTGGGAGCAGTTATATATTTGATAGTAAAAAAAAAATCAGTTGAAGATTGGATGGCTTTCTGGGCTTGTCTAGCATGTAATGTATGAATTATATGATGGAGAAAAGATCTCACGTGCAGCTAAAACAAATGCAAGGAATATCTAAAGTGATGAAGACCTTTTGAGCCTCACCAAAGATTTAAGATTGTATATAGGAGCCGTGATGCTTCAATATTCCTCCTAATATAGCACTTTTTAGACACAATAAATCCTACATCTTGGCAGGGGATTAGGCTAAATAACCCTTGAGGTCCCTTCTAACCCTATGGTTCTATGATTCTATGGTTAGATTAGCACTTTGACAATGAAATAAACATTCTAGTAATCCATGGTGGCAGGCAGGAGCCAGTCTGTTCTATTTAATATATATTTGAATTTATGTATATTATGTATCTCTGTTTATTAATATGTCCTAAAAATCTGTGCCCTGTACTGGAGTATTATAGAATAGAATGGAATAGGAATAGAATACTCCAGTACAGGGCACAAATATTTTGTGGGTGGCTGGTAAACACAAATTCTTTAATATAAATGTGGTTTATTCCCTTGAATGCTTGCATGTTCTTAGATGAAATGTCTACACAGAAAAGCCATTTAAATCCCACATCATTCTGAAAAATAGGGCCTTTTGCTGCCCTCTGCATAGAGGTGACTTTCACCCTTCATGCCCATATAGATCAATTAGTTATCTTTAATGGGGTTTTGGCTGTTCTACCTTATCATTAGAAGAGATGATGCACAGCACCTAACCAAAGGACAACTATATTGAATGTGCTTCTTTCAAACCTAAGTCACGGAAAAAGAGAGTTGCATTTTCTTTGTTTGCAAAATCGTATCTAAAAAGTGGTTTTGTGAATGTTCAGAGAGGTGGGGGTCTATGAGCTCACCTGTGGATCTGCAGCCATAGCCCACCCTGGAGATGGAGTAGAGGCACACTGCCCGAGGCGGAGCTCTGTGGGCATTGTCTGATACAGCACTGGACTGGGATTAGGGGACATGATTCCATTCCCAGCTCTGCCACTGGCTTTGTATGTGACCATGGGCAAGTTACGCCTCTGATATGTGCCTCAGTTTCCCTATCTGCAAAATAGGTCTGAAGATACATATCTCCTTTATAAAGCTTTTGAGATCTCTGGAGGAGGAGCACTGTCTAACAGCGAGGTATTACTGTTCATGGAGCTCAACGGAATGGAAGTGGAGGTGCAGCCATTCTGCCAACTTTACAAATGGGAAACTCCTACATCCCCTCTTCATAAAGATTGAGTCCTCTGGCTAATTACTTTGAAAAGGCTAGTACTACTCTACCGCCAGTGTTCTGCCCATGACCAGCTGGTTAATGTTTTATGAACAAATTTTTGTTTTGTAGGTGTTGAAAAATGGTCTTAGAAAATTTGTGCAAAACATTTTTGTTTTCTCAGAATGTTCTGTTTTTCCAATGAAACAGGGAAAAGAAAAATGTAGTAATTTTTCAGCATATCCAATTCCTTTTTCTCCCCTTTCCCCTTCCTTTTGGGGAAATGCCAAACCAATAAAAAGAAATATTTTTCATACCATGTGTAAATAAGCTGCAGAACTCATTGTGACAGGATCCCCAGGGTACAACCTGGAACTTGGGTACCACTGTGCCCCCTTAACTCTCCAGCCTGGGCTGTCTCTCACAATGCTTTGCTGGTGACAAGCAGTAAACTCTCCAAGCACTGTCATCACTCAGTACAACAGCATGTGGAGCCCCACACCCAGCTAGATTGTATGAATGCTCCCTGAGCCACTCACAAATTACAAGGGAAAGGCACCAGCAGATGCCCCAAGCCCCCAGCCTTGCACCCCTGGAATATACCATCTTGCCCTGGTCAGAAGCCTGACCAGTGTAAGTTCATTACCCAGTCTGCCCCTCCCTAAATGTGAAGAGGACACACACTAGCTTTTATAAACTGAGTTAAGATTTCTCAAGCACTTCAAGCAAAACACACTGTTTTAGGTAAAATAAAAAACAGATTTATTAACTACAGAAAGATAGATTTTAAGTGATTATAAGTGGTAGGCACAAAAGGTCAGAGATAGTCACCATAGAAAATAAAAGGTAAGCACACAGTCTAAATCTTAAACCTTATTAGACTAGGCAGTGTTTGGATCAAGCAGTTTTTCTCATCCCACTCGATGTTGTAGATAGTTACAGTTCTTAATACACAGGCTTCCCGTTTAAGCCTGGGACCAGTCTCCTCAGATTAGGTCTTTGTCTTCCCAGCATTTTTGTTGCTTCCAGCACAGGTGGAGGAGGAGAAAGGCCAGAGCATGATGCCACTGTCCCCTATTTTATATCCTCTGTTCATGTGACTGGAAAATACAAGCCCAAACATGTCCTGGTGGACTTTGCTGAGTCACGGAGTTGAGCAATCCCCCATTATGTGATGCTTGTGCAACCCTCTTACAGCATTGTAAATCACTTGTTTACAACTCCCCTGTGGATTATAAATCCCTTAACACCCTCTTGGGAATGGATCACCTCCTTTGTTGTCACTGGAGAACTTAGCAGTGGAGACCCCCAAACTTACAATATATTTCAGTAACAACCATACAGCAAAATCTCCTCACTTCATACATATTGATGTGCATATTTTGAAAGAACAATGGGGTTCAGCAGATCGTAACCTTTCACATGCTATCCCACGTGGCATTCTTTGTATGAACTATATCATAATCATATGACAGGATTGAATAGAGGGGTTCCAGGGTGCTGCTTCAAGGTACAAAATGCCACACTCATTGCCACAGAAAGCCACTGGGTGTGTAGGTCTCATGCCATGGTGCTAAAAATAGCTGTGTAAACACTGGGACTTGGGATCTGAAGCCCCTCCTCCATCTTCTTACTAGACTTCAGAGCCTGAGCTCCAGCCTGAACCTGAACATCTACACAAATATTTTAGTGCCACAGACCAAGCTTCGCAGGTCTGAGTCTGTCAACCTGGGCTCTAAGACACTTTGCCATGAGCTGCTGCACCCATTGAGGTCAAGAATTAACAAGATTTTTAAAGGATTTGGATATTTGTATGGATACAAAGAGTATCCAGAGTTATCATCATTAATGGTAATAAAAATTCTGGAAGGGATATTAAACCTTATGCTTCAGAGCTTAAAACAATCCCTAGCTTTTAGAGATCAGGATGAATGTTTATGTGGGGGATTCCATATATTTCATATAGACCTAATCAAGGGTTCTTATGCCATCTTCTGATGCATCTGGTGCTGGCCACTGTCAGAGACAGGATAGTGGACTAAATGGATCTTAGGTCTGAGCCAGTCTGGCAATTCCTTTGTTCCTTTTTAAGTGATAACATGGGAAAAGGAAAATAGAGGGGTTGCCACAGGGGAAAAAGGCAGAATAGCAAAAAAACTGTAGTGAAAAATATGAATGAATGAATGATTCTTTTTTCAATGTAACCCAGACCTGCTCTGTGTGGCACTCTGTCCATCTCTACTGGTGGCTAGGCTAGCTAGCAATTGATGAACCTGCTACGGCTTTGGCTGACAGAGAGGTGTCTTTTAGCTCAAGCAGTAGAGGCTCATGTTTTAAGATCAAGAGGTCCCACGTTTGACTCCTGCTGCTGATGCACAATGGCGTCGGTGTTGTATGATATTTATGGATCAAAAATTATTGAAAATTTTTCAAATTTGTCACAATTATTTTTCCCCATTTCCCAAGGAGCTCTAGCATCCAGCCTTTGCACAGGAGCAGCAGGGAAGGACAGGCTTCTTGAGTCTTCTTGCACTCGCGTACTTCAGGATTTTACATTAATAGGAAACAAAATTATACACCTTGGGAAAGACCTTCTGAGCAGAAGGATTTTTGAATGGTGTCTAACAAGCACCGGGGCTGATCCTGTATTTCATATACAGGCAAACCTCCTCCTCAAGGTCGGGCCTATAACATAGGCATAAATATATACATAGTCACATTGTAGTGTTGTGTGTTGGGTAAGTCCTTCGGACAAATTCTACCCTTCAAGGCAACTGTGGGACTCCCCTTAAAACCAACAGGAGCCCTCTGCAGGTCCAGAGGTCAGAATTTGAGATCTACATTGCTTGTCACCAATGCATAACAGGCTGAGGTGCCACACTGGTGGGAGGAGTATATAAAGAAAGGACACAGAATCACTGTTCTTGTTGGGGAGGGATAGTTCATTGGTTTGAGCATTGGCCTGCTAAACCCAGGGTTGTGAGTTCAATCCTTGAGGGGGCCACTTAGGGATCTGGGGCAAAATCAGTACTTGATCCTGCTAGTGAAGGCAGGGGGCTGGACTCGATGACCTTTCAAGGTCCCTTCCAGTTCTAGGAGATAGATAGGATAGGATATGAACCTCAACTGCGTAAAACCTGACTAAGGAACTGAGCATTTGATCCCTGGTGGAGAGAGACATATCTATGAAGAAAACAACTAACAACACATTATCACCTTCTATTGAACAGGGAAACCCCAGGATTCTCAAAAGTTATCTTCTGGCCCCTACGTTTGACTGGACACCCACTGGATTTCATCGGCAGCCTAGAATTGCACACCAGTCTCCTGAACCAACCACTACCCCCTCAAAATTTCAGCCCATGGGTTTCTTTCAAAGGCCCCAAACTAAGCCAGCCAGTAGCCTCTACCACTGACATCCTTGGTGCCTAGAGGTTTTCTCCCCACCCCAGTCTACCCAAAACATTCTCAATGATTAAAGCATGAAGACTGACTAACTGAAGACAACATCATTGTTGTAAAACTCTCTCCAAATACTTATGAAGCAACACATCAAGAAATACATCATGGCATTAATCAAAGCCATAAAAATAGCTCTTTGAACACATTCATCCCAGTACTAAGGTACACCAAGCTCACATTAAGTGCAGTCCCATATGGAATCCAGCCCCTGCCCACCCCCTAGGGAGAATCCTTGGCTAGCCTTTAAGATGCCTATCCAGTTGCTTTGCATAGTCTTGGCCTGAAAGGCAGCCAGAAGAGAGGCCAAGGATTTTACTCATTATCTTTACTAAAAGCTTTTGATTCATGATCAAGGTGAATGTTGTTTTATTCCAAGCACCTGTAAAACTTAATTAATTCAAAAATGATGCAAATGGCTCTTTATAGCAATTGCTGTAAACTTTACTTTCTAATTTACTTATCTTGACAAATGTGTAGAATGGTCACTCCCCACTGCATGAGGCATTATATGCTAATAGTCATGTGCTGACAGTAGGGGAATATCTGGCATCACATATTAGCAGCAAGTGAAGAGCTGGATTAAAATGCACCCCAACATTTGACCTATTTTGCTATTGCTTTCCCAAAAGGCTTCTTGCGCTGATACGACGACCAATGTGCTGACAGTGAAGCACATCATTAAAGGCTTTGCTGGATCAGGTCAGTGTATACAGCATTTTGCAGCATCATGCCCTAGCTGGTGGTATGTTCAGCTATTAACCACCAAATGTACAGTAAAATGACAGAATGGAAAGCAGTAGTTCAGAAATGATTTTGCTATTTCAGGATCTGTTCTGACAAAAATTAATGTCTGATATTTACTGAAAGAGTTCTTGCTTTGCCCTTCTCTTAAGGCAAAATTGAACAGCATCTTGAAGATTATAGGGTTGTGCTCTACCTGTGCAATAAATCCTACATACTTATGTAGCCCCTCCCCAAATGCATGGCTCAAGCCTCCTCCCCAGTGTTTGCTATTTGTACTGGCTTCTCCCTCTCCTCGGCAATGTTCCCTCTAGCTTTTTTCCCATGTGCGGAATGAATTTTGTTATGTGTACCAATATTGAGGGAATGTGCAGATGTGCACCACCAGTAGAAACAAAAAAACTAGATATAATATATATTTTTAAAAGTCACCACAGGGATAATTATTCCAGCCAGAACAGGTTGGGTATTTTAGATCTCACTACTCAAAGAATTAAATTTAAGCATAAGAGAGAAATAAAAATTATGAAATGTGTAGACCAGTCAAAAAATTAAAACAACAACACTTGGAAAGAATAAAATTAGAGAGAATATATGTGCATTGCAGGAAGTATCAAGAAGTGATGACAACAACATTAATACAAATATGTGTTGGGAGGTGAGTGTGAAAGATAGTGTGTGTGAGATACAGACGCACACAATGTGTGTGTGAGAGAGAGAGACACACAGTGTGTGTGTGTGAGAGACACACAGTATGCGTGTGCAAGACACACAGTGTGCGTGTATGAGAGAGACACACGCACTGCCCCTTTAAGTATGCTGCCCCTTTAAGTAGATTGGCAATCTCCAGTCTGAAGCCTGCTTGTTCAGACACAACAGCAGCCACCAGCGAGCTCTGTCCCACATCCTATTCCTGAGCCCTGTTGTGTCCCCCCTGCTCTGCAGAGATGAGGTACAGGGGCAGGGGGAAGGGGACACCCTGACATCATCACCTCCCTCCCCCACCCCACTCTGCACAACAAACAGGAGGGTCCTGGGAGCAGCTGGCCAGGGGCTGCAAGGCAGAGGGCAGGAGCAGCACAGCAGTGCGGGGAGGAGCACCTGAAGTGCATGGCATTTGATATACTGCTGGGCATCCGTGCAGCTGCGCAGCTTAGAGGGAACTTAGATCCTTGCATGGGTTGGGTCCTGGACTCTCTTTTGTGATACCTGGTGCCTCCACCCAATGTGCCTCCTCAGTGGCCTTATACACAAGAGGTGCTGTGCCTTGGGAAAATGGATAATGCTACCACTGCCTGCAAGGCATATAAAACCTGGTACATAAAACAATTAAGTACATCGACACAAACCCCAGCAAAGAAATTATTATATAAAAAGGGGGGCTTCACTGGGAGCAAAAAAAAAGGGGTTCTGGGAAAGCAGAGGGTTAGGCTTAACTAATAAATATTAAATATTAATAAATCAATGAATTCCCCGCTTCCCAGCACTCTCAATTTCTCTCAACCCCCCAGTTCCTTCCCTGGTACCTTCTGAAGCAGATGGTACACTGGGGGTGAATCCAGAGATAAGTGCTGCAACACTGTGAGCACTAGCCAGCTTAAAAAAATGGGGACCTCTTACAGTGTCCTTGTCCTTGGGTGGGGCAGGATCCTTTCCTGTCTCCGTGGTTTGGAGTCCAGTGGCAGGTCTCGTCTGACTCTCAGTAGTCAACACCACATTGGCTCTTTGCTACTCTCAACATTGGTTTCCAAAAAGCTGGAACTGTCTGACCCAAGTGCTAGATCCCACAGCAAGCAAAAACTCCTTTCGTGGGGAGTGTGAGTTAATCAGAGACTCCCTGAGCAGTTCTGCTTCTCTCTCAGCTCCTGAACTCAGAGCTCAAAACAGAAACTAAAGCTAGTCTCCTTGTCTGTGAATCAGGCTGTCCCCTCCCACTGGCCCAGCAAACTGCTTAACCTTATCACACCATGCAAATGCCTCCCTATTGGCCTCAGTAGAAGTTTCTAGTCCATTCTGTCCCCAAGCATGGGGGAATGATTTCAGTGGTCTCTGGTGGCCATTATTCATAGAATTGTAGAATCATACGATTGTAGGACTGGAAGGGACCTCGAGACGTCATCTAATCCAGTCCCCTGCACTCATGGCAGGACAAAGTATTATCTAGACCATTTCTGACAGGTGTTTGTCTAACCTGCTCTTAAAAATCTCCAACGATGGAGATTCCACCACCTCCATAGGCAATTTATTCCAGTGCTTAACCACTCTGACAGGAAGTTTTTCCCAGTGTCCAACCTAAACCACCCTTGCTGCAATTTAAGCCCACTGCTTCTTGTCCTATCCTCAGAGTTAAAGGAGAATATTTTTTCTCCCTCCTTGTAACAACCTTTCATGTACTTGAAAACTATTATCATGTCCCCGCTCAGTCTCGTCTCCAAACTTAAACAAATCATTTTTTTCAATCTTCCCTCATAGGCCATATTTTATAGACCTTTAATCATTTTTGTTGCTCTTTGGATTTTCTCCAATTTGTCCACATCTTTCCTGAAATGTGGCACCCAGAACTGGACACAATACTCCAGCTGAGTCCTAATCAGTGAAGAGTAGAACAGAAGAATTACTTCTCGCATCTTACTTACAACACTCCTGCTAATACATCCCAGAATGATGTTTGCTTTTTTTCCCGACAGTGTTACACTGTTGACTCATATTTAGCTTGTGACCACTACGACCCCCAGATCTCTTTCTGCAGAACTCCTTCCGAGGCAGTAATTTCCCATTCTGCATGTGTGCAACTGATTGTTCCTTCTTAAGTGGAGTATTTTGCTTTTGTCCTTACTGAATTTCATCGTATTTACTTCAGACTGTTTCTCCAGTTTGTCCAGATCCTTTTGAATTTTAATCCTATCCTCCAAAAACTTGAAACCCTTCCCAACTTGGTATCATCCGCAAACTTTATAAGTGTACTCTCTATGCCATTATCTAAATCATTGATGAAGATATTGAGCAGAACTGGACCCAGAACTGATCCTATAGTTGTAGTCCAGAGGGTAAGAGTTTCAGAAGCTGGCAAACTCCAAGTGAGGCTTACACTTAGTGTTAGCTTCCTGAGTTTTTCACTCTATTCCTCTTTTCCTTATTCATATATTATGAGGTGTGTTGGGAGCCCTCAACTGCATGGCGCAACAGTAGTAAATCTTTTCGAGTTGTGCTGATAAGCTTAACAGTAATCCCTGAAAAGTACAACCTATTTCAA
The DNA here is from genome assembly GCF_002925995.2 of Terrapene triunguis. Classification (NCBI taxonomy): domain Eukaryota; kingdom Metazoa; phylum Chordata; order Testudines; family Emydidae; genus Terrapene; species Terrapene triunguis. The sequence continues at coordinate 67,104,754 of NW_020664393.1, read as the reverse complement.
ATGTGGCAATTTAGGAAAATATGTCCCTCAAGCAAACCTAATATGCCATCAAAGTGAGTTAGTTACCAATTAACTTATACATTTTGCACAAAAGGCATTCAATTCTAGAGTAAAAATATAACCCATTGATGTATGTCTGCTGTCTGTGAACAATAGGTCGTATAAAATGTGCTTAAGACTTGGTGTTTTTCAATGTGTTTTTAGCATTCACTAACCTTTCTGAAAAATATTTGTCTTCTTTGTTTAAAACACCTCTCATTCTATGTAAACTTATCTCACTAGGGATATGTAACAAGAGAACTTCTAACCTAAATAGTGATAAAACATAACCACCTGGCTGTATTCTAACTGTACCAGGTGTTATCATATAGGACACAATTCTGCCACACTTACTCATATTGAGGAATAAATTAGGCTCAGTCCTGCACTGAATTCTACATGGGAAGATCTCTTAGGCTATGCTGATCCCCACAGAAGTCAATGGAACTCCATGCAGGCATAATCATCACCGCACATCTTGGCCAGTTTAGGACTGGGTGGAGGGGAGGTGGGGGGGGAGGGTGTTCAGCAAATGGTGCATTGAAATCAATGGGACTTCTCAATGAGCCAGTCTGTAGCTAACCTTTTTGCAAGAGAAGGGAGGTCAAAAGGACTTGTATAAAAGCCAGACACAGTTATAGTCAATATGCTCAGAGGTGTGCACACACTGCTCCTTCCTTAAGCCGTTAGCAATGTGCAGCACCCCAAATGGGTGCTGATGCCATGATCTTGCTCTCTCTACACAGACACAGGGAACAGTACCAACACAAGAGGAGGGCACTATGCTACACCCATTGGAGACGTGCAGCCATAAGCATGCTCCCCGCCTCCATGAGAGAGTATTTTTTGCACCATATATAAAGGCAGTTCAGAAACACCGCCTATGGAATTAAAGTTATGGGGAGACGGGAATAAATGTAAGCTTTAAGGTTAAGAATTTGCATAAAAATAAAATTGATATGACTGGGTCTGGGAAATGGCGCAGGAATGGTCTGAGAAATTTCTGGGATGGACAAGAGGGACAGAGACTGTAGTGTGGGCTATATCTCTAGCAGTTGCTAGTTAGAGTTGCAATGTTTTCTTTAGGAGTGGTGTTAGGGGCTCTTATGCCTATTTCATTGTCCTTGGGCATTTTATCTAAGTCAGAGTTCAGTAAAAGTCATTGCCTTCAGGATAATACAATAATTGCAGTGAGTAGAATGGCAGTTCCCCCAGGTCTGTCCTCTCCTAACAACACCGGCGGAGAAATGTGTGCCTTACTGTGCTGGCCAGAGTCTTCTGAAATATTCCCAGCAGTACAAGTGAACAAGTTTTCTGCAAACATGTTCTGCTGAAAAAAGCTGTTTGGACTCTGGAAACAGCATGTGTCTCCCACGTCAGGCACTTCATATTCTGAGGCCATCTAGAAATTTTTCAGCCATGTTTGCTCCAGTCCGACGGGACTCCTAGTGTTTGCAATTCAGCCAATAAGTGCCAGAATTTCATGAATCCATGTTATAATACAATATGAATCTTCATTCAACTATGCAGTAACCACATGCAGCATAAGAATTGTCCTATTATTATTATGTATCATTTGTTAAGCAAGGAGAATGTGTTCACCACTGTAGAAGACAGAAAATACAGCCAGACAGCTATCATGAGGAGCTTACATGTAAACAAGACAGGCACAGTTAAGACAGAATGCAATAAGAAGCCCACAGGATGGAATAACTAGGAATTTTTTCCCTTTACAAGAATGTTAAATTTAATTACATTATAGTCTCTATTACCAAGCAGTTCAGCTAAATTCACTTCTTGGATGAGATCCTGTCCACCACTTAGGACAAAATCCACAATTGGCTTTCCCCTTGCTGATTCCAGGACAAGCACCTCCAATAAACAGTCATGTATGGTGTCTAGAAATTTTATCTCTGCATCCCTTCCTGAGGTGACGTTAACTAGTTTAGTTCTTTTTTTAACCCTGTTATAGTCTTGGCCTTTACCACATCCTCTGACAAAGAGTTCCACAGGTTTCATTTGGTGAACCCTAGCTCTTAGGTTATCAGAAGGAATAACATTTCCTTATTTACTTTCTCCACACCAGTCATGATTTTATAGACCTCTATCTTAACCCCTCTTCTCCAAGCTGAAAAATCCCAACCCTTATTAATCTCTTCTCATATTGAATCTATTCCATACCCCATTGCCCCTCTCTGTACCTTTTCCATTTCCAATATATCTTTTTGAGATGAGGCGACCACATCTGCACACAATATTCATGACGTGGGCGTACCATGAATTTATGTAGAGGCAACATGATATTTTCTGTCCTATTATCTATCCCTTCTTAATTATTCCCAGCATTCTGTTCACTTTTTTGACTGCCGCTGCATATTGAGTGGATGTTTTCAGAGAACTATCCACAATAACTCCAAGATCTCTTTCTTGAGTGGTAACAGCTAAATTAGACCCCATAATTTTATATGTATACGTGAGATTATGTTTTCCCATGTGCATTAGTTTGCATCTATCAACATTGAATTCCATCTTCCATTTTGTTGCCCAGTCACCCAGTTTTCTGAGATCCTTTTGTGGCTCTTTGAAGTCTGCCTGGGACTTAACTATGTTGAGTAGTTTTGTATCATCTGCAAATTTTGTCACCTCACTGTTGACCCCTTTTTCCAGATCATTTATGAATATGTTGAATAGAACTGGTCCCAGTATAGACCCCTGGGAGACACCACTATTTACCTATATCCATTCTGAAATCTGACTATTTATTCCTACCCTTTATTTCCTAGCTTTCAACCAGTTACCGATCCATGAGAGGACCTTCCCTCTTATCCCATGAAAGCTTACTTTGCTTAAGAGCCTTTGGTGATGGACCTTGTCAAAGTACGCTATATCCACTGGATCCCCCTTGTCCACATGCTTGTTGACCCCCTGAAAGAATTCTAGTAGATTGGTGAGGCATGATTTCCCTTTACAAAAATGATGTTGACTCTTCCCCAACAAATTATGTGTCTGACAATTTTGTTCTTTACTATAGTTTCAACCAGTTTGCCCGGTACTGAAGTTAGGCTTACCAGCCTGTAATTGCCGGGATCATCTCTGGATACCTTTTTAAAAATTGGCATCACATTAACTATCCACCAGTCATTTGGTAGAGAAGCTGATTTAAATGATAGGTTACAGACTACAGTTAGTAGTTCTGCAATTTCACATTTGAGTTCCTTCAGAACTCTTGGGTGAATACCATCTGGTCCTGGTGACTTATTACTGTTTAGTTTATCAATTTGTTCCAAAACCTCCTCTAATGACACCTCCATCTGGGACAGTTCCTCAGATTTGTCACCTAAAAAGAATGGCTCAGGTTTGGTGGTCTCCCTCACATCCTCAGCAATGAAGACACGAATTAATGTAGTCTCTCTGCAATAGTCTTATCATCCTTGAGTGCTCCTTTAGCATCTCGATGATCCAGTGGTCCCACTGTTTGTTTAGCAGGCTTCCTGCTTCTGATGTACTTAAACATTTTTTTTGCTATTATTCTTTTAGTCTTTGGCTAGGTGTTCTTCAAATTCTTTTTTGGCCTTCCTAATTATATTTTTACACTTCATTTGCCAGGGTTTATGCTCCTTTCTATTTTCCTCACTAGGATTTAACTTCCACTTTTTAAAGGATGCCTTTTTGCCTCTCACTACTTCTTTTACTTTGTTGTGGCAGTTTTTTTGGTTCTCTTAATATGTTTTTTTTTAATTTGGAGTATACATTTAAGTTGAACCTGTATTATGGTGTCTTTAAAAAGTTTCCATGCAGCTTGAAGGGATTTCACTTTTGGCACTGTACCCTTTAATTTCTGTTTAACTAATCTCCTCATTTTGTGTAGTTCCCCTTTCTGAAATTAAATGCTACAGTGTTGGGCTGCTGTGGTGATTTCCCCACCACAGGGATGTTAAATTTAATTATATTATTGTCACTATTACCAAGCGGTCCAGCTATATTCACCTCTTGGACCAGATCCTGTGCTCCATTTAGGACTAAATCAAGAACTGCCTCTCCTCTTGTGGGTTCCAGGACTAGCTGCTCCAAGAAGCAGTCATTTAAGGTGTCAAGAAACTTTATTTCTGCATCCCGTTCTGAGGTGACATGAACCCAGTCAATATGGGGATAGTTGAAATCCCCAATTATTACTGAGTTTTTTTATTTTTATAGCCTCTCTAATCTCCCTGAGCATTTCACAGTCACTATCACCATCCTGGTCAGGTGGTCGTTAATATATCCTATGGCTAAATTCTTATTATTAGAGCATTATTATTACACTTTCTTTCACATATAGTGCTATCCGACATATTTTGTAACCTGGTATTACTGTGTCCCATTGATTATCCTCATTCTACCAAGTTTCTGTGATGCCTATTATATCAATATCCTCATTTAATATGAGGCACTCTAGTTCTCCCATCTTATTATTTACACTTCTAGCAATTGTATATAAGCACTTTAAAAACTTGTCAGTTTTTTGCACTCTGCCATTACATGATGTAATTGAATGGCATTCTTTTTCATTTGACTATTTCCCATCAGATCCTACCCATATTTTTATCATCTTCCATCCTTTCTCCTTACTAGGACATAGAGAATCTCCATTAATAGATCCTCCCCTAAGGGATGTCTCTGTCTGAACCACATGCTCCTCCGCACCTGTCGGCTTCTGCCCAGCCATTAGTTTAAAAATTGCTCTACGATCTTTTTAATGTTACGTGCCAGCAATCTGGTTCCATTTTGGTTTAGGTGGAGCCCATCCTTCCTGTGTAGGTTCCCCCTTTCCCAAAAGTTTCCCCAGTTCCTAATCAATTTAAACCCCTCCTCCCTACACCATTGTCCCATCCACGAATTGAGACCCTGCAGTTCTGCCTGTCTAACTGGCCCTGTGTGTGGAACTGGAAGCATTTCAGGGAATGCTACTATGGAGGTCCTGGACTTCAATCTCTTACCTAGAAGCCTAAATTTGTCTCCAGGACCTCTCTCCTATCCTTCCCTATGTCATTGGTACCTACATGTACCACGACCATTGGCTCCTCCCGAGCACTACACATACATCTATCTAGATTCTCGAGATCCGCAACCATTGCACCAGGCAGGCAAGTCACCATGCAGTTCTCCCGGTCATCGCAAATCCGGCTATCTATGTTTCTAATGATGAACCGCCCATTACTAATTCCTGTATCTTCCTAATAACTGGAGTTCCCTCCCCTGGAGAGGTATCCTCAGTGTGACAGGAGATACAGTGTGAGAACAGATAATAAACAGCATCCAAATGACCTCCACTGTGCCATTCTTATTTTATATACATTTATTGTGCCATGTTCTCAACATTAAAATTAATTCTTTGCCATCTTCCTCTTTTGGAATTCTTCCCCTTCATTCTTTGTGTTAACTTTCTTCATACATTTGATATTTGAATTAATGTTGAAGTGTCCTGACTAGAAGCTTCATAGCTAACCTTGCTGAGCGTGAAAAATCCAGCCAGTTTCAATCTGGGCATGGGTATTATTTTTCTATGTCCATATGGTTCAAACCAATACACCATGAGAGGTATTGAGGTACTGTTCTTGGTGTTCCAACTAAGAGGTACTCAGGACACCCGAAGATAATTTCAGTGAAGACAATTACTGGAACCAGGACTTAGGACGTGCCCTAATTCAACAAAACATTGATTATGTGCTTAATTTTTAGCATATGAGTAATCCCAGACCCGTTCAGCAGAGTTCTTAAGCAAGTGCTTAATTTTAGGCACATGTTTAAATTCCATCAAGTTCAATGGTACTTTGCTAAACAGGGATGGGATTGCTCTATGCTTGAGTTCTTAGCTCTATTGAGGACCCACAGAGAAACTTTCATGGTAGCAACTAGGCCCCAGTCCTGCTCTGTGATTGCGTGGGTGTGGCCATGTAAGTCACAAAGCAGGATTGGGGCCCAGAGTTATACAGAATCACTGTGTAAAGTAAAATATAGTCACACTTTATTACAATGAGATTCTAATGGAGGTAATTTTATCAATGTTATACCCTACCTTTGGACATTATTATTATCAGCACTTATAAAATACATATTACATTAATTTCAGTACTTAATGGTACATCAGTTAAATATTATTATAATCTCTTTAATATGAACACATGAAAATACATGGGGTATGTGCTTTAAAACAGTAATAAAAAGTGGAAGTGAACATATTGCTTATGAAAGGAAGGCACTAAAAGTATTAGACCATGCTATTCATTACATGGGCAAGCACCCTGCATATTTAAATCTCTAAATCTCTATGAGTACAACTAAGTTCTAGCATGCAACGTTGACCACAAACAGAACATGGTTTTCAAGAATGTATTTGTTGCTTGAAATTGATTGACTAATAATTTCTGCGCATAATTCTTTAACTGTTGCTGATTTTTCAGCAGTTCAGTGTGGATATTCAAAATCCCAGATATTGTGATTGTATTCACATATTTGCAATTCTGGAACGAGGCGTATAACCCCTGATCAGTTTTCCAGTGAGAATGCTTGCATTTAGCAATTCAGAATTTGATGTCCAGGTTTATTCTTTGCTATTAGCTTAAAATTAGTGGTTTCCATGAATGTTCTACCCAGTAAACTTGTTCACTTGAATATTTCTGGGAAACAAACACAAAAGGGACGTGACCACAGCCAAAGTCATGTTGTTTTAAAATTGGAATGATCATTCATAGAAAATGTTGTGCAGTTTGTACCCAGTTCTATTTAAAATGCACTAACTTTGCATTTAAAGAATGTGGAATAATAGAAACTTAAGAAATGTCATAATGGATCAGAACAATGGTCTGTCTAATCCAGTATCCTCCCTCTGAGAAGGTCAAATCTCAGAGGCTTCAGAGGAAGATGTACAATTCCTCTCATCCCCTGGACAATTATGCAATAAAATACCTATGAGGGAAGTTTCTTCCTGACTAAGTAATTATTTTTTTACCTGTGTCTAGAAGCATGAAGGTTGATATTCATTATACTTTTTATTTCCACATTACCCATGGCTTCTATAGTGGCCAGTTTAAACTAACAATGGATGGGAGATAACTTGCACTAAGCTTCTAGAGTATATGGACGTGAATACAACACGTGCTCTTCCTGTTTAGTATATGCTAATATATGCCTTCTTTTGGCCCCACAGGCTGTCAAATGCATACGGTAGCTGGGAGAGCACAAGTTAATTTACCTCTTGATTGAGTTAATGATTGGGCAAACTGACCCCTTGCTGTTGCCAGCTCAGGGTTATTCAGATTTAATCAATGATTATATATGCCAAGCCTTAGCATACTGCGGTGGGGGAACACTTCAGCAATATATATATTTCACATACAAAATATGTGTGTTAAAGGGGGCCTAATATGTTTCATGTTGAAAGAGCTTCACATTGGAAGATTGTGTCCATTTTGAGGCTGCAATTTAGATACCTGTTTTTGAAAGTATAGCCTGAAATGTAACCACCTTAATTATAGTTTCCTACAGCTGCCTACAATGAATCTAGTTTAGCTTAGTATCAGTTTGTGAAGGCATATCCAAGTAGCACCTAAATTTTATTCTGCTTGTCTCCTACCCATTAACCTCTGCCTTCTTGTCCGTCTGTCCTGAGCTTGTTAGAGACTAACAGGGACTATGCCCTCTTATTTGCACCTAAGACACCATGGGCATTACCATAAACAAATTATAATAATAACTAGGGCTGTCAAGGGATTAAAAAAAATAATTGTGATTAATTGCCCAATTAAAAAAACGTATCACGATTAATCGCAGTGCTAATAATTAGAATACCATTTGTTTAAATATGTTTGGATGTTTTCTACATTTTCAAATATATTGATTTTAATTACAACACAGAATACAAAGTGTACAGAGCTCACCTTATATTTATTTTTGATTACAAATATTTGCACTGTAAAAAAACAAAAGAAATAGTATTTTGCAATTCACCTAATACAAATACTATAGTGCAATCTCTTTATCATGAAAGTTGAACTTAAAAATGTAGAATTATGTACCAAAAAGCTACAATAAAAATAAAACAATGTAAAATTGTAGAGCCTGCAAGTCCTACTTCTTATTCAGCCAATCGCTCAGACAAACAAGTTTGTTTACATTTGTAGGACATAATGCTGCCCACTTCTTGTTTACCATGTCACCTGAAAGTGAGAATAGGCGTTCTCTTGGCGCCGTTGTAGCTGGCGTTGCAAGATATTTATGTGCCAAATGTGCTAAAGAGTCATATGTCCCTTCATGCTTCAACCACCATTTCAGAGGACATGTATCCATGCTGATGACGGGTTCTGCTCGATAACAATCCAAAGCAGTGCAGACCGACACATGTTCATTTTCATTATCTGAGTCAGATGCCACCAGCAGAAGGTTAATTTTCTTTTTTGGTGGTTCAGGTTCTGTAGTTTCCGCATTGGAATGTTGCTCTTTTAAGACTTCTGAAAGCATACTCCACACCTCATCCCTCTCAGATTTTGGAAGGCACTTCAGTTTCTTAAACCTTGGGTCGAATGCTGTAGCTGTCTTTAGAAATCTCACATTGTTACCTTCTTTGTGTTTTGTCAGATCTGCAGTGAAAGTGTTCTTAAAATGAACAACATGTGCTGGGTCATCATCCGAGACTGCTATAACATGAAATATGTGGCAGAATGTGGGTAAAAGAGAGCAGAGGACATACAATTCTCCCCCAAGGAGTTCAGTCACAAATTTAATTAACATTTTTTTAACGAGCGTCATCGGCATGGAAGCATGTCCGCTGGAATGGTGGCCAAAGCATGAAGGGACAAACAAATGTTTAGCATATCTGGCACTTAAATTCCTTGAAATACCAGCTACAGAAGTCCCATGCTAATGCCTGTTCTCACTTACCGTTGACATTGAAAAAAAGAGTTATCTCCTGTAAATGTAAACAAACTTGTTTGTCTTAGTGACTGGCTAAACGAGAAGTAGGACTGAGTGGACTTGTAGGCTCTGAAGTTTTACATTATTTTGTTTTTGAGTGCAGTTATGTAACAAAAAAATCTACATTTGTAAGTTGCACTTTCACGACAAAGAGATTGCACTACAGTACTTGTATGAGGTGAATTGAAAAATACTATTTCTTTTGTTTATGATTTTTACAGTGCAAATATTTGTAATAAAATATTTGTAATAAAAATAATATACACTTTGATTTCAATAACAACACAGATATATATGTGAATATATATGAAAATGTAGAAAAACATCCAGAATATTTAATAAATTTCAATTGGTATTCTATTGTTTAACAGTGTGATTAAAACTGTAATTAATCACGATTAATTTTTTAATCATGATTTTTTTTTGCGTAAATTGCTTGAGTTAATTGCAGTTAATTGACAGCCCTAATAATAACCTGGCCATATGTTTTAATGAGGCATATGTGTGGCCAAACGCCTGATGTACTTTCTCTCACTACATTGAAATAATTTCAGAAAAATATTAAAACCAGTCTGGTCCCCTGAGTCCGTAGAATTTGAAACTTACTGAATGTGTTGAGTGTAGCTATAATCGTCATATGGCTAGGTTATGCCATGTGGATGATTTTGTACACAAATGCGTTACAGCAAGAATGACAACATGCAAGAGAGAGCAGAGAATAGAAAACCCTTTCTTTCCCATTTTATTGTTGATTAAGGAGCGTGTCAGCGTGATCAGCACTCTTGATGAAGTATGTAAATGTTCAGAGTCTGCTATTCTTAAGCTATTACTTGTGTAGTCGTATCATAACAACTATCTGATGGAAAGTGATAGGGATCAATTCCCATAAGGAGAAAGCTCAGAATGACTTTTCGGTTCAAATATCACCATGACATTGTTAGTTCTAGCTTAATAACTCTGATGTAGTTTTTGCCTTCAGGTCATTGAAGTATCTACAACCTTGCTGACTTGTATTCTCTTTTATGATAATCCTAAAGATTTCAAGCTGTGCTTGTGATTATTTTAATATTGGGCCAATGATGTTATCTAACATGTCCTCACTATTTATATAATAGGAAGTTTATATTCATGTTTTGAAATTGCTACTTTTAAAAATTCTGATTGGAACTGCAGAGTTGTACACCCCTTCTGTGCTAAGTGTCCATCATAAGCAGGTATGCAGGATTTTGTCATAGGAATAAGTACAAATAAGAAATATTAGGTAGATTGTACTTTTCAGAATTCTGGAAATGAATGTCAAACAGGCAAACAGACAGGAAAAATATTATGACTGAGACAAAATCTCACCTCTAAAAGGTTGAGCAACCAATGACTTGTTGGAAGTGTCTATGACCTCAAAATGTGATAATAACTGTTTTTTGGTTAGCCATTTCTGCTTGGAATTTAGCAAAAGCAGAATGACGAAGATTCCCCAAAACTACTCCTGATTTTGGGTGCCAGGTTTAGCACACATAAAGGGGCCTGTTATCAAAAAGTGTTGCGCACCAGCCCTCTGAAAATCAGACCCTTTATTGAATCTCAAGTTGGGCATCCAAAATCTAAACACCCTGCATCTTTAGTCACTTCAGAAAACCTTGCCAATTGTTGACTTTGTAGCAAATCTCCAGATACTGAGGCTTTCACTTAGAGCTGGACAAATATTTTTCAGGTTTGGAAAATTCCTGTTCAAATTTCAAATCTTGATTAAAAAATGAGGGTGAGGTGGGAGACAATTCTTTTAAACAAAACTTTCCTGATTTTTTTCTCCTAATTTTTTGACTAATTCTAGACTTCAGTGCTGCCTCTATGATCACAAAGATTCCAGATCCTTCTGTTCCAAAAACACAAAGCTCAGCAGTTGAGTTAACAGAGAAATTCCATTAGTCGTTAGCAATATTAGGCTGGTAAATAGACTGAGTACCTATCCCACTCTCAGCACAGCATACACACACACATTGGACTAGTAGCCAAAACTCATGCCCTTTCCCGGGGATATTCTCTATTATTAACTTGAAGGAAAAATAAACATAAGTCTGATCTTCTTCCTGAGCTGTTACTAGACAGGGTTTTTTTTGTCCCTTTGTCCCTTCTGACTCAGGGAGGTATATACACCATAGTATACTCTTTTAATGGAATCTATGCGACCCATTATGGTCTAGCTTCTCGGGTGAGCCAGCCAAATAGCCATGTTTTTCCATGTAGGGTTCTAGAACTTGGGATTCTATCACAGGCTTAGCACATGTAAGCTGAACAGTTCTGATTCCAATTCCCTAAGTGGGCAGTGGTACACATATACATGAGCCAGTTCATTGTAATATAATCTGGTTCTTAGATATGTAAGGCCTGATTGTGCAGTACTTATGTTTATTAGGGTTGTAGATTAATCACCGTTAACTCAAAAATATTAATCGTGATTAATCACAGTTTTAATTGCAGTTAAACAATAGAATACCGACTGAAATGTATTACTGTTTTTGATGTTTTTCTACATTTTCAAAAATATTGATTTGAGTTACAACACAGAATACAAAGTGTACAGTGCTCACTTTATATTATTATTCTTCATTACAAATATTTGCACTGAAAAAAATTATAAACAAAAGAAATAGTATTTTTCAATTCACCTCGTACAAGTACTGTGGTGCAATCATTTATTGTGAAAGTGCAACTTACAAATGTAGGTTTTTTGTTACATAACTGCACTAAAAAAACAAAAAAACAATGTAAAACTTTAGAGCCTACAAGTCCACTCAGTCCTACTTCTTGTTCAGCCAATCACTAAACAAGCATGTTTGTTTACATTTATGGGAAATACTGCTGCCTCCCTTCTTATTTACAATGTCACCCAAAAGTGAGAACAGGTGTTCACATGGGACTTTTGTAGCCGTCATTGCAAGGTATTTACATGCCAGATATGCTAAACATTTGTACGTTCCTTCATCTTCGGCCACCATTCCAGAGGACATGTTTCCATGCTGATGACGCTCATTAAAAAATAATGTGTTACTTAATTTTTTGACTGAACTCCTTGGGGGAGATTTGTATGTCTCCGGCTCTGTTTTACTCACATTCTGCCATATATTTCATGTTATAATACTCTCGGATGATGACTCAGCACATGTTCGTTTTAAGAACACTTTCACTGCAGATTTGACAAAACCCAAAGAAGGTACCAATGTAAGGTTTCTAAAGATAGCTACTGCACTTGACCCAAGGTTTAAGAATCTGAAGTGCCTTCCAAAATTGGAGTGGGACGAGGTGTGGAGCATGCTTTCAGAAGCCTTAAAAGAGCAACATTCTAATGAGGAAACCTGAACTACCAAAAAAGAAAATTAACCTTCTGCTAGTAGCATCTGACTCAGATGATGAAAATGAACATGCGTCGGTCCGCACTGCTTTGGATTGTTATCGAGCAGAACCTGTCATCGGCATGGATACATGTCCTCTGAAATTTTGGTTGAAGCATGAAGGGACATATAACTCTTTAGCAAATTTGGCACGTAAATATCTTGCAATGCCAGTTACAACGGTGCGATGAGAACACCTGTTCTCACTTTCAGGTGACATGGTAAACAAGAAGTGGGCAGCATTATGTCCTACAAATGTAAACAAACTTGTTTTTCTGAGCGATTGGCTGAATAAGAAGTAGGACTGAGTGAACTTGCAGGCTCTACAATTTTACATTGTTTTATTTTGGAAGGTAATGATTTTTGGTACATAATTCTACATTTGTAAATTCAACTTTCATGATAAAGAGATTGCACTGCAGTTCTTGTATTAGGTGAACTGAAAGATACTATTTCTTTTGTTTTTTTACAGTGCAAATATTTATAATCAAAAGTAAATATAAGGTGAGCACTGTACACTTTGTATTCTGTGTTGTAACTGAAATTAATATATTTAAAAATATAGAAAACATTCAAAAATATTTAAATAACTGGTATTCTGTTAACTGTCCGATTAATCATGATTATTTTTTTAAATTGCTTCACAGCCCTAATGTTTTCATAACTCTCATTGAAGTCAAATGGAACATTATGTATGCAACAATTACAGGACAGGAAACTGAGTGTTATAGCATGGAGTTAGTCAGAAAAGTTGTGGGGCTCAGTATTTATTTTCTCTCATAACATCTAGATCAGCCTGGCATCTATCTATATGTCAAATGATGTTATTTCTAACACTGACATCACAGTCACTGATTAACTCTTACAACTCTGAAGCCTTTTTTTGTTTTGTGAGTGGTGGGTTCTTTTTTGTTAGACACTTTAAAAACATGTAAAAAAACATGGGGAAAGATTTTCAAAAGTAAGTAGGGTTTTTGGAGACCCCTTCAAGAGTCCTGATCTTCAGAAAGTGCTGAGCTCCCATCCTATAGAAATTAGGCCTTTGTGGGCTGTAGTTTTTATACTTTTTCAGTTTACAGATTTTGAAACATCATGGGGAGAATGCAGTGAGGCACTTCTGCCCTGTTGGTGTCAATGTGAGTCAAACCACAACTCTGCAGTAAGTCCCTACCTGAAGAGAGAGTGACTGTGTTCAAATCTGAAACCGCAGTGAACTTTCTCTGTCTTGTTGTTCCCCATTTTCATCCCATTAAATGACATAATGGTTCTGATTTAATTACAGATAGATTAACCGTGGTGCCTCTTCTGCCCCCCTGCGACTTTTTGGGAAAACTGCATAGGGAAGCAGACACAGATTGCAGCTTGTAGGAGCAGAAGGCGCCAATGCAGGGACCTTCTGCATAAAGAGAACTCTCCACAGCTTTGAATGGACTTTCTCTACCCTGTGCTCATTGACTGTTTGCTCCATCCCTCCCCCTGCTCACAATCTCTTCACCTGAGCTTCACTACATACCTGCCTCTTTTACTCTCTCCTGCCCTGTCCTTTTCACTCCCCTTCCATTTCCTTTTTGCTGATCCCCTCCTAACTAACCCCCATCCCAAAAAATTTGGAACTAACATGAAGTTAGCCACCATTGCATTGTTCATGCAGCTTGTATGTTAGACGCTTTCCCGTACCCTGTGTCTGTTTTTATTTAGAGCATAAGTACTTCAGGGCAGGGACTACTATGCTACTGCTACTCCATGTTTGTATAGTGTCTAGCATAGTGGGAGCCTATTCTTGGTTGGGCCTTAGGCTCTATAGCAATAAACATGATCACTACTACTACTACCTTATAAAAACACAGCTTGCTTAAACTGATTTGATTAGATATCTGAGGCTATACTGGGATCCAAAATTGTGTTAAACCCAGACATGTGATCAATATCATCGTACAGTCTCTGAGGTGAGACTGCTGTTTATTATACATAATGGGTAAAACCCTCTTGTCACTGAAGTCAATGGGAGTTTTTCCATTGACTTCAATGGAGTCAGGATTTCACCCAGTGTTTTCCTTATATTGTTACATCCTCCCATTCCTTCCCTCTCATTTGTCTGCTTCATTCAAGTCTTGCTTCTTGACCTAATCCTAGACTGTGATCTCTCTGGGGCAGAGACTGGATTCTTTACTCATTTGTACAATGCCTAGGACAATGTGGCCCTGCTTCTTGATGAAAACTACTAGCCACTACTGTATTACAAATTAATAATCACCAGAAACCGTGATCATTGGTGTCAAATCGTCAAAAGTCATCAGTGTTCGCATGTCTTTCAGAAGACAACAAATGTCGCACCTCCACTGATATTAAAGATTCATGGATTTTAAGGCCATCAGATCATGTACTCTGCCCTCCTCCAGTACATCACAAGTCATAGAATGTCATCCAGTTACTTCTGTATTGAGCCCAATAGGTAAGCATAGAGGTCAGTTCCCACCTAGCCATACCCCTACCAAAGCACTGACGTCAATGGGAGGATTGTCTGAATAAGGACGCTGGCAGCAGGCCTCCTGTCAGTAACCACAATATTCCCATACCTACCAATATACTTATTACAGTTAGATGATGCCAACTTGCACTCCATTCTCACACAACTGCACTTGCCAGCACACAACAAAAAAATGTTGAGTGTCCTTTTATCTTTTGTTCTTATTTGAATAATAGATAAAGTATTGGTTAAGACAACAAGAGGACGTCGAGGGGAAAATTTCATTTTTCTTGAATTGCACCCTTAAAAACTTGTTATGTTTAAGCATGATATGCTTTAATTGTAGAGTCCAAATCCCTGTTGTGTACCTAGCTGAGAATTATCCATATAGGGAAATAGTTTAATTAATCACAAAAATATACTTAATGGGAACGGGCTGAGTATAGAGTATGAATTAAAAAACATTTTTGGTGAGAACTATCTCCTGTGAGATTTGCATAGAAATGGCCTAAATAACTATATTTGGGAATAGAGCCCACACTGTTCAAACTGGTATGATTTATTAAACATAGTTCTTAAAGATACTGAACATAAGAGGGGGGTAAATCAAGAGATAAATAATACATACAACAGAAATGGCCCAGAGATGAGTAGATGTTCATTTTATAAATATTATAAGCCTCACACAATTCTCCAGGTAATAACACAGTATTCAACACATTTAATGAAGAGCAACAACAATGAAAAAAGGGCATTTTAATTTAACATGGGAGATAGCTCCAAGTCTATCTCAGCTATGGTGCTGAATAAGTGTTTCAGCCATAATGTTGTTATAGAGACAAATACAGTAGTTTTTTTTTTATCCTTCATTACTGGAAACCGACTCATGCAGGAACAGCTTTGTATCATATTATCAGAGATGAAATTATCTGACTTTGTCTGAATCATCAATATGCTATTAAAAAAGCGACAACAGTGATTTTTGTACCATATTGCAATTTGATATAATAGTGGAGCTGATAATATCAGTGATAATTGCCTATGGTCCATAGCCTGTAAAAGTGTTTTTCTTACTCTTCTTTAGAAAGCACTTTTATGGGGTGATTTAGATTCTTCTCTGCATTTCCTTTTCTAGTGTGGTTTAACTGTAATCACTAAAACAAGACAGTTTGCCTGGACAAAGGAGTTTACAATCTAAGGCCCCAGTTCAGCAAGGTTCTTAAGCACATGCCTAACTATAAGCATGTGAATGGTCCCGTTGAAGTCAGTGGGACTGTTCATGCACTCAAAGTTAAGTATGTGCTTAAGTGCCTTTCAGACCCAAGGCCTAAAACAGACAAAGATAAGGAAAAAACAACAAGGCACCTGTTTGGATAAAGGAGTGTGGGGAGATTATTGTTGCTGAAGAAATGATTTCTGGATGAAGTGGGTTTGACAGTTTAAAAAAAAGATGCTTGGTGGAGAAGAACCAGAAGATTTACAAGCGGTGGGCATAACTGAAAGATGGTGTGAGGCTGAGACAACAAGAAAGGATATGAAGGCAAAAGTAACCTGCTTAAAGTGAAATAGTAAACCCAGTACCTATAACAAGGTGTCATTATAGGCAATGAGTCAAACTCGGATCAGTCTGTCATCTTTGTTATCAGCTGCAAGCTTCAGTTACACAGACTGTGTGCCTTCCCACAGATGGTGTAATGAACGTGTCTCTGTTATGCGCTGTACTAACAATTGATTAATACATTTCAATCAAGCTTAGGTACCTGAGGTCTCTGTCTTATTACTAAAGAGACTGCACCTACATTAGTAACACACTCTTCCTGTACCTCACAAGAATAGACTGAAGAGCAGGACTACCATTCAAATGACTCCAGCCCTGTTGAGTTTGAAAGCCTTGTTCCTGAGAACTTGCTGATGGGACAAAAAGATTCCTCCCAGATTTGAAACACCCATACTTTGCATGTTTTCTGCAGTTTAAAGCCGTTTCTTTGATTGTATACCCTTGCTTGCTTGTTTTTAGGATAGGAAATAAAGCCCTGGCTGGGGTGATTTAGTTAGTGTTGGTCCTGCTTTGAGCAGGGGATTGGACTAGATGACCTCCTGACGTCTCTTCCAACCCTAATATTCTATAAAACAAGAACCAATAAAACAACATATACATCAGACATTTGACTATAAAAAGGGGCAAGTTGGTCATTTTAAAATAAATTAAACAAATAATATAGGTTGATACTAATTTCAAAGGGGCTTACAGGAATTAGGCAGCCAAATCGCATTGATTTTCAACAGAATTTCTCCCTTGAGCCTCTTGGAAAATCAGCCATTTGGGGTCAGAAGATTCCCTGTGCTTTGGCTCCTTTTGCACTGTTCTGGTGATGCAAAAAGCAAAGTAGTTACCCTAAACCAACAATTGAGGATTGTGCCTGCATGGAGCATATCTTTTCTCTCTTACGGAATAACATTGGAAAGACCAGATATCACCCACACATTCAGATAAAAATATGATAAAAATAGCATCTCTGTAACAATTTCTATAAAGACACGTGGAGACAATTTAATGAGATATGGCTGTTCTACCACAACCGTGTTGACCCAGATACAAGCCGATCCTCCTAGCCCTCTTGGTTCTGAACCCCTGCCATGGTAAATCAATCTCTGTGACCAATAAGCTGGAAAAAAATCAAAAGACAAATAAGTCACCAAAAATATTCCTCCCTGACAAAAAGTACAAATAATAAGTGTTATGTCCCAGAGATGATACAATGCTATCGATATAGACTTACAATGGCTCTGAAATCTTGAATTACATGAGATACCAAACCTCTCTTGACCTGTCACCTGAATCCTTATCACAAAGGACCTGATCTTGCTCACACACTCTGGATCAAACTCATTGCCATCTTTAGGGTCGGTGAGGAATTGTCCCCAAGGTCAGATTGGCAGGGAGCTGGGTCTTTTTGCCTTCTTTTGAAGTATGGGGTGGTGATTTCTTGCTAGGTTCAGCTGGGCATAACTCACCAAATCAATTCCCGTCCATTTCAGAGACCTTGGACATTGATGCACCTCAGTCCCTTCTAGTCCCTGCGTGGAACATAAGAGCATAGTCTCTGGAGGGCTGTAATATTTTAGTCTAATCCAGATTCTTGTTCTCAGTGCAGGGATTGGTCCGGGTGGGGTTTCTAAATTTACAAATTTCAGAGGTTTCCTGGTCTTGCTTACAGAGTATTTGGGCTATGTAGGGAAGCATATGATCGGGGCATAGCAGCAGTCAGTGAGTCAAAAATTAGTTGGGTTGAGGTGTGCCTCTATGCTTTTAGGGATCAGCCTGCTTTGTTTCTTTCTGTGTTGGGGTTTTTGTGAATTATTCTGAATTCTAAGAAATAAAGTACAGTCAACCTTTGGAACTATTTGCCAGAGGATACTGTGAAGGCCAACATTGTAACAGGGTTCAAAAAAGAACTAGATAAATTAATGGAGGATAGGTCCATCAATGGCTATTAGCCAGGATGGGTGGGGATGGTGTCCCTAGCCTCTGTTTGCCAGAAGCTGGGAATGGGCGACAGGGAATGGATCACTTGATGATTACCTGTTTTGATAATGCCCTCTGGGGTACCTGGCATTGGCTACCATCTGAAGACAGGATACCAGGCTAGATGGATCTTTGGTCTGACCCAGTATGGCCATTCTTATGTCCTTATGTAAAGTACCATTACATTGCAAACTCCCAGAACGAGCACACTATGTTGATTATCTAATTTACCTGATTGTCTGCTATGAACATAACGGTTTGGTGGCCTGTCCAGTGCAGGAGATCAGACTAAATAATCTGGTGGTACCTTCTAGCCTTTAACTGTATGACCCAGTGCTCACTGAAGTACTTGGAGTTCTTTCCATTGATATCAGTGGATGCTGGAACAGGTTCAAAGGGCCCCATACTGCCAATTTACTCGTGTTGAGTAGTACTTTACTTTGTAAGGTACTCTATTGGCACAGCCCCTATTCAGCCAGGCAAAGGCTGCTAATTACTCTCCTGCTCAGACCTGCTTAGGTTGTAACTCCAGAGGTGTTTGACTGTTACTGCACTACTCACCCAATACTCCCTGTTGTGAGTCAGTGGGTAGGGAGGGGGCAGGAGAAGCACTGGTTCTGCCCACCCAAACTTGCTGTCCAGAGTAGCTCAGGGGGCAGTAAACACACACGAGGTAAGTTGCTCCATGAAAATAATGAAGTAATTTACTTGCTCCCAGAGCCAGGAAGAAGCCAGGGAAGGAAAGGTGACTCTCTCTGGTCCATTCCTGATGTGGGCTGTTATGTGGTACCTCCTGCTCAGTTTCAGTATAACCCACGGTAATCAAGGTGACACAACTACGTTCCAAATGTTTCTTTTTAGCATGTTCCTAAAGATGCCGTTAAAAGAAGGAATGCTATAGACAGCACAATTATTAGGAGTTGTCTGCGCGTCCAGTATGTCCAACGTACAAAAAAATAGTTTGCAGATTGTGTTTGTCACAAAGCACAACCAGCCTTTCAACTTGATTTTGTCTATTGGGAAGTCAGCAAATGAGTAATAAAAATGGAGCTGGTGGGAGAAAGTCTCACCGGGGTGAAATTCTTGTGTTTAAAAGGAGAGGTAGAAATATGGGAAAGGAGCTAAAAGTATCCTGAATTACTTCAAAAGAGTATTGAGGTGCTCAGGATATCAGTGGAAAATATGGCCAGCTTTTACTCCCAAAATTCAACAGTTCTGTAATGCAAAGAATAGTGGAGGTGGAAAAGCAGCAGCTTGTCACATCTATACTTAGGCTTGCGTGCGGTGAATATGATGCTTATTGGCAGCTATGTAAATTAGTGCAAATTTAGGGCCTCATCTTACCACCGGTGATTTTAGTTGTAAGCCATTATTTATTCAGCGTTAAAAAAAACTTTAGTTCCATCAGTCTTCCTAACAGCAGGGACTTTGTTTTTGGATGACTCACAGTACAGTTCAGTGCATTTAATTTATACTGCATTTTATAAGAAATTTCAAGAGAACAACTTGTAGTTCCTGAGAGGACATGCCATGGAATGTGGTGTGTCACCAGACACCCTTGGTGTATGACCTATACCAGGGGTCGGCAACCTCTGGCACGCGGCTTGCCAGGGCCGGGCTGGGCCGGTTTGTTTACCTGCCAAGTCCACAGGTTCGGCCGATTGCAGCTCCCACTGGCCATGGTTCACTGCTCCTGGCCAATGGGGACTGCGGGAAGCGGCGCGGGCCGCGGGATGTTCTGGCCGCGGCTTCCCGCTGCCCTCATTGGCCTGGGGTGGCGAACCGCGGCCAGTGGGAGCCGCGATCGGCCGAACCTGCAGACGCGGCAGGTAAACAAACCGGCCCGCTCCGCCAGGGTGCTTACCCTGGCTAGCCAAGTGCCAGAGGTTGCCGACCCCTGACCTATACTGAACCATGGCAAACAAGGGGGTGTGTTAACCTTTGGGGATAAATTGTCAAAGACAAAAAGGGAGTTATGTCATCTGACTGCCTGCTAGAAGAGAACATAAGCCCAGTTCAGATACTGGTGAAGTATTAGCTTACAAGCTCTTTGGGACAGGGACCATCACTTTCTTATATGTGTCTACAATTCTTACTGTGATGTCCACCGTCTCATACTGGGGATTGCACTATGGATTTCCAGAGTTAAACCCAGGAACTGCTACAGCTTGAGCTTTTGAAAAGTCCTTCCTCTCCTTCCCCCCCCAAAATCATATCATATTTTTGAAAAAAAAATTCATACTGAATTAGGACAAATAGTCAAAAACATGAATTTTCTTTGTGGGAAGGGATTTAAAAAAAAATAGTTTTGGAAGAAATGAACTGGAATTTTTCAGCTTGCCCGTTGTTTGACTGGAAGTGAAATTGACAAGGGCCTTCCTGACAGGCAAGCAGGGAACCATCATTTCAGTAGTTCCAAGAGAAAATAATTTGGGGGGGGGGGGCAAAAGTGAAAATTTCCTGGGTAAATTTTTGATTTTGTGAAAAGAGCATTTTCCATTGGAAAATTGCTCAGATGGGAAATTGCTGACTACATCCAATAACAACGCATATCCTCTGGACTGAGCACAGAGGTGGACCTCTAACAGACCCTCATACGTGGACTGTTTTAGCACTGTGAGTGCCTAATCCCTGATTGGGGCCTTTAGGCACCACTAAAATATAAATAATAATATTTACTATCGTCTTGGTGAGCTAAGAAGGGTTTGTTCTGCCATTTACCTGTTTACTTCATCGATTTAATGACAAATCACTACTTAAACTTGACAACAGATGCAGATAAGTCCCTTGATTCCCAGCAAACTGTGAGCCATAGTGAGAAAGTAAAGGTAGGATTGGCTGAGGCACCACTATGATTTAGAAAAGCAGCATCCTTTTTGCTAGCGATCGGGCATGCATCAGAGGAGCAACTAATGCAGCAGAGATGAAACAGGAAAGAGGAAAAACTCCCTAAAGGAAGAATTACTGTAAAAAGGAATTTTGAGCCACATAATGAAGCAGAGACAGAGAGCATTCCCCAAAGGAAGAATAGTTACAAGAGGAATTGTTGGCCACCAGGCAATATTTTTTTTAATGAGATTTTTTTCCTTTTGTGTCTGATTCCTATAAAAGAATGAGGAAAACCTACCATTTTGTATTAACTTGTTATTTCCCTTCTGCACTCACAAGCTAAGAGTCTGCGTGGAGTAGGGGCCTGGTCCTGCTAGATTTTGAGTTGCCTGACCTCAATCCAGTGAATGGCATAAGCATGTGCTTAACTTTAACCATACACACAATCTCACTGAACTAATGTGAGTGTAGGTTTCTCTGTATTGGGACAAGAATGCTCATGCCCTTGGAGTTTCGACCCCAAAACGCTGAACAGAGGCTGTTGGGTTTTGGCATCATTCAGTGTGATCATTGATTAAGGAGGTGGCGTAGGTATACTTTGGATGATTTTAGCAGAGAGTGGATCAAGTTTTTATTTGCTCCTAGTAAATTCCAATGGAATGTATCATTGTGTTTTGGAGGAGAGCATTGTGTAGGCATATTCACTCAAATCAAGTGTTCTATTCCATGTTTGGATTTTGGTATTCTACAGAATTTAGTTAATTTCCACATGGGAAGCTGGTAATATGATGCATCTGCAGTTTGGTTTTGATCACTTTAGGCCAATTTCTGATCTTATTTAAATCCAGAACAACTCTTGAGTTCCACTGAGTACTGATTTAATGTAAATAAGATCACTTCTTATGTGAATGTATATGGGATACACATTTACTTTTCAATAATATTTTGGGTTAATAGCTAGGGAAACTAGTTGAGAGGGGTCCAGTACATCCTGTACCACATACTCACATGAGTAATTCTGTGGTGCTTTGGAAACTGGTGAAAAATGACAAGCTGTCACCTTAAATGTGAAGGATTTCTTGGTTCTGCTTGCAGGCTTGGGAGCTCTGAGGGAAGCTATGTAATCTGGGTCACCTGTGTCAGTCTGGAAAGAGCCAGTCTAGAAGCAAGGTGAGTTGAGTTGTGCCTCAGAGAGCAGCCTGCTTTGTCTCTCTCTGTTTTTGGGTTCTTGTGTTATTGTTCTGAATTATAAGAAATAAAGTAGTGCTACATTGCAACTGTCCAGCAAGAGTGTTTATGTTTTTATCTAACTTTTCTATGTGTATGTCATTAACATAACAACCCTTACTCATGTGAGTAGTCCCACTACTGAAATCAATCTTGGGAGATTTTCAGTTGACTTTGGGAGCAGGGTTAGCCATATTACATGATTTCTTTAAGGTGCCGATCCTGCAAGCACTTATGCACATGAGTAACTTTACTCATGCTCACATTCTGACTCTAGTGGGTGGAATGCTCCCGAATGATTCAATAGGAGTTTTATCAGAATCTGAATTCCAACAGTATAAATCCAGAGCAAATCCATGAACTTCATTTAGTTATGCCTGATTTACAGACATGAAACTGACAGCAGCATATGATCTATTGTAAAAATGCTGCTATATGAAAATATGGGGGAAATTCTGACTCAGAAGCACATGTAGTGATCCCACTGATTTTTAAAATGTTCCTTGGTTGCATGTCCCCAAATGCAGAATTATCTCATGGCGAGCAGTTAAGAAAGAACATGAAGTGCTAGTGTGAAAACCAGAATACCTTTGAATGTTCAGTATGAGCAACCAAGAACACAATCCTGCTCACAGTGAAATCAGTGGGACTTTTGTAGGATTCGGCTCTTAATGCTAATGTTAGAGTAGGAGTAAAAAGTTGTGTGGGAAGGAAAAACATCATGCTCTGAGAGCTCTCTTGGTGACATTTGCAGTGTTCACTATGGGCGTTGGTGTATGTTTTTGTATACAAAGAATCTCCTCTCTGAAAGAATGTCAACTTCTTTATCTGTTCTTGATTCTTGATAACTCTGCAGCGATACAAGAAGACTGAGCTGGAACAAATATCCTGCCCCAGGTTTAGTTATTCAGGATAGATAGAAGATTGCAAACGGAGAACTGTTGGTGTATAATAAATAGACTGTATGTTAAAAAGATTACAGCTTCCCATTGCAATTACAATTAGAAAATAACCAGTGACAAATATATCCAGTTGCTTTTTAATATCTTACAAACCAGTCTCATTAAAACAATATTTAATTAAAATTCAATAAGTCCACAATGACAAAACATTTTTTTCCAGATTAAATTTAGATGATTATTTTTCCATGTTAGCTTTTTCCTAGTGAGGAATGAGATGTGATTAGATTGCTGATCTCCTGTGTTTCCAGTGTGAAAGGCTGTTTTTTCACTTTTTTTTTTTTAAAAAGAGACTTTTTGAAATGATTCACTCTGATTATCTCGTTAGGAAAAGGTATTTGTCATGTGTTAATTATTCACAAGTTTTCTTATATAAATATAACTCATTTACTATTAAAATTAAGTGGTAATGGATTTGGAGATATGCAGAACAGTTTGGGAATGATAGCAAAGATTCCGAAGATTATAACTTTAAAGGAACAGCATTTGGCATCTCTTAGATCCCTAAAATGATGAATCTACTATTCACTGTTAACATTATTACTATTAATTTCACTCAGCATCAGGACCCCATTCTGAGAGCACTGTATAATCATGTAGGAAGAGACTGTCCCTTTCCTGAAAAGCTATCATTTTGTTGTGTTTGTACAGAACCCACCACAATGGCGTGCTGGTACATGATTGGTAATACAAATATAATAATAATAATAATTAATAATAATAATAATTAACAATTTATTATTATTGTTATTATTCTATTTTATTATTTTATTAAGGGACACAACATACAAGTAGAAGATTTGGAACTGAGGCACAGAAAGCTAGACAGTGAATCCCTTATTAGTAGGGGTCAATTAATTTTAATGGGACTACCTGTCATTGAGAGTAGGGGGGTTTGGTCCAGAGAAATTAAATGATTTGCCCAAGGTCACACAGGAAGTCTGTGGCAGAAAGTCCTTCCTCCCATATATATATTATAATAATGTGTATATATAAAAAAGACCTCTCTCTCTCTTTCTCTTTCTCTCTCTTAAATATGTACACACCCAATTAAAAAAGTTCCTGGAAGGGAAGACTGGAACAATTACTTTAATGTTATATTTAACACCCTGCATGAACACATCTATTAATCTGGATAATAACTATTCACTGCCAATATTTCTTTACAAATTAGGTAGTATTTCTGAAATTTTAATTATTTTTTATTATTTGCATTGCAGTAGCCCCTAGCGGCCCCGGCTCCACTGTGCTAGTCACTTACAAATATAGAAAGTGCCTGCCTCGGAGAGCTTTCATTCGAATGATAAGACGAGAGACAGCAGATGGATACCACAAACACCCAAAGGGAACACCTGGTGGCAGTGATAGAATTCAGATCAAAGTGATAAGCAGTGGTCACAGCCCACAAGTTGCAAAACCACTGAAAGGCAAGGAGCCAATGGTATAGGGTCAGTTGCCTATAGTTGAAGAACCAGCCACTGATATCCAAACTTCAGAGAGATTTTCATTTTCAGGGGCTGGCACCATGTAACATCATTGGCTTGTCATCTGCAGGAAACCATCTTTAAATTTATTTTATTTTTTGCTTATACTCTAACTCAAGTTTGAGTTGTAGTCTCTGGACACAAAGGCCCATTCTCCTCCCTTCTTCCCAAATAACTTTTGAAGACACCATGCTCTGCCTGGGAGAAATGAAGCTGTGTGAGAAACTCCAGGAGAGGACAAGTGAGAGGTTTGCAACTGAATGTAAAAAGCTGTGATAAAAATGACAGTTGATGTGTTTTCTGGAAGGTGGGCCCTAGTGTTGATGGTTAGCGCAAACTTTAGTTGGGTTTTACTCTCTTCAGACTAACAAATAAAAAAAAAAAAAGGGTTTTGAACACTGAATTCTCTCATATCTGCCAACATTTGAAAATAATTCCAGGGAAATAACCCTGCTAATATGTGGGCGTGGAGGAACTGCAATGGCAGATGGTGGTATCTACCTTTGGATTTATTTTAGTTTGCTGCTCAATTATAATGTGCATTGAAGTCATCAGTTAGTAACTGTTAGTGACATGTTTGTAATAAAATACAGACTCTGTGGGTCATGCTAATTTGTTTGTATGGGGCATTACTAGCTAGTCAGACTGTTCCACTCTGGCAGGAGTATTCTAGAGTCAGGTGTGGTGATACCCAGGGGAGGTGTGGACTCACCCTTCGGGTTAAAAAAAGACTGAGCACTACGGACGTGATCCAAACTCAGTACAAAGGGCCTGATCCAAAAGCCAGTGAGAGGCTAACAGAGCCGGGGGTGGTAGCAGTTGGAGCTGCATTAGTTTAGCAAGAGAGTGAATCCTACTTCCCAGGAATGAGAGCCAGGGAATCAATCAGCCAGCTTAAGAGCTAAGAGAGGGGACAGGAGAAGATGAAAATAAGGCATGCATCCATATTACCATGGAACCTGGGAAATGAGGGACAGCAGAATAATATTTCTAGATCAGCAGTTAAAACAATTGACAGGAGATGAGAGGAGAAAAGACTAAAGAGGGGAGGAAAGAGAAATGGGGAGAGTTCGGAGAATGGAGACGAATGAGAAATTACTTTTATTTCAATTTTCTTTTCGCACAGAGGTCTAGTCTACACTCCCTCCCCCACATTAGTTTCCCACTGATGCTAACGGAGCTTTTGTGCACATCAGGGGTATGTCTACATGGCAATATAAGCCCAGGGTTAGTAGAACTCGAGTTAGCAGACCTGGGGTTATTAACCTAGAGCTTGAGTGTCTACATTCATTTGTAACTCCAGGTTAGGAACTGTTGAACCCTGGATCTCAGCCTGTGGCTCCAGTGTCTACACTGCATTATGCGGGCTTGAATCCAACCACCCATATCCCAGACTTCCTAGAGCCCTCCCAAAATGTAGCCACTCTAGCCCTTTGTTCATGGTGCAGTGTGGGAAAACTTGACTGTCCACCAAACTTGACTGTCCATAGGACAAAGAAAGTTGGGTTATGGTATTGTAGGATACTTTTTAGTGGACTCCCAGGGCATGAGTCCATTGCAGCTGTATCTGCACTGCAAAGCAATACGGCTTGACTTCAGGGTCCTGGCTTGATTCCTTCATTGCTGTGGGGTCCTGGGACCCTTAGTTCAAGTCCAGAGTTAGCACAATTCATGTGTAGACAGAAGGGGATTAAGGCTTCAGCCTGAGTTTAAACCCTGGGCTGTCAGCCTTTCCTGGAGATGATGTTGAGGTAAAAATCTAGATAGAAATTCAGCAGCTGAAATTTTTCTCTCTCTCTACTTTTCTGCTCTCATTAGGCTAGTTTAATTAGGAAATATATGACTGTGATTCACAGCCTCTTTTTTTCAGTGGTGTACAAAAGATAATGAACATTTTAACAGTGGTTTTCCCAGTCAGACCTCAACTCACTAGTAGCATATTTGGAATTGTTTTCTGGAGTAACTACCATATTATACATGAATATTACAGTTAAAGGTGATCTGAAAACCAAGTGTTTGACCTGTCCTGGTACAATACCATTGGTTACAATGCTATAGAATCAGGACATAATCAATGATGTGCATAGCTGCTGTTCACAGACTGCGAAGAGCTACAAAAGGATCTCTCAAAACTGGGTGACTGGGTGACAAAATGGCAGATGAAATTCAATGTTGCTAAATGCAAAGTAATGCACATTGGAAAACATAATCCCAATTATACATATAAAACGATGGAGTCTAAATTAGCTGTTACCACTCAAGAAAGAGTTCTTGGAGTCATTATGGATAGTTCTCTGAAAACATCCACTCAATGTGCAGTGGCAGTCAAAAAAGTGAACAGAATGTTGGGAATCATTAAGAAAGAGATTGATAATAAGACAGAAAATATCATATTGCCTCTATATAAATCCATGTCCGCCCACATCTTGAATACTGCCTGCAGATGTGGTTGTCCCATCTCAAAAAAGATATATTGGACTTGGAAAAGTTTCAGAACAGGGCACCAAAAATGATTAGGGGTATGGAATGGCTGTCGTACTAATAAAACTGGGACTTTTCAGCTTGGAAAAGAGACAACTAAGGGGGGATATGATAGAGGTCTATAAAATCATTACTGGTGTGGAGAAAGTAAATAAGGAAGTGTTATTTAGGCTTGGTCCACACTGGGCGGGGGATCGATATAGGAAACGCAACTTCAGCTACGAGAATAGCGTAGCTGAAGTCGACGTTTCCTATATCGAACTAAAAATACCTACTTCGGGTCCACACAGCGCAGGCAGGCTCCCCCGTCGACAGCGCTTCCTCCTCTCGGCGAGCAGGAGTTCTGCAGTCGACGGGGGAGCGCTTCTGGGATCGATCTATCGCATCCAGATGAGACGCGATAAATCGATCCCAGAAGATCGATCTCTACCCGCCGAATTAGGCGGGTAGTGTGGACCAGCCCTTACTCCTTCTCATAACACAAGAATTAGGGGCCACCAGATGAAATTAATAGGCAGCAGGTTTAAAACAAACAAAAGGAAGTATTTTTTTACACAACGCACAGACAACCTGTGGAACTCCTTGCCAGAAGATGTTGTGAAGGCCAAGACTATAACAGGGTTCAAAAAAGACCTAGATAAATTCAGGGAAGATAGGTCCATTAATGGCTATTAGCCAGGATGGGCAGTGATGGTGTCCCTAGCCTGTATTTGCCAGAAGCTGGGAATGGGCGATAGGGGATGGATCACTTGATGATTACCTGTTCTGTTCATTCCCTCTGGGGTACCTGGCATTGGCCACTGTTGGAAGACAGGATACTGAGCTAAATGGACCTTTGGTCTGATCCAGTATGGTCGTTCTTATGTTCTTATTTCTCATAGTCCTGAACTGTCACTGGCATAATCCTCAAAAGCTGACAAGTTTACTGCCCTGGTTTTTGTCCCAGCTACATTTATGG
The DNA here is from genome assembly GCF_002925995.2 of Terrapene triunguis. NCBI lineage: Eukaryota > Metazoa > Chordata > Testudines > Emydidae > Terrapene > Terrapene triunguis. The sequence goes on along the minus strand of NW_020664393.1, from coordinate 67,076,449 downwards.
AGTCACAGACTAGCAAACTTGAATCTTATGCCCCATTCAAGCCTTTGAGGCTGTTCTCAGAAGAGCTTCAATAAAGTGTGCTTTTCACCAAACTATACGGAAACCTTTGTACCGTCTAAAGGAAAATCAGGAATGCTAAATGAGGAATGTCAGTGTTGTTGTAGCTGTGTTGGTCCCAGGATATTAGAGAGACAAGGTGGGTCTTTTATTGGACTTGAAAGCTTGTCTTTCTCACCAACAGAAGTTGGTCCAATAAAAGATATTACTGTACCTCACCCACCTCGTCTGTCAAAATGAGGAATATGTCAGTGTCAGCCTCCCCAGACTCATCCATACTACTAATGGGTACACTAGTGGTAGGGGTAGAATAGTAGAGACAAAAATGTCATACATGTTTGATTAATTTATTTGTTAAATGTTTCATAACCAGCTATAGAGTTAGTCAAATACTTGGAAAGATAGTAGTCAAAATAAATGAAAAACTGCAGAACTTGCCAAACACCTTGGAAGCAGGATAACAGATGAGATGGACCAGGGGCCTGATCCAGTGCAGCAACTCCTATATTCCAAGTGCAGATTAAAAGGTTTGGGGTGAGAGCGGAGGTCCTGTGGTTAGGGCTCTCTCCTGACACTTGTGAGGCTGAGGAGCAGTTCCCTGTTCTGCCACAGACTTTCTATGTCACCCCGGGCCAATCACTAGGCCTTTCTGTGCCTCGGTTCCTCATGTGTAACATGGGGATAACATGAGCCTTCCTACCTCACAGGGATGCTGTGACGGTAAATATCTTAAAATAAGGATCGTGAGACATGCAGACACTATGATAATGGGGATCATATAAATATCTAAGAGACATCGTTACTCATCCTGAGGTCTGGCTCAGAAGAATAAAGAGGCATAAAATTATTCCTCTGCACTGCTTTCCTGCAACCTCAAGAGACTCTGCAGAATTGTTGTACCTCCTTCAATGCTGGAAGGGGATGAAGCATCAGCTGTGAACCCCTTAATGCACAGCTTGGATGGAGCTGTGAGACATATGCTGCACCAGCTACAGGAATGCCGCTTGGCTTGTCCCCTCCTCCCAGTCTGCTTCCTGGGTTGCTCTTGGAGCATCTAAGCAAAACTCAAAAATACAAAACTCCTGGAAAAGCCAAGACTTAGCCCTTGGAGAGTTTTTCTGTACTAAACATCTATCATTTCTGAACTTTGATCAAACTTATCTGAACCTTGACCTACAAATACTGGGGATGAGGTGGGGAAATATGCATTCTCATATAATCTCCAAATTGTCCTTATTAGATAGATAGATTAGATTAGATAAAGATATGTAATCCATATTTGCATCATGTGGCTATCAGTTCCCATTTAGTGGCTGGACTATATAGAGTTTTAAGAGTTCTCTGCAGCTTTAAGGAACTGACTGAGCTAAAATAAGAATATGCCAGACTGCTGAGCTCTTACTCGACCCTTGAGAACATTTATACCTGGGAGTAGTCTCTTTGAAACCAATGGGGTCACTGGATGGAAATGGTGCCTTTGCCACAAGCCCCAGGTGTGTTCCTCTTACCAGCACAAGTGTCAAAGTTTGGGGTCAGGCATTGTGGCCATTAGCATCTGTGATAGGACTAAAACTATGGAGGTCTGCTACTAGTACTGGATCCATAGCTGACAAGGGGTTGATGGCATCATCTTTCATGGTGAAATAAACCAGTGCTACAAGTTTTGTCCTCATTCTTTTTCACTGCTTCCATATTGCCAATGTACTGTTTGAAGACAATAACAAATTGTCTATCTTCTAGGGGTTTATACAGCCACCCATTACTCTAGTTAGTATCTGAGCACCTTCCATCTAAAATTGATAGCAAGAGTGAAGTCCCTAGTGGATTTCTTGGAGTCTCTAGCACTTCTTATTATTCATGGTCAAAACTTTGCTCCTAGGCAAATTGCTTGCTGTAAATAGTTTGATGTGTTTAGCCCAATTTCTGTTTGCAAATTATCTGTGATTAGACTGGATGTTATGAAGTTGTCATTTATAATTATTCAGTGAATGGTTTATACAAACATATATGATCCTATGGCTTCCTCACAGACTATGACCTGCAACTATTGCTATGAGTATTTTTAATTCCCAAGTCACTGTTTGCCCAATGTGATAGTTCATATAAGTCACCTGGTATTATTTTTGCTCCTCGATTGGATGACTCTCATGGGCATGCAGAGCTTTTAAGATGGTTGCTGGACATTTCTGGTGCAAATATATGTAAATACATATGTGATTTCTTCCCATGAACTTTCTTTTGAACAAAAATTTACTCATTCAAATATTCACAGAAAGTGAATGAAAGGACGTCAAAAATGCTATCAAAGGGGATTTTTGGTTTTCCATCAAAACAATTCCCATAAATCCCTTTTTCATGCTATTTGCTCAGCACTACACAAGTATATAAGTTGTCAAGTTCCTTGAATTAATTGGTTTCACTGCCAAAACTTAACCCATTGCACTGTATATTATATTTAATTTATTTGGAATGAGTCCAAAGTAGTTTTGTAGGGGTTGCATTGTCTTTTAAGATGAGATCCCTGCAGTTAATATGGCAAAGGTATGCTGCCCTTCTGCTGCCAGTGAATGAAAGATTAATGTACCCGTTGTTGTATCCAAGTTAACTGCCAACAAAACAATTCCTGAAGATTCATACCAGCAAACCCATGTCAGAACTGGTATTCCTGAGAATTATATTAAATGTGCACACACGGTTTGTCAAATATCTTGCTGGCAATTAATAAAGATTTTAAAGCTCAAAGACAAATGTTTTTATTAAGAACCACATTATATATACAAACAGTGCATTCCTGAATCCTCCTGACATTTACCCACAATAACCTGTCCTCTTAAAGAGGTCTTCAGGCAGTGATTTCTTTCTGTCCTGAGTAGTACTTCATAGTTTCCTTACTGTTATTATTTTGTATTTATTTAGCATCGCCTGTGTGGCTGACATTATACAAATCTGAAGAAAAGACATGAACCTGATTCTTCTCTCACTTACACAGCTGTAATGCCATTGTCTTCAGTGGAGTTACTACTGATTTGCATCAGTTTAAATGACAAGTGAATGAGGTCCTTTGTCTCTTCCAGAAAGTGTGGCAATCTGGAGCATGATGCTTATTCCTTGAATGTAGGCTTGGGTCTTTAGATTCCTTGGAGAAGGCACTGTGTAATCCTCTAGTTCGAACAGACTTTCATTTGACTTTAATGGGCGTTTGCTCTGGGTAGGGAATGCAATAATAGGCTCTAAATCAGCTTTCAAAAGCTCTCTTGACTGTTGTGCACGCAGCAGTTGGCAATTTACTTTTTTCAGGTGGCTCGATGGCTCAGTGCTGCAATTCTTGATTTGCTTTTCATCTCAAGACTAAGGAGTGCAGCGTAAGGATGGAATTTCTAGCAAGCAGTTCACTGCCATTCTAGTTACATGTATCTTACTGTTCACTGAAGTGGCATGACCTTATATAATGTGACACATGATAGAAAAAGTAATGTGACAGGACATATCAGACAGGCAATGCTGCACACGAGATATATGACACATCTCATCCAAAACAAATATAGCTTTTAACAAAGATGGTACTTTAACAGGCACTTTACTTTTCTCCTACCCTTCAGACCTTTGATTGATAGGAGGGTGGATAAGGAGACTGAAATACCGCCATAGATAATACTATCAGCCCAATAAATTGCTAAAGCTAATCTTTACAATTAGAAGCACTTGATATAGAACTAATCATAAATATGCTAAGCCATGCAGCCAGACAGGTGAGAAGAGAATTTTTTTCGTTGGCTATCAAATGTAATGGAAACCCAAGAGCACGAAGTAATGATTTTGTTACCCAATTATAAATAATACAATGGGACCTCACTTATTTGGCTAATGTGACTGGAAGGCAATTTGCAAAGTACAGAATGCTGTTAATTAACAAGGAAGTATTCTTGCCAGCAAGTTAAAGTATGGATTGGATGAATGGACTATAAGGTGAATAGAAAGCTGGCTAGCTTATCCGGCTCAATGTCTAGTTGGCAGCCGGTATCAAGAGGAGTGCTCCAGGGGTTGGTCCTGGGGCCGGCTTTGTTCAACATCTTTATTAATGATCTGGACGATGGGATAGATTGCACCTTCAGCAAGTTTGCAGATGGCACTAAGCTGGGAGGAGAGGTAGATATGCTGGAGGGTAGGGATAGGATCCAGAGTGATCTAGACAAATTAGAGGATTGGGCCAAAAGAAATCTGATGAGATTCAACATGGACAAGTGCAGAGTCCTGCACTTAGGAAGGAAGAATCCCATGCATAGCTACAGGCTAGGGACCGACTGGCTAAGCAGCAGTTCTGCAGAAAAGGACCTGGGGATTACAGTGGACGAGAAGATGGATATGAGTCAGAACTGTGCCCTTGTTGCCAAGAAGGCTAATGGCATATTGGGCTGCATTAGTAGGAGCATTTCCAGCAGATCGAGGGAAGTGATTATTCCCCTCTATTCGGCACTGGTGAGGGAAGAGGGGAACAACAACAGACCCACAAAGCGGGAGTCTTGTTTCAATTTTAAAAAGTTCTAACCATCCCATTCGCTCTTTTGGTCAGGTGCCCACTCTCTTTCTTTTACCTATGCAGGGAGATTTTTTTAACGCTTTACATGTAAAACAAGCAGAGAACAGCCACCAAGAGGGACTTTATAGCTAACTGGCTGGCTGGGTTTCCATAAAAGGGAGCAACCCGCCACCCCCTTCATTTATCACAGCTAGCATGCTAAAAATAGCTGTGTAGACATTGTGGCTCCTGCAGAGACTCAGACTAGCCACCCAAGGTCAAGGCTAGGGGGTCAAGTGGATAGTATGTCTCCACATTAGTCATCTTTTAGTCAAGCTGTAAACATCTTCCGTCATAAATCAATCTCTCCACCTCCATAATCATTTTCACTGCTGCTTTCCCTATAACTGATCAGTTTTCATAGGATGCAAACACACCTAAAGTGAAACCCAGCAGTTTTTCACTGCTTTACTGAAAATATCTTCTTAGACATGTGGATGGGGCACTAGACTAAGAGCCAGGAAATCTGGGATGTAATCCTGGCCCCACTGGAGTTAATGGCAAAACTCCCATTGACTTCAGGGGGGCAGGATTTCACCCTTGGGAGCTTCTACTTTCTCTGCCCCTGACCTGTTAGTGATGTTAGGCAAATCACTTCACTTTTCTATGCCTCATTTTCCCCAATCTGCCAAATGTGGATTATGGTCCTGATACTCCTTTGTGAAGTGCTTTGTGATCTAAGAATGAAAGGAGCAGCATTAAGTAGCTTTGTGTGCTAATGTAGTACCTGCACACAGGGCCGGCTCTGGCTTTTTTGCCGCCCCAGGCAAAAAAGCCTCCGGCCGGCCGGAGCCCGGGGGGGGGGG
>NW_020664393.1:67006193-67070910 GCF_002925995.2 Terrapene triunguis | reverse complement strand
AGAGCGCCGGGGGGAGGGCGGCGAGCCCGGCTGTGGCCCCGCTCTCCTCGGCGGCCGGAGCGCCGCGCCGCCCCCCTCCAGGTGCCGCCCCAAGCACCAGCTTGGGTGCCTGGTGCCTGGAGCCGGCCCTGCCTGCACATTTTAGTACATAACCAGAGTGGACAGGCTCAGATCACAACTTGGGGAAGGCCTCATTAGGAGTTAATATTTGGAAGCACTGTACCATGTGAGACATCATCAAGGGAGCATCTATGAAGTGCATGCAATACTTTGGTAATATTTAAAAATGCAAATCCATTCACAGTGGAATGCTACATTGAAAACCAGAACCTTTTACCAATCAATCCAGCTGGGGCAAAACATTCACAAAACAGGAAGTTTGGTTGGTAATTGCTGGTAGGGATGATAAGTTGTTTATTCTTAAATATATGCATTTTTGGGATAATTTTCATGGTCTAAGGGCCAAATCCTGAGTGGCACTGAACATCTTCTAATCCCAATGAGTTGCAAGTAGGGGAAGGGCTCAGCCCCACTGCAGGTTTTGCCCTATAAAGACTATAGGTCTCCTCTGACCCTGGTTTTACAATGGTGGAACTCCATTGCCTTACATGGAGGTAGTTCTGATTTATACGGTACTAGACTAGTGAATGTGAGAGAATTAGGCATTTGATCCACAATCCCTGAATTAATTTCTACCCTGTTTGCCCAAACAAATACATCTGCATTGACTAATAGTAAAGCAGATACCTCTGGTTGTACATCATGACGCTTGTATAGTAACAATGTGTAACTTGCTTGTGCAGCAGCATTAATTTTCTACTGAATTGGAGCATTTTGGATGATTTGCATATTGTTAAAATCAATATGTCTCTGTTTAGTACTTATATATTCTGTAGGCAACATTCCTGTGTCTTCTGTTTTGATGCTAGATTCTGCGGAGTTGTGGAACTTAAAAAAAAGAGTGAAATAAAAGTTGACAGTGGAGTTTAGGACTGGAATAGACAACCTTGAGCAACGTGGTTACCTGAGGGAACAACTTTAGGCCCTCTTTATAAGCTATCCTCCTCTGCTCAGCAAACAGTGAGAAAAGACTAGGAGAGCACCACATAATCTTCTGTACCTATCACTGAAGGGATTGTGAGAAGACTATAGATAGCAGGAATATAGTGTGAGCACGGAGACTGTGCTTTTCATTGAAGAGCCTCTTCATAGAAGAACCTCATTTGTTTTTATGTAAATTCCTGGGTATGCTATGAACTCCGATAATATTGTGTCCATAACAACAGATCATTTTCCAGTTTGAATGTATAATAGTTTGGATCGCTTTGGACTTGACTTAGTTTGGTGTTGACTTAAATGCCAAACTGAAGCACCATTTTCTCTTCCTGAATCTCTGGAACCAAAGGTTATGCTACCTGACAGCTGGCAGCCTGACTCAGTGTCACAGATACCCTTTGTGGAGTGGTGGCTTTCTCCTTCCTTTTATTTAAAATGGTTTCTTCTTGTTTCCTCTTTCACTGTATGGTATTCTGTTATTCTAAAATGGAATGACACATTAATTTCAAGCACTAAAGGGAAACATTCAACTTGAAATCTAGTCAATTTTACAAAAAGAAGTTAAATGTAGTTTCTTTGATTACATTTACCATGAGACACTCACCACTTTTTATATTACTTCACATTTTCCTATCTTTTCCTAGGTATTTCTCTCTCCCTTGTTGCTGGCCTCGTCTACACTATGGGGGTAAGTTGATCTAAGTTATGCAACTCCAGCTACAGTGAATGATTGACTTAGTGCGATGTCTACACTGTGCTGCGTTGACCGGAGATGATCTCCCATTGACTTGCCTTATGCTTCTCGTTGTGGTGGAGTACCAGAGTCGACGGGAGAGCGATCTGTGGTCGATTTGGCGGGTCTTCACTAGACCCGCTAAATCAACCCCAGGTGCATCAATTGTAGCAACGTCGATAGACATGCCCGCTGTATGTAAGATCCACACAAATAAAAGGGGGAATGATATGTGTACACTTGAATTGGGAGTATAATTCCCAGCTTGAATAGACCTATGTGTGCTAGTTCTGATCGAACTAGTGTGCTAAGTGTAGCTGTGGTAGTGTGAGTGGAACATGGGTTAGCCATTCTGAGTAGAATCTCACCAAAGTCATGACTGAAACAGTATAAGCCATGCTGCAAATATGCCCCATCATGGAAAAGTTGAGGGAGTATTGACAGAGATGGCTGGGTCAATGAAGTGATGGGATGTGGGATATGTTGGCCAGGGAGTACAAGAGCTTGTAGTCATAGGACAAAGACCAAGAGGAAGACCCAGAAAAAGATGGGTTAAGATGCTGAAAGTGGACATGAAGAAGGTTAGTGTTGGCTTGGCAGATACTCTTGACAAGAATGCTTGGAGACGTAGAACTAGGGCTGCTAATGCCAATTGATGGAATTAGGCGAAGGAGAAGAGTGTTCCTACAGCACCACTGATTGGATACTGGTAGCTGCCGTTGAGAGCAAACAAATTCTTAGTACTTGAGATGGCATTAATTCGATTTGCATGAAAGTTTTAAAGCAGTGAGACCTTTTTTGTTTTTCAGTGTATAGAATCCAGGAACCACCCATGCAGGCATTAATCTGAATTGGTCTTTGCAAATTGCTGCCTTCTCTTTTGGGACTCAAAGATCATATAGCTACCACAGGAACTCAGGCTTTTTCTAATCTGTTCCAGCTTCCTCCCCAGTATACAGGGCCAATCCGGGGGGGGGGAGGGGAGGGAGATGGGGGGGAGAGCAGGAGGGCCATTTGGCCTGGGCCTCAAGTTCAAAAGGGGCCTCAAATTTAGACACTTGTTAATTTTGTGGCATTTGATAAGTTTTTATGTGCATCCCTATTGGACTAAAATGTGACACCCTCTCAGCTTAGAGCTGCAAATTTAAGCAAATAAGAGATGTGATTTGATAAAAGACACATTTTGTTGTTGTTGACTGATATAGATTTTGTCATATTAAAGAGTTAAAAATGTTAATAAATATTAATAAAAATATATCGGTTCTGATGGCACCTTGATGAACGTGTCTTCTCAGATCAGCTGATTATATAAACAAACCACTACTAGTGACTGGTGCTGGATCAAGTGCGTGTTGAAAGGTAGAGAATTGTTACATTTTAATGTCTTTATAGTTTTATGTCTAGTTGACTAAGGAATTATTTATATGTGAGAATTCCTCATTATTATCTTCATATGGTAGCTAAAAGAGGTGACTGGTTGGTTGGTTGAGCCCTATCTTGGTAGCTTGGCCATCATCATAGGCTTTCGCAGTCTATAGGCCCAGATTCAATTCATGAGTACTACCGGTTTGACTGTGACTGACATTGGAATTATTGACAAGAGAAATGCTGCCCAAATGCAATCTTTTCTTCAAATTAGTTATTTTGAAATTCCAAGTAGCATTCCACGAGATGCTGATAAGCATCCTTTCCCTACTGCCAAAAACTCTTCCAAATGGTGAGACCTGCACTAGAGACTGGTTATGCTGGAGTACAGAAAAACAATCTCTGTACTGTGCACCCAGCTTCATTTTGAACAAAAGTGCTGCAAATGCATCAGTTCTCTCTGATCAATCAGGATGGAGCATCAACAGAGGTTGGAGGAAGTTGAAAGACTGAATACCATTAGTTGGGAATTGGTCCTGCTTTGAGCAGGGGGTTGGACTAGATGACCTCTTGAGGTCCCTTCCAACCCTGATATTCTATGATTCTATGATTCTATGACCATCACATGAGAGTTCAACGTCACACAAAGAAAATTATGTTGCATGGAAATCAGCCAGTAGGGCAGCATCAGCTGAAAATTCAGTTGAGAATTTACTCTTGACTGAACTCTCTACAGAAACTAATAACTGGAAAAAAACTTCTTGAGCACATCCTGAATGTCATCCTTTTTCTTTCTGAGCAGGGATTGATTTTCTTTGGTTCCAGTCAACGTACTGGTGATCGTGCAAATGGAAACTTTCTAGGCATAGTTAAGCTCCTCAGCAAATATGACCCACTTTTATCAGAGCATGTTAAACGTGTTAAATGTGTTTGAGAATTGCAAGCAAGTCAAAAGTGCATGCAAGTCCATTATCTCTCCACAAAATGAGTTTATTGAGCTTGATGAGATTTGAAATGCCAAGTATTTTTCAATCATTGTTGATGCCACTCCAGATTGTTCTCATAAGGAACAGATTACTATGGTTATTTGATATGTTAAGATTGTAGACAGCTCAAAATTTTCAACTGAAGAATGGTTTATTTTGTTTGATAATTTTACGAGAAAAACTGGAAAAGAAATTGCTGCTCGAGTACTAGCAATTCTAGAAGGTTTTAAGTTAGATTTTCAAGGCTGCATTGGTGAAGCCTATGACAATGGATCTAATATGGCAGGGAAGTACAAAGGTGTACAAGCAGTTCTGCTTGAGCATAATTCAAACTGTATTTTCTACAGCTGTGGAAACCACACACTAAACCTTGTAGGTGTTGACTGGGCTGAATCATGCAAGGAGGCAATTATTTATTTTGGAACTGTTCAGCAAATGTACAATCTCTTCAGTAACAGTCCACAAAGGTGGGAAATTCTGAAGCAATATCTTCCTGTTTCACTGCATGAGATGTCCAAACTAGATGGTCTGCATGGATTGATGGTGTTCAACCCTTTGCGCAGCACTTGAATTCAGTGAGAAAGGCTTTAAATGAGCTTGAATCTCTAAATCTCACTGCACAGACTTGAACTGGACTTCAGTCTATTCAGAAGCACATGTCCAAATTTGAATGCATTCTGATGTCAACTTTGTGGATGAAGCTACTTATAATGATCCACCAAAGTAATCTGGTAATTGAAGCATGCTTTGCTACACTTGATGTTGAGGGGGATAACACTGAAAGTCTTATCAATAACATTCAACAGATTCATGAACAATGAGATGTGATCCTGACTGAGTCCAAATTAGTAGCACAGAATATTGGCATTTCATCTGAGTTCTCCACCAATCACAACTTACCTACTGAATCCGATGCTGAGCAGCATTATAGGATCAATGTCTTCCTTGTCATCATTGACTTTATTCAATCAGGTCTTACACACGATTTGAGTCACCGTGACTAATTTGTATCCTTTTTGGGTTTCTTTGGCAGCTCAACAGACTGAGTAATGAAGTTCTACTTTCTACAGCTGAACAATTTCAGCAACAGTACAACAATGAAATCTCAAAAGATCTCAGTGATGAGGTCATCTTCCTCAAACAAATATATTCCATGAACTTGAAATTGGATTGCAAGCCAAAGGAATTGCTTCAAGAAATACTCGAACGTGGACTCTCTGGGGTGTTTCCTAATATCACAATTGCAGTGCGTATTTTTGTCAGTTTGTCTGCAGCAGTGGCTTTAGGTGAACGCACCTTCAACGTGTTGAAGCAGGTAAAGAACTGTCACCGTTCAACTATGGAACAAAAGCATTTGAATGGGCTCGTCATGCTTAATATCAACTGTGACATTGCACAAAAGCTAGATTTTTCCTCAAGGATTACTGCATTTGCACAGAAAAAGGCTAGAAAAGCATTTGTTAAATAAAAAAATATTCAAATTATGTCTCACTCTTTTTTGGTGCCTTATTTTGTTTTCATGTGTCGTCATTTTTAATTTTTATTATGGCTAGGGGCCTCAAAAGCTGGAAGTGGCCCGGGCCTCTCTGGACCTCTGAGAGAGCCTGCCAGTATAGTCATAATGTTACATTTTTGCAAATGTTACCGCATATTGCCTAGGTAGCCAATAGTCATTATGTTTATCACAGGTACACAGCAGAAAGTTACTTATTATTAATATTTCTACTGAGCTGATACCAAAGAACACCAAACAGAGAACAGGGCTCCATTGTAGGGGCACCATTCAGCAAATGGCTCAAAGACAATCCCTGCCTCAGACAGCCCACAATCTAAGTGTTAGGCCTTGTCACCACTAGGGATACCCTCATTCCAACCACCGATGGCCAGTTACAGAGACACCAGTGTGACTCCTTAGGTAAACTGTAATTTGTTCTGCTCCATCTTACCGTCACTTAAAACTGGGGGTAAATTGCACCAATATAAACTATGGTTTACCTTTCTCTACAATAGGGGTTTGTACTGGCGCAGATAAACAGGTAGCTGGAATCTGACTAAATTTCCAGTGTAGACAAGGATTTCAACAATAGGCAACAGATGATTAAACGGGCAGATAAGAGAATGAGGGGAGACATCATCTAATAGTAGGGAAAGCTGCACTTGCATAAGTGAATAGTGATAATGGTCTCAGTGGTCAAAGCTGGTGATCCCAAATAATGCTGTAATAAATCCAGTGGCTCCTATACTTTATCCTCTCCTCTGTTTCCAGTTCAGATAAATCAGGAATTCTCTTCCCTTCTTCACAGTTCCTGTGATAATGAAGTGAATGTGCTGATTTTAACTACCAAGGCTCAGGTTATACATAATTTGCTTATCAAGGACACCCTCTTAACTAACAAATACAGTAACATATTTTGATGGCTCATCTCTTGAATGTAAATGAACAATCAGTGCATAAAGATTTTGAGCACCATTTGTTTTTCTGTCTTATGGATGGCCTTTGTGATGCTTTTGCTTGTTTGTTTTTTAAATCCATCCATCTATCCATCCATCCATTATTTTCTATATATCAGCGGTCATCAAATCATCAAAGGTTCTTAGCTCAGAGCAATGATTCTGTGCTTTCATTTTTTTCTTGATTCATCTGACAATTAACACAGGCAAAAACAGCTGGTTCTTGCTTTACAGAATTTCTACAGCTGAACCAAGAAAATGTGGTAGACTCTGAAATTGGAAACCTTTGCCAAAGCAAAATTGAAGTCAGATCCTGTGAAATTTCAAGCAAGGAGATTTTAAGTTGGAAAGGAAAATGCCCCCATAGAGCTGAGCTCCAGGTCATAGGGGATGAGGGGATTCTGTTCCTTTTGCCCACTTTCCCCTGCAGTATTTTCACTTTACAGTTAAGGGCATATGCCTTGGAGAATGGCATTGCTACCACCATAAAAAGAGCCCTTTCAGCCCCACATACGCTGTGGCTGTGTCTAAAGAGATTTCACAAACACCCAGAAAAGGAGGAAAACACTCCATAGAACCTAATCCACTTATCTGAGTTTGATCCTTTCTAACCCTTACCATTTTCTTTTGCTCCCTACCATACATACACCAGAAGGGAGCACTAAATTCATTTGGGTTTAAAATCTCCGCCTCCAAAAATATATTCCACCACGAGGTTTCATTTCACCACCATTTTTTTTTAAAATTTGGAGGCTCTCTTCTTTTGCTTTTTGATTATTCTTTCCCACTCTTTCATTTCAGCAGCCTTCTCTCACTACTGACCATGTGCAATAAGTCACCTCTCCCTATTAATTTGCCCTCCTCTTTATTTCTGAAATGATTAGCCATTTATTTCTCAGTCCATCTCCCCAGAAGTGGGCAAACCTAGGTGGCTCTGAGGCTTGCGTCTGATTTGCATATGTGATCCACAGTTCAGAGAATTATCTCTTGGCGCTTCAAAGCTGGCTTGAGAATCTCACCAGAGCAAGCATTCTTTCAGTCTGCTCAGAGTGGGACTGCTATGAGACTCATTGGAGGAATAGCTCAGTGGTTTGAGCATGAGCTTGCTTAAACCCAGGATTGTGAGTTCAATCCTTGATGGGGGCCACTTAAGGATCAGGGGCAAAATCAGCATTTGGTTCTGCTAGTGAAGGCAGGGGGCTGGACTCAATGATTTTCCAGGGTCCCTTCCAGTTCAATGAGTTAGCTATATCTCCATATATTATTTGTTTCTCTTGTGGTCCCTCGCTACATCCGCCCTGGGTCCAGTTGGAACTTAGAAGTGTAGCGATTTGAAGGAATGAAAGATAAAACTTCCATGAACCTTTTTTGGACCCCACAGGCTCAACCTGGCTTTGGTTGAAGTTTGGGTTTTTTTTTATCCAGACCCAAACTTACTTTTCTTCCACTATTCTAGTGACACACACTCTCTCTCTCTCTCCTCCTCCTCTCCCGCCCCTCCCGAGCTTTCAGGATTCTCCATTTGACATCATTTCACAAGGTGCTGCTTTTCTGACAGAGAACTGGGTGGAATTGCTTTCAGAGTCCATCAGTAGTTATTCTTAAACAGGGTGTAGGAGTAGTGGTTGAACAACATAGGGATCTTCTTTTTGTCCAATCCCTTCTTCCTCTTTGTAACCATTTGTTGACTTTTTACTAAGTATCACTTGTTTGCTTTAGCTACAAGCTTCCTAGCAATCATTTTTACAAACTCCCATCTTTCCACATCACCTCTGCTTTCATCTCCTTGCTGTATTGTCTCCACATCCCAATTAATCTTCTTGTACTTTTGCCGGAGGCCTTTTCACAAAAATAGCTTAATTGAAATCCCAAATTTGGTTTCTGTTTCTAGCATGAATTGTGCAGTCTGCACACACATGAAGCATCCACTATGACTAAATTATATATAATAATAAATTTATAATAACATGTTATATATAATTTAATTTAATCAGAATGTGTAGCTATATCTATATATTCACACACCTTCTTTTTAATAGACATATTTATTTTCTTTAAAGGGAGTGGTGGGGAGGATTTTATGCTCCTTGACTTTCCACAGAGGCTAAGGAACCTCTAGATTCCCCTCTGAATGTCTTTTCCAGCACTGAGTTTGACCAATTGCAGTGCTGACAGATGCTTTCTCATTCCCATCTGCGCATAATGATGATTTTATGTCGACATCTGCTTCAGATAATTTTTCCAACCATTTATTTTTATGGTCTGATCACTATTAGAGTTAGGACCTTCTTCCTGAATGTCTGTCTACCAATTCCCAGATGAGGTTCCAGATGAGGCTTGCATCAGCCCCCTGGGTCATTCCAAACAACCAGCCACATTATATTAGCACCTGCGTGTACTGTTGTGTAAAATCCAAAGGACACTGCGTCTATTACTCTGCTTCAATCCCAGTGTAGAATTATAGTCCACAAACACAGTGAAAAGATCGGTGTGGGTAAAGAACCCCTGAGTAAACTACTGGATCGTCACAGAGCAGCGGGAGAGGCAAGTGAGACTAAAAAGTGGAGACTTCCAATTTCAAACTGACCTCTGAATGTGATAGGGGGAGAGGATGGAAATACTGTTCTCTGCTTTTTTGTTCACCCACCCCTTCCATCTATATTAAAATAGACCTGCCCTGCAAGAGCCCTGTGCAAGCACTGGACTCCATCTGCACAATGTTCAATGCAGGATCAAAGCCTATGTTTGAACTATTGTATATAGGGCCTTATGCAAAGCACAGTGAAGTCAATGGAAAGACTTATATTGAATTCATTGGGTTTTGGATCATCCCAGTAGTATTCCCAAATGCAATATTGAGTTTGCCCATTCTAGAATAATACGTTTTGGATATTATTAATGCTTCTTTGCGATCCCTATGTCAATTCTACGGCCTTTGAAGCAATCCCTCATTTTAAACACAGACCACATTGCTAGAGATTCAGCAGCGCTTACAGTAATACAAAGAATATCTTTTAAAAAATGGTACCATTTAATTTAATATCTTTTTTTACTTAATTTCCTTTGCAATTTGGATTAATCACTCATTTTCAACACTGCTTGACAAAACCTAATTTATGTTAAAAATTGCAGCCAGGCTTTAATCTGCAGAAGATTTCCCATTAAAAAGCTGCCTAAGTGGGGATTCTGACAAATTTATACTCATATAAATCAGGAATAACTCAGCTGATATCAGTGGTGTAGCTGAGAGAAGAAACTTGCTCAAGTCCTTTCTCTACTTTGGCTTATGTAGACCATGCCCCCACCCAACAAACTCACACACTTCCCCTCCAGCCACAATTTTGCTGATGATTTTGAATTCTTGCATGCTACATTGGGAGCATTGAGGCATGTCTCAGGGTCTTTCTATTCTTTCTCAATAATATGCTGCCTCCTAAGTGTGTGTGTTAGGCGTGGTTTGCTCTGCACTTTCTATTATAAGACCTTGTTTTTTAGTTGCTTATAACTTTGCCAAAGTTTAACTGTTTAGCCTGAAATTTTCCATGGTGAGTATCTGCCTCAGTCTGAATTGTTTTGCAAAATTTCAGCCGAAATGGTTTTGATGTTTCTAAGAATGAGACTAGGGAAAACTAGATTGTTTTGTCTACATTAAAAATGGCATTATTTTCTTTGACAAGTTCCAGTGCCCCTCGTGTTTTTGAGCAGTGACTTGAAATTTAACTGGAGCGGTGGGTGGACTTTGTGTCAGGAATGTGCCTTTTGCAGTCCCAGTGAGAATCTGACCAAATCTGGCCAAGTTATAAGCCTTTGTAAAATTGCAGTTTGCACATGCTTAGTACAGACATCTAATATTTTAGTCCTCAAAGAATCCATCCACAATGAACATGTTCCAGCCTGCGTCTGAGTAGGCATTTCCCTAAATTGCAGCTCTGGGATACTACAGGCCATGCCAAATCCAGAACTCGGAACCTGAACTGATAACAGGGAGCCAGTCTCTCTTGTGCTTTCAATAACCTCTCTGTTGGGCCCATGCAGCCTGGAGGAGGAACCTGCCTGATTCAAATGCAAAGGTGATGTGACTTGACCTGGTGAGGATGGGAAGGGGGAGTAGAGTGTGGTGAGGTGATGGGAGGTAGAAAGTAGGAATGGAGCCTGGCAGTGGGGAGAGAGAAACTGGGACTGACTGAACAAGGAAACTGGGCCTGGGAGCCAAGACAAAGATTGGGACTAGCTGGGTGGCATACTAGGACTGGCTGGGCAAGGATACTGAACCTTGGACCCCTGGACGAAAATGGGGGAGTGGGAGCTGGTAGGTGGTGTGCAGATTGAGATTGCAGGTTGGGATACACTGGGACTGGCTGGGCAAAGAGATCGGGACTGAGAAGCAGTGTGGAAGGGGGAAGTAGGATGGGAGGAGGAGCAGAGATATTGATAAGACACTAGTGTGATAGGAGAGAATTGGGGCTGGCTAGGCAAAGATACTATAGTGATGGACAACGGTGTGAAACCCTGCAAAAGATATTCCTGGGGGAATTCTGCACTACTGCACGTGCACAGAATTCATATCCCCCACAGATTTCTTTGCTTCCCAAAAGAAAAATGACTTTCTGACAGGGAAGGAAAGGGAAGCTGCAAGAGTGGTCAGACACCCCTCCCTAGCAGCGCAGATACATCATTTCAGGCACATGGAGAAGCCAGTGGAGACGTAAATCACCACAGGAATGGGGACACTCCAGCCGGTGACTCCTCCCCTGCGCCGGAATCAGCTGCTAGTCTCGGCTGGGCTGGAGGAGAGGGAGGATGAAACTTCCTCTTCCCATGCAAGGAGCGGCCGGGGCTGGGTCAGATCCACTCCCAGAAACCTCCCCCGGCTGCAGGAAGCTCAGCATCCTTCCCTGCTTCCTGCCCCCATTGCCCCTCAACCATGGGGAGAGGGGTCACTGTACAGGGAGCTGCTCCTCCATCCACCCACCCCCTGCCTCCAGACCACCCCTTGCACCTGGACCACCCCAACTAGCCCCCCACACCCAGACCCCCATCCCACTGAGCCCCAGTTAGCTGCACCAGGAACCCGTTGCATAGTCCCATTGCCCCTGCACCTAGACCCCCCCCCACATCGAGCCTCTGTGTACCCAAATCCCCCCTCACCTGGACCCTCCACTGTGCTCGCTGCACCCAGATTGTCCCACACAGAATCCTCTCACCCCATACCTGGATCCACCCACACTTGGATCCTGCCTGGTTGAGCCTGCCTGCCCCATATCCGGTGCGCCTGGCATGGAGGGGCAGGGCCCCAGAGTGTTTCTGGGGGCAGGCCCAGCCCTTGCGCTTTGTCAGGGTCTGGTGCAGCATCACCACCGAGTCAATGTCCTGAGGAAAGGCTGTAGGATGATCTCTCACCTCTGTGCAGCCAGTGGTCTGTGCTCTCCACTGCCATGCTGGAGCCTCCACATTTATTTATTAACAGATAAAACTTGCAGAATTTTGCAGAATTGTAAAATATTGTGTGAAGAATTTTAATTTTTTTTGGCACAGAATTCCCTGAGGAGTAAAAAGACATGTTTTAGTGGGGCTTCTGTTGTTGTAAGATTCTACTCAGCATGAGGAAGGGTACACAAAGGGTGCTAAATGAAAAAAAAAGTTAATTAAAGTAATATTACAGGCTAGATGTGATAGGCTTAACCATTTAAATTGTGCTTTATCCTTTGTTTTCTGAATAGACTTTGATACATACACTGAAATTCTCTTTGTCAGATCTGTAATGTTATAACTAGGGAGTGGATGAAGTATTCTGACCATTTAAAAAAACTGGGTCCATATACACAGTGTTAATCTTATACAGTTGATATCAGATCAATAGTTTTAATATTACATTTCTTTAAAAAACCACTCAAATAACTCATCACAGGGAATGTATTGCTCTCGTCGTACCTTTTATTTACCAGGGGGACATCACAACATTTTTATTATGTTCTCATATATAAGGCTGTTGAAAGAGATTGAATGATGAAGGGGAAGAAGATCATGAGAAGAATTATAAAAGACTTAGAAATAAGCTTCCCATTTCACTGAAACGGGTACCTATATTGTTTGGCTTTAAACCCTTATCTTAAGAATCCCTGACAGTGTAAAATGAACTGATGTTGCGATGATTTAGTGCTGCTGTGAGTGCTCTTTCTTGAGTCCTTGGCATTCATTGTGTTGTGTCGTGCTGAGGATTGAGTGAGGACCGATGTCTTACTGGAATGCCAGTGAAAATGTTCAGATGTCTCTCTGATGAGGCTTATACTAATGAGCAATGTTTAAAAAAAAAAAAACAGAAAAGAGGGAAAATTATGAAGTTGGAAATACAGGATAACAGAAGTTGGAAGAAATAAATGGCAATGAGATTAATGGAATATGAACAGATTATAAAAACCAGTATTTAGAGTTAGACCAGGAAGCCCGGAAACTGCAGAGGGTAATGTCATGCTAAGATTTTGAAATACTGCAAATTTCTGTGGGTTTGCCTAGATATTCTTGGTGCATCTTCAGAGCTCTGCTCAAAGCTATGACACTTTACAAGGCTGCTTGAACTCCCTATCCTCAAATCAGACTCACATCACTAGATTAGTTTAGCTGCCATTCCCATTTCATTTCCCTAGGCACCCTTTAAGTGATTATGAGGATCAGGGATTATTTACACACTCGAGATCCAGGTAGAGATCAGGCTTTGCAGATGTTCATGTTTTGGTCTGCAAATTCATTGCCATTCGTGACCTGCATTAACCCAAGCAGTGATTAACAGTTACGTTATTAACCTATTATATAACACAGATAATATCAGCCTGGATAGTATTTAAAACCATCAGTCTCATTTAACATGATGTTTTTCTTTTCTTTAGCAATGTGTTAAAGTTTACAGGATTAAAAACAAAATTCTTAATAGATTTATCTGCCATGAAATATCTTCTGTATCCACGGAGCGCCTGATTCAATGCCCACTGACGTTAATAGAAAGTCTTTTATGGACTAAACATCTATTTTCAATTTAGTAAAAAGACCATTTTGATTAATTTTTTTGACCAGCTCTAATTTGATAGAATTATTATAGTAGTGCCCAATGGCCCCAGTCAGGATTGAGGTCCCATTGTGGCAGGCACTGTATAGATATATGCAGTGAAAGACAGACCCTGTCCCAAACACCTTATCGTCCTTCATGGTCATTTATAATTGATGAACAAAGCACTTGAAGGTATATTATATTACAGTGAATGATCCTGTATGGGCAGTAGATTGTTTGTTTGATTTGATTCAGTATGTCTGCTTATTTATAGAATCATAGAATATCAGGGTTGGGAGGGACCTCAGGAGGTCATCTAGTCCAACTCCCTGCTCAAAGCAGGACCAATCCTCAACTAAATCATCCAAGCCATGGCTTTGTCAAGCCTGACCTTAAAAACCTCTAAGGAAGGAGATTCCACCACCTCCCTAGGTAACCCATTCCAGTGCTTCACCATGCTCCTAGTGAAAATGTTTTTCCTAATATCCAACCTAAACCTCCCCCACTGCAACTTGAGACCATTACTCCTTGTTCTGTCATCTGGTACCACTGAGAACAGTCTAGATCCATCCTCTTTGGAACCCCCTTTCAGGTTGTTGAAAGCAGCTATCTAATCTCCCCTCATTCTTCTCTTCTGCAGACTAAATAATCCCAGTTCCCTCAGCCTCTCCTCATAAATCATGTTCTCCAGCCCCCCAATCATTTTTGTTGCCCTCCATTAGACTCTTTCCAATTTTTTCACATCCTTCTTGTACTGTGAGGCCCAAAACTGGACACAGTACTCCAGATGAGGCCTCACCAATACCGAATAGAGGTGAATGATCACATCCCTCGATCTGCTGGCAATGCTCCTATTTATACAGCCCAAAATGCCGTTAGCCTTCTTGGCAACAAGGGCACACTGTTGACTCATATCCAGCTTCTAGTCCACTGTAACCGCTAGGTCCTTTTCTGCAGAACTGTTGCCTAACTGCTCGGTCCCTAGTCTGTAGCAGTGTATGGGATTCTTCCGTCCTAAGTGCAGGACTCTGCACTTGTCCTTATTTTCTAGTACCAATTAAATATAGTGGAGAAAATCAAGCAAGTTGATGAGCCATCCAGTTTGTTCCTAGTTTATCAATATTACCAGCTGCTTATTTGACAGAATATTGCAAACATGAACCAGCAACCCACAAGTCAAAAGTTTTAAGTAAAGCTGGTTAAAAATTGGGGTAAAATATTGTGGTTCCCCCCCCACACACACACATACCCATTTACCTCTAAATTCTGAAATTTCAACAACATTTTCCTAGTTTGATTGTTTTTTAATTTGAAATTTTGAAATTTAAAAAGTGTAGCTCTATGGGCCAGCCAGAAAATGTTTAAAAGAAAGTGAAGGAAACACATCTTAAAAGAGTGATTCTTTGCTGAAGTTCATACCTGTGCTAGAGGTGCTCTAGAAGGTTTTAGCCCTGCATTGGGAACTCTGTGACTTAAGAACAATTCTTTTCTATGTTGGACTTATTTTTAGATACTGAGCATACATTCCCCTGGTCCAAGCTAAGTAGCTCCAGAGAAAAAGAATCCATTATGGAAGCCAACAATAAAGACACTAATACTCACAAAAATTCCGTTCTCCGTGGCTCAAATGGAGGAACTCTAAGTGGCATAGGAGTCCTGATGTGACAAGGTGGGTGGAATTCTATGCCCAGGAATGACTCTATGGATGGCTGATGGATTCAAATAATTAAGGATCAACTGTTCTTGCCCCACTTATCCCTCACTCTGCTCCTACTTTCTGTCCCAACTCTCCCTGTGCATATAGCCACAATGAACCCCAGTGTAGCCAGGCTATGTGGAACGAAGCTGGGATCATCCCTTCTTCACTGGGATCATGACCCGTTCCCACATGCAGCATGACCACACTGGTTTGCTATGTGTAACTTCATATCTTCTTTTGATGAGGTTCTAGATTTGGTTGATAAAGGTAATAGTGTTGACATAATATACTTAGAATTCTGTAAAGCATTTGACTGGCATATCATGACATTTTGATAAAAAAATAACCTAGAATTATATAAAATCAATATGGCACACATTAAATGGATTAAAAACTGACTAGCTGATACGTCTCAAAATGTAACAGTAAATGGTGAATTGTCATCGAGTGAGGTCTAGAACGGGGATTGGATCTTGGCCCTATGCTACTTAGAATTTTTTTTCTCAATTATCTGGAAGAAAACATAAAATCGTCACTGATAGAGTTTGCAGGCAACACAAAAATTGTGGAGTGGAAAATACTCCACAAAAGAGGATGGGTTAATACAGAGCATCTGGATTGTCTGGTAAGAGAAAATAATATGCATTTTAATATGGCTAAATATAAATGAAAAAAGAAATGTAGCCCATACTTATAGGATGGGAAACTCGCAGTGACTGAAAATGATTTGGGGGTTGTGGTGTATAATCAGCTGAACATTGTCTCCCAGTATGAGGCTATGTCCAAAAGGGCCAATGTGATTCTTGGATGTATAAATAGGGGAATCTTGAGTAGGAGTAGAGAAGTAATTTTGCCTCTGTATTGGCACTGGTTTGACTGCTGCTGGAATACTATGCCCCAGTCTGGTGTTCACAGTTCAAGAAGAATGTTGATATATTGGAGAAACAACAACTCCTTGTTGTTTTTGTAGATACAGACTAACACGGCTACCTCCTGATACTTGATATATTGGAGAGGGTTCAGAGAAGAGCCATGACAATGATTAGAGGATTAGTGACAATGATTAGTGCCTTATACTGATAGATTCAAGGAGCTCAATTTATTTAGCTCAAAAAAGAGAAGATTAAAGGACGAATTGATCCCAGTCCATAGGCACCTATATGGTGAACAAATATTTAATAATGGGTTTTTCAGAGTAAGGTATAATATGCTCCAATGGCTGGAACCTGATGCTAGACAAATTCAGACTGGAAATAAGGCATACATTTATAACTGTGAAAGCAATTAACCATTGGAACAATTTACCAAGGGTCGTGGTGGGATTCTCCCTAACTGATCATTGTTAAATCAAGATTGGATATTTTTCTAAAGGATATGCTCTAGGAATTGTTTTCAGGACGTTCTATGCTCTGTGTTATGCAGGAGGTCAGACTAGATTTTCATAATGGTCCCTTCTGGCCTTGGAATCTGTGAATCTATTGCTTAGTGCTACCATTGCAGAAAGAAAATAGATTTGCCCCTAAATAAATAACCATATTGCATATAGGGATGGACACATGAATGGAAACATAAAAACCATATGGACATATGGTGTATGGCTTGGCTGGAGGAGCCGTAAAGTATAGAGTCAATGACGATGCTGCATATGATAGTGAGGACAGCAAAATGTTTAATTCTAGATCTTCAGGCTACAATGCAGAGTTTTAAATTCCAAATATTTGAGGGCGTGTGACCTAATGGTTTGAATGGAAAGCAAAAGTCTTGGGTTGTGTTCCTGACTCCACTGCTGACTTGTCACAGCGGGCAAGTCATTTATCTACCCTGTGTCCCAGGTTACCCTTCCATAAAATGGGTAATTGTAATAATTATGTGTCCTCAAGGGATGTTATGTGGCTAATGAATTTATATTCATAAATTCTTTTGCGACACTTGTATGAAAGGCCTTCTACTGCAGAGTTGTAATGATTTCATTATATTCCTATCAACTGCAAAAGAAGCAACTACCATTTCTTCTCTTAATTATGTGTCTATCATAACTCAGAGAACAGCTTGGAGGTTCTGTCTTCTATGGTATAGCCATTTCCTAGATCTGTACCATTAGGTGCAGCTAATTTATTTTTTCAATCGAAATGAAAGTTTGGTTTGAGGACTCATCAACTTGCTTAGTCTTGCCCATCAGGACTGAATAGCTTGTGGTAATCTGAATGTGTTAAGTACCCTGGGATACATACATGGAAAGTACTGAAAAAATATAAATTGCATTGAAGTGGGAATGTAGGGACTGTTTCATAAAGCTGTTTCATAGTTAAAATTCTAGGCAGAAATGAAACTTAAGACAAAATTGTCAACAGTACAAAGGTTGAAATCCTGCAGCTGCATAGAACTCCAGTGATCTTTTGGAAGTGGTGTGTATGCATTTCACTGGGGATATTTATAATGTTCTATTACTTCTGTATGTATTTAGAAGTTAATTACAGGCCCCATCAGCTCTTTCACTTTGATGACATCTCAGTGAAATGTATTCAAGCATTATGTGACTGGTTGCAAGAAAGATTATCAGAAAGTCAGGGAAGTGTAATAATCAGGGGATTTCTTTGTTAATCAAGGACTTAAGAAAAAATAAATTATTTAACACTACATTGATCTTAAATTTTGCTGATGGCAAATCATTTAAAATCAATCATTTAAAACTTTAACATATTCCCCAAATAATAGAGAAAAAACAAAGTTTAGCATGAATATGTAATCTACCTATCTAGGCACTTACATGATCCTCATCTCTGTAGTGTCCCAACAACAGGAGGGCATATTATTTTCAGAATCAGAAGGCTATTGGCTATTCATAATGGGAAAGCAACACTTTTCGAAAATCTGGCCATATAGGAATCCATAAACATCCATGGTCACTGTATGGCTACTTTGGCAAAGGTATATTGTAGAGGTATACTGTTGCTACGCCTGTAGAGAAGACATGCTCCCTGAGCACAAAGAGGGAGGCAGCTACTCCAGTAGTGCTGAAGTTTCCATATGTGGTTTGTTAAGGTGGAACTGGTATGTTGGGAGTAGTCCCATGAACTCGCATATGTTAAGTGTTTCCAGGATCAGACCTAAAATGAGCAACTTTCCCAAATGAGCTTAAATCTAGGATAAATTGCCTGTGGAAGCCGAAACTTCTCAGTCACATGCCTATAAACCAACAGATCATCCTCTGTTTTGCTGACCTTGGCAGTAGTCCAGGGGCCATATATGTACATGGAAGAATGTTTCCTCACCAGCTGGTGAAGAGCTTGGCCCACACTGGCTTTCCTTCAGCATTAAGATTCAATTCCTTGCTCCTTAATGTACATTTCAACCAACCTGGTGGTTTTGGACTGTACAAGCAAGATCCCACTTTCCATGAACATTTGCAATCCCAAAGATACCATTCATGGGATAATGGCATTATACAGCATGGGATTATACAGCATGGGAAAACTTGTTCCACGTTCACTTTCTTTTTATGTGCTCT
Source organism: Terrapene triunguis (assembly GCF_002925995.2). Lineage (NCBI taxonomy): Eukaryota > Metazoa > Chordata > Testudines > Emydidae > Terrapene > Terrapene triunguis. Next base: position 67,052,070 of record NW_020664393.1, on the reverse strand, counting down.
TTGCATAGTTTGTGCAAAGATTTATGACGTCTATTTGGTGGGAAGGTTAACTCCATGGCATTTCCGTGATTGTGCCTATTATACTGTGCAAATGCAGAATGTAGTGAATACATACTCTGTTTCAGGGAAATGGATTTATCTTCGCACCACCCCTGAGAGGTAGGAATATATATCATTATCTCAGTCATTCCAATCACATTGAAAAGGTATTGAAAAATCACGAGTCAGGTCCCAGAAATTCATGTGACTGGTTAAAAAATCATGAGATTTGAAGAAATAATAAATTTGTGGTTTTTTTGCTTTGCTTTCTGGTTTTTGAAACTTGAGGGGGCTCTCGGGTCACGTTTTCAAGTTTTTCTCCACAAATCATGAGGGTTAGAGATTTAATTTTGAAGAAAACAAATGAAAGCCGAGATCAGGAGTTATGGGTCTCTTACAGGAATGGGTGGGTAAGGTTCTGTGGCCTGCACTGTGCAGGAGGTCAGACTAGATCAGTGTTTCTCAACGACTGGTTCATGGACCAGTGCCGATCCCTGAAATCTCACATGGCACAGTTTAGGAAGGCAGCAAGATGGTCCCTGGTATCAAAAAGGTTAAAAAACACTGGACTAGATGATCATGATGGTCCCTTCTGGCCTTATAGTCTGAGTCTATCATCACATACTGATTTGACTCAAAAAACTGAGACTGTAAGAAAAACACCAAATACTGTGACACTCATGATAAAATCGTATTATTTGGCAACACTGCTCTCTCTGTTTTACAGATGCGAAACTGAACACAGAGAGATTAAAAGAAGGCATTTTCAAAAGAAGCTAAGGGGATTAAGTTCCTAATTCCCAGTGAATTTCAATGAATTTGGGGCATCTAACTCTCTTAGGTTCTTTTGAACATACCAGCTAATTGAATTCCCTAGGTCACACAAAAAGCCTGCAGCAGAGCCAAAATTAGACCCCAGATCACCTAAGTCCCTCTCCAGCACCTTATCCACAAGATCATCTTTCCATCCTGGTATTTGGTTGTTAAAATAAATGCAAACAGTTGTGTTTCTATGATGCTGACAGCTTATGAAACAATTTAGTTTGTAATACATTTGCTTAAATGAAAGCCTGATTAATTCCACTGTACTTATTAGAACTAATAGGCTTTGTTACATGTGTTGCAATTTAAGCATTGTTAATTATTCAGAGCTGGGTGAATGGAACAAAACATTTGTCATGAATATTTGCACACATTTTAAACAGAATTGGATTTGGCAGTGTTTGCCACAGTTAAATATTTGATTTTCATGTATATTTGGGTGAGCCAATTCTCTTTGTATGAACATCAGTAGAAATGGAACCTCACATGAAGACTTTCACAAATATTTGTGGGAATCAATATTTGCAAGCAAAAAGTTTGTGTAGGCATCTGGGTGAGTTTGTGAGGTGGAAAGGAAGTACAGGAGGCAAACCAAACCAAAATATAATCATAATGAACATCAGCAGTCAGGTAGAGAAGATCAGAGTTGAACTGTGTAGCACCACAATCAAGTGAAACTGCTGCTAAGATGTCCTCCCGTTTGACAGCACTTCGGGTACGTAGTGGTCTACAGAAGTGCAGCCTAGAGTACAGTCAGCTAGTCAAGCTGGGCTGAGAAATGACCTAGTGCCTTCTAGAATCACCTGCCAAGGTGACATCAGGAGCTGTACGCTGCCTTGTATACCGAGGAGTCATTGCACAGGACACATAGGGTCATTCAGCACCCAGTCCACCTGGAGGAGATGGGGGGACAGATCTGACAGGTGTGTCAGAGGGCAATCTGCCCGGTGTGTTTGACAACTGAGATGAGTGTTGAGATATATTACTGGGTGGCTTCTCTCATTGCCAGGTACCTGGCTTCCTGTAGGGGAGATACAACTATTATAGAAGGAGAGCAAGGTGCTAGCAAGGGACAGCAGGCATTGGTGGCAGATCAGCTGTGCAGGAAGTGGATGCACTGGCCTCTTTCAGAGGAAGAAAAATGGTGTGTGTCTCTAACTCCCACCATCCTTGGGCCAACCAGCCTCCTTTTAAAATGGGCCTGCTGTAATTATTTTGTTGGGGTTCTGTTTAATTTAAATAATAGCTAATTAAATATGAAAGCAATTAGAATTCCAGTTCAAACAGCTGTTGCTTAAAGTCTGGGGTTGCAGTTATACTTCCTTAAAATTGTTGCCAATCATTTTGAAGAAAAATGCCGTTTTCTAAATGCAGTGAAAGCTGATGGCAGGGTGAGGATTGCTCTTTTCTGCATTTAATTTTCAGGTATGGGAGGTATTTAAAGAAGCAGGGTTTGGGAAAATGAGAGAGAACAATCTAGTTGTTGCAGCCACTATGGCCCAATATTCCCCTGTGTCTCCACCTCTCCCCACCCCCGTGATCTGTTTGTGGAGGGGTCCTCCATTTATGGGTCTCAAATCTTCCATGTGGAAAGGAGACTTGAGCATCTCCATTGCCCCATCCCTCCCTGAGGTTCTGTGTAATCCAGGCGGCATTTGTGGGGAGAGGGCAGAGTTGGAGCAGGTAGCGGGGATAGGGCCAAGTGGAATTCACATTCACCCCTCTCCAGCAGGTTGCAGTTTACAAGGGGAAGCACATACAGTCCAAAGTTCTATTAACTTTTCCATGTATACCATACCCCACCATGGGGACCCAGGGACAGTGGCATTTCCATCAAATTTTAGTGCCTTTGGTAGTGCTCATGAAGCACTACTAAAGACCATATGTTTGTAGTCTACTGCACTCCTTTCATCATTAGAGGCTTGATTCTGCCCCACTGTGAAGCCACTAGGAGGCTTGCCATTCACTTCAATCAGCGTTCAGGCTCCACATTTGTAATTTGGTCCAAAGAAGTGGACCCAGTCTGATATGTTCTTCAAATGCGTCTACCCCAGGTTTCTTTATACTCCAGGTTCTTACAGCTATTCCAGTGATTTACTGTGAATTGAATCTGTTACTAACTTTTTAGTAGAGATCAACAGAATTGTTAATGCCACAGATTGTTTTCTTATATAAGAATAACAGAAATAAGCTTTGTAAATCTTGTGGTCCAGATCACCAGTTGTTGCAAATCAGCATAGCTTCACTAAAATCAATAGAGCAACATCATTTTATGCCAGTTGGGGAATCTGGCCCATAACCTGTTTTTGATTAGCAGAAATACAAAAACCTCCTTATTTCAAAGTTTTTGATTGTGATTAAATAACTGTCATCGATCAGTGTTCAATTTTCTTGTATACCTTATTAAAAACTCTTTGTTTACTAAACAACCTTTTACAGTTAAAACGAAAACCACCTCACTGAAACATGCATCAAATCTGAGTATAAAATGAGCCTAAGAAATTTAGCTACGAGGTGAGTGAAGTTCATTTAATTAAAATCCTGCTAGAGGGTGTATGACATTGGCAGATCAATTTTTTTGAGTTAGTGGAATTATGCATTGATATGCTAGTTTAAGGCTGCTACATCTGATTGTAGAGTTTAGTAAATGTGAAACATTGTTTATTTATGTACCTTCTAAATCTTTCTGTCTTTCTTTCTGTCTGTCTTTCTTTCTTTCTCCCATCCAGTTTATTGTAGGAAAAAACAAAATAAAAACCCATCAACCCTTTATTCAAGTTGCGACAGCTACAGTTAAACAGCAGTACCAAAAATAAATATACATATGCGCTAAGATACATTTCGGCATTAACTTCTAATTGAAGCTGCAACACAGTGGGATGCCAGCAAGTAATTTTCATGGCCCGGGGACATGGGAAATCTGGTTTGTAAGAAAATTCCTTTTTGATAATGAATCTTAACTGATTATTTTGTAGGTTTATAACTTATTAAATACATTGCTAGAATTAATTTGTACTTTGCGATTTCTCAGGCGTCCTGAAACATTGAACTTTTCTGTTTCCTCTTTGGTATATGCTAATAAAAATATAGTGGTGGACATTCAAAAGGTTTAGCAGAAAAGGCCCTTTTAAGTAATCTATAATGTCACTGGCATAGGCCAGCAAATGTATACATTGGGCAGTAGCTTCTGCTGAGGGTGGAAAGCATACAGCACATTGAAATCTGAAGTCTTTTGAAAGGAGTCTGTAAATTCAGTAATACCCTCATAATTGTGAAAAATGCAATATTCTGGAATCTTACATATTTGTACAGTAATCATATAAATGGACTTTTATGAGTGTATGTGAAAAGCGTTATTTTTATTAACATTACTGTTGTTGATTACTGTTACTGCAGCCTCACACATAACATTTGTTCTAATCATCATTCCCTCAGCGTCTCCATTAGATACCCCACATTTCAAGGGCTTTATGACTCATCACTAAAATTCATTCACAGTTGGCAAACGAGCTTGCAGCCTGCAATGATCTTTTTAATGAAAAAAAAATGGAGCAAAATCAATCTGGCTGGCTTGAGGAATGGTTGGGGAAACCCAGTGCTACTTTGATGGGTTCCTGAAGCTTTTTGTGATTCTATTTTTAAAGCTTGTAAAGGTTTTCTTTAAATAAAGCTGTGAGCATGTGTCTTTGGGCCTGATTTACTGTTGCCTTGCACCTCGTGGGTGAGAGACACTAGTGAAGAGAATGTGCAAAACACTACTATTTTAATTTGTAGCATTTGACATGCTCTTTGCACTGGGGTGAATGATGGCTGAACATGCAGAAGAATGGTTATTTGGACCCATTGACTTATGGTTAGTCAGCGGTATGCCATGGCCAGGGCTTAGCATGCTGATCAATTTTGTCTCTTTATTTCCTTGTGCTCCACCTGTCTGTTGTATCCATCTGTTGTCCCTTGTCTTATACTAAGGCCTGGTCTACACACAGTTTTTGTACCGGTATAACTATTGCTGTGAGGGATGTGATATGTTTACTGAAATAGTTACAGTGGCACAACCCCTCCTGGGTTTGCAGTTATACCTATATAAAGGGGCCTTATATGGTATAGTTTATTCATCTTCCCTTATGGGAATTAGTTATAGCATAAGCACCTTTATATCAGTATAACTGCAACCACACTAGTGGGGTGGGGGTTATACTGCTTTCAATATGTTAGTCTAGTTTAAGTGTAGACAAAACTGTAAGGGAAAGGACAATCTTCTTATGTGTTTGTACGGTGCCTAGCAGAATGTGGCCCTGCTCTGTGGTTGGCATTTCCAGGTGCTACTGCAAAACATTATTATTAGTAGTAGTAATAGTAGTATCTTTTTGAATGTATGGCCTCATTCCTATAATTGGAACTTTGTGGATGACCCCTGTATCCATATAGTTTTTGATACATGGAACCAAGTGTTGGTTCAGGTTTCAAGAAGTCTCTCTCTCTTTTTTCTCAGTGTAGAAGATGCTGGCCTTACTCCTACATCACTTTGAAACCCTAAGTGTAAGAAGTCATTTACTTTGCGTCGTGATCTCTAGAGTCAGGAAGCTTCTATCCTCTTCTGACTGTAAATCAAGGACCCTGGATCAGCCAATTCCAGATTTAGTCTAACAGGAATAGGAGTTTCATTTTTTTAAAATTCCAATTGCATCTTATGGAAGTGTTATGGGGGAATGCTGTGTCTTTGGATATGATTTTGTAGTTGCTAGAGCTAGTCAGAAAATGAAGGGAAAATAATGACCATTTGATTCCTTTTTCCTGACCAAATTTTTTGTAGATGAAAATTTTCTGACCAGCTCTAGAAGTCACTTTGCACATTGATTTCAATAGCCATTGTGAGCTGTGTTTGAACCATGTTCTTTATCTCCTATTCACAATATTCAGGGCAATTCACTGTGCAGTGGACGCCATCAATAACATTGATATTTGCCATCTCCAGAAGGTAAATTTTACTGTAATGTTTGCAGTTTTCTAGGTGGTTAGTATGCCAGTCTGGAAGTTGCAAGACCCAGGTTCCATTCCCTGCTCTGCCACAGACCATCTGTGTAATATTGGGAAAGTCCCTTAGTCTCTCCATGTCTCAGTTCCCCACCTGTAAAATGTGGATAACAGCACTTCCCTGCTTCACAGTGGTATTGTGAGGATAAATACAGTAAAGATATGAGGTACTCAGATACTCTGGTAATGGGACCATATAAGAACTAAAAACTGGGGAGATACACAGAATACCCCATCACATGATAAATATTCATTGTAATATGCATTAGAAGCACCGTGGTTCCAGTGCATATTATGTACACAGAATAATGTACAAATTCAATATTGTGAGGTTCTGCTCTTCTCTGTTCTGTTCCACATACTGTGGGGTTTATTCCACCATCATTTGCATGCTGGGTACTAATGACATTTGTCTGCCAAATTTCTTTACATAATGTATCTCTGTAAAATAACCTCATTTAAAATATACAGCATTATACTGCTGTCAAAATGCAAACACTGATATCAGTCTTTACAAGGGAAAGCATGTGACTTGCCCCAATTAATAAGGTACCCAATTAATAAATCTATTAATTCTGGCTGATTTAATTTAAAAGTAGGAATACACACAGCCATCACAAATGGATAAAAGTCAGCTGAAGTTGTGCTCTGGTAACTGTTAGAGAGCAGATAACAGTACAGAAATATGCAATGCTTGGGACTGTTACTAAGCATTGACAGTAGACATGCTGTACCAGCAGCATTCCTACGGCATATGCTGTCAATGCAATCACAAAACACAGCTAAAGTTCATTGTCTAATTTCCTGGCATGATGTGCACATTTCATGTTTTCTCGGGCAAGGTGATAATTTGTTTAAACCACCTGAAATGCTTCCCTTTATCGTTTTAAGATGAAAAATCTGGAGCAAATTCCTGCCTGGGTTTTTGATTCCCATACATTTGACAATGTATATAGTCATCGTCAGGAAGGATCATCTACATTTCTCCTTGTATATCTATTTTCTTGTGGTTCTTACATACTGTCTATACACAATACCAAAATTAAAGATAGCTGTGAATATGCCTGAACTATTTATTTATTTATTTATTTATTTATTACCTCCCTTATTTCTAGCATGGAAGTTAAGATTTTTTTTTTAAATCCTTTCCTCCTTATTTCTTGCCATCTCTTCCTCCACTGCTGTCTCCCCAGTGGTAGGCTGGTCCTTGGAATGTACCGTTACCGGAGGAAATCGAATATATAGGACTTGTATTCAGACCCGAATCTGGTCAGAGAAGGACCCTGTCTGATCTCCTCTGGTAAAGAATTGCACAGCTAGAATCAGAATCCAAAAGCTTTACCCTTTGCTGAGCTAGCTGAGTTGTCCATGTAGTTTGGAGTTGGTGTCTGAGGAAACTCAGACCCAGCCCACTAAGCTTTTGGCTTAGCCTAACAATGGGCAGAATAATGATTCAGGTTATATGGAAGATGGATGGGTGGAGGAAAATATGCTTGCATAAAACAAGGAAAGGACAAAGGCTACGAAGTGATAAAAATCTGAAGTGATAATCAACGCAGCAGAGCCACTCGTCAAAGCACATTCCTTAATGAAGGCCAACATGCCTAGGAAGGAAGCAATCAGAGAATATTTATCTTAGTTAAAAACAACAAGCACATCACTACAAATGCAAGATACAGTTGCTAAGAGGAATGCCACATGCAGTACACAGCTAGATATACTAATAATCTTTGCTAGACAGAAGCCTTGGAAGAAAACTTTGAAGGCAGTGTCAGTCTTTTATTTCCTGCTGGTGTAGCAGTCATATGGATTGAGGATGAAAAACCATTAAAGTACTGTTGTGCTGGAAGCAGAACAGTCACTTGCTGCATCTTCTAATAATTAATGACAAAATACCTGCAGTACAACCCATCGGCACTTGCCTACTTCTAACGGTTACTAAACTGGTACTTCTTTAAACATTCCTGATCCAAACTGACTTGACAGGCTTCTTTTTTCCCCACACTGGACTCCATCATCCAATTATAAACATGTAGCTTAGCCTGTCTCCACTTAAAAAAAAATAAAGAAATGTTTTCAAGTTCTATTGGTATTTTCAAGTTTAATGCTGACATCCCTGCCTAAAACTCTCTCCTAAACCAGTATGAGTAGTCAACATCTGCTCGGGATTATTTATTTATTTCCCATTGCAGAAAATTGGCAGCTCCAGTGTCCCTAAGAGATGGATAATTGTAATTATCTATGATGCTGTGAAAACTGTTTTAATGGCTGAGCAGTTACTGAGGGCCTGAATTTCTTTTCCCTCTTACAGCGTTTATATTACAACTGTGGAAAAATAAAGTTTAGGATTTATTTGTGAGACTTTTGAGTATATTTTTTTCTCCATTCCACTGTGAATGAAGTCTTCGTCTGTACTACTGATATGTTCAGAAACCATTATTAAAAGAAATCACTTATTACTAAACGGGGTGAAACCATTACCATTTAATGCCTCAGTCCTGCAATTTGTTGCATGTGGATGGACTAATGCACTTGTTCAGAGTCCTATTGATTTCAAATGGGGTTCTGTGCCATCAGAGCACTGGGCCCTCAAAGGACTGTTCTGAAAAACCCATGGAGCTAAATTTGCTCCTAAATCCTAGTCATCAAACAATTATGTGCAATGAACAAAATGGTAAAAAGCCTGAGCTTTTCTTGCAATCACTTTGCAAACAGAGGAAAGGGCCAAATGGAAAAAGTGCATTGCTTGCAGTGAATGGCTTTACCATTTCTACTCTTAATAAAAAGAAAACTTTTCTAGAACATAATCTGAGATCTCACTACCTCAGGAACTAATCCAGGAACACCACTGGACTTCTCACTGTGATGGCCTCAGGTGAAGATGTGTGAGCCCTGACAGGACAAAAGAGTCACACAGGTTGGTGGAGATTTGGATGGAGATAGTCAGGAAGGAGACATAATCGCTTCAAGGGACCTAGTAGGCCTTGGAATAGAAAGGCAGTTGGTGACATTAATAGGGGGATGAATTCAGCTGTAATCCTAGACTCCATTCTTGCAAACTTCAGTTGGTCTCTATGCAGGTGCAGGCGTCACCTCACTTGGTTATCTTTGCAGGATTGGGTCCTTACATTGGAGCATTGAGAAGCTGCCTAACAGCAGACCTAACATACAGGGAAAGGACTTTGTGGAACATAGAGTAGCATGGATTGATTGGGATTAGGAGTTCAGGACTGCTAGGAGAACAGAGAATTTTGATGGATACTCTAGAGGTTCTATTCTGATGTGCTAGCTGTATCTCAGCAGTGTTAAGTCTATATTATAGCAGATTAATATAAACATATTTGTTACAGTTTTATGTACTGAAAATAAGTTTAATGTAACAGTTAATTTCTACTCCTTGTTTTAATTTGGGGGGGGAACATCTAACCAATCAAAAAAGCCCAACTCCCCCTTCTCCCAATCCCCCCCATCTTTTTCTCCAGAAGAAAGATGAAAGGAGTAAACACCAATAAAATTATAGTCAACATATCAATATATCTATGTGGTGCTGCAGAGAACACAACAAAGGATCTATTGTGCTATAACAAGACAGAGCCAAAGCATCTGCAAGAATCAAAGGGCATGGGAGGCAAAAATAGTAAAAATAATCTGGAGCGAGCAGCCTGGAGAGATGTGACTTCCATAGTGCTGCTCACCCTCTGCTATAGACTGAAATACACATGGGACTCTAAACCTGACAGAAAAAAAGCTGTAAAGGGACAGTGTACCTGAAGAATATCTTTCCCAAGTTCAAGGATTCAGGAACCCGAGCTATGGACCGGGAAAATGTTATAGATCGAACCCTGCTTATTTGGTAATATTTGTTCTATACATGTGGCAAAGGACACAGAATACTTTGAAAATATTGATTCTATGAAAAGTAGGGTTTGATTTATGCTGAGGGCACAGCTTTAAATTTAACACATAGGAGCCCTGCCTCAGAACAGAGGCTGCATAGGAAACTGTGCACCTTTGGCCAGCACCTCAGACTTTTGGAGCATGGTAGCTCACTCCAGGAGAGACTGATGGAGAGGGAGGAGTAGGCATACAACACTGGCTAAGCTTTCTGTCACTGCAGACCCTCCATCCAGTATTACACTGGTGGAATTTATGGCTGAATCAAGTCTGTATAGTGTGAAATGCTAATGTAACCCAAATACATGAACTATAATCCATAGCCTGGAGGAAGGTCTCTTATCCTCACGTCTGGGAGTGTGCTACTTTTGTACTACTGAGTTGATTTTGCTAGTAAAATAAGGCAGCTACTGCTTCCAGTCTTAGGTTTCCATTGTATACATGCTCCTCTACTGAATTTCATAGGCCCTGGGGTGCCTCATTTTTTTTTAAGGGGGCGTCATGACAATGCTACAAGGTGATACTTCACTGCATATAAATCAAGAAAGCCAAATGCATAATAGAGCTTGATACACTGCATGACTGAAAACCCAGCTGACTTTGGATAGATGAGAGATTGTTTTGACTGAAATAGGCATGAATAGTCCCATAGGCCTAAAAGATTAGAGGATTTATCATACTTCCAAGAAAATGATAGAAGTGGCTAGCTTTCTGGCCCACCTGTTGCGCCCATAGTAAAGAGGGATATAGTTTAATTTTGTTTCAGTTCCTCAGTTACTAGTGAGCTACTTTAGCTCTTAAAGGCCTAGCCTTTAAGTATGGGATCCTAGTGTAGGGTTCTTCTCCCAGGAGAGAAGAATTAGTAAACATATGTGAACCAGCTGGCTTATGAAAACTTTTATAAACTGTTTTAGGGAAAGATGAAGGAAGATGGCTAAAAATGCTAGATTTTTAGGGAAAGGGTTGGGAAGCAAAATCATTAATTTGTCAAATCTCTTCTGTTTTGAGAGATAGTGGTTAATCCTTGATGGTTTTACTCCCTTAGCAAACGTGAAGGTGGGTGCTGGAGAGGTGAAATATGAAGAAAGATGATTCCACAGGCATGCTGATCTGAGCTTGTTAAGCCCATGGATTCTAAAGCTAAGGAGGTTCACAGAGGAAGAGTGGAAAGAGCCTTTTCAAGTTCCAGGGAGCAGGCTGTGAATAACTGGCTTGATGATCGCTCTTGCTAAATTTGGCGACTTGGTCTTTAACCAGACCTCTTGAGTAACTGTCTAGAGGTTCCATCTTTACGGTACCATATTTCTTCGCAGCAGGACCCATTATATGCTAACAGTCACTTGATGAACTGTGGAAAGTTAGAAAAGGCAAAAGACCATTTTCACGGCATGGGCCAGATACAAAAACGGTAAGAGAACCAAGCCAAAAGTGAGAAGTCATGCTTATTGTTCATCTCTACGGCAACACTGGAGTCACAAAGGGCACCATTGTAGAGAGGAAAAGGTTTTAACAGCATTGGGAAGATTTTTGAAGAATTATCTCCCACCTCTAGTAAAATTACGTGTTGATTGACTGTATAGAACTTTTCAGAGTCTCTCTGTATTCTGAGAACAAATATATATATATAGATATACACATACTATTCTGTAGTTTTTCTACCTATCAGACAAAACCTTATTTATTAAAGTGTCTCAGGAGTAAATGGACCTTCACAGAAGTATTGCTAGACTATCAGTGTTGGCCAGTTTCCAATGTGGGTAATTACATTCTGCCATCTAACGTCCCTCACTAGTTTCAAATGGATTTGGTATTCTTCACTATTTCTCCTAAACTAGGAGTTCTCTATTTTATCCATACTGCACTCCCCCCACACACTTTTCCATACTGGGACCACAACTGGACCTGCCTTACATCTAGCCAGGATCTAGCTGGGACCCTCTTCTCCAATTTTGAGATATGGTAAGGAAAGGACTGTTGTGACACCTGATACCTGCTCAAGATCCCTAAATTGAAAACACCTGTCCTAATTGATAGTATGTCTATCATTGCTACCAAGAATGGCTGCAATATTGGATCTGGTTGGTCTTGAAGAGTGGTTGGCCTATGTAATGACTCACTTCAGCCAATAGAACTTCAGCATGCAAATTAGCTGGAGAGAAGGAGTTGTTATCACAATGGCACTGCTTAAGAATGACTTGAGCTACTAACGTGGCTCTAGGAGAATTGGTGTTGACTGAACATCTCCAAAATATTTCTGTAGATATTCATTCAGATAAAATAATTGAATTCCCTTCAGTAGCATTTTAACTCCCAATGTGTTTGCTTTCTGTGAATATTCTATAAACTGAACTCAATGGCAGGAATGCTTGTGGTAACAGTTGTTTTGATCAAATATTGCAGAATATTTGGAGGTCATAAATACTGAATTCATAGTTGTAAATATGATCATTGTATGTCTGCATATTTTCAATTAACTTTGTGAACGGTCTACATCCTTCCTCCAAATATTTCCCTTCACCAACAATACATCATTTGCATCTTATTCAGGATGAATTAGAACCCTTATGCTTCCACTCCTTAGTTGGGCAAAGTGAGAGCAATGAGACTGTGGAACTTGGATTCACTGACAATAGCTAAGCTCACTGATATACTGAGACCACTGCCTATCATGCTGGCCAATATTGTCTCATTGTTTACTTGTTCTCCTCTGTCTGTATCCATCTGTTGTCTCTTGTCTTATACTTATATTATAAACTCTTTGGGGCAGGAGTTATCTTTTGTTCTGTGTTTGTACAATGCTCAGCAGAATTGAGTCCTGGTCCAGGACTGGGCTCTAGGTGCTAGGATAATACAAATAGTAATACATAAATTGAGAAGGCAATGTGCAGCTAATGATCACTATGAAATTAGTGACACTGCAGTAAAATGTCTCCCCTGTTGCCTTTTTCTATCCATGGAACAGGAAGGATGACAAGATGCAACCCTATATCATCAGCTCACTTGTATGAGCTTTCTGAATAATCTCCGATACAAAAATAGTACAGGGTGGGGCAAAGCACTGTTATAAATTTAGTGTTCAGTGAAATTACAGTGAACTAGTGGAAGACATTTTTTTACTTTATTTTCATTTTTTAATAAGAAATGGATTTGTATTCTGAACAGCCAACTTGTTAGGTAATTTGTACATTGGATAACCCATCAGAACACAGGAACCTCAGAATTACCAAACCAGTTCAGATGTGGTCCATCTAGTCCAGTATCTTATCTCTGACACTAGCCACTACCTTTAGATGAAGGGAAAAGAAACCCTGTGATGGACAATGTTGAAATAACCTGCCCTGCCCATAATCCCTTTCAATTAGTGGTTGTCTTATGCCTTGATACTACTACAAATTTTGAAAAATGACAAAGGCCTTTTGCTACTCCATAACTTTACCAAAGTTGGAGAAGATTTGAAAAAGTACAGAGTGAAGAAAGAAGGAAAGAAAGAAAAAGAAAAGGGGAAAAGGATGGGGAAGAAAGTAAATCCTCAGTGTCATTCATTGTGTGGTAAGAAAATAAATAAATAAACATTAAAAAGGAAAATGGGGGAGAAAAGAGAAAAACAAAATTAAAATTTCAGCATCTCAACATTTTTTAATTTTGAATAAAAAAAAACCCAGTTCTCAAAAACTGCACTGAAATGAATATTTTAATTTAAAACAAAATTAAATTATGTTCCCCTCTAGTTCAGCTCTTAAATTTTGCAATGAAAAATTAAAAAAAAAAATTACATTCTGACCATTAAAAAAAAAAAAAAAATTGATGAGATCTCATTTTCAGTCTAAAAATTTTGGCTAGCTCTACGTTCTTCTTATTCATCATCTCTTTAGTTTAAAGAATGACAATCTTTTCGATCTCTCTGCATGCAGAAGTTTCTCTGTGCCTCAAATCTAATCAGCTCTGAAATCATATTTATTCGGACATTTCACACATCATAAAGTAACCTCCAACACAGATGAGTCCTAAGCACATGTCCTACATTTGGTGAGTTCAGGATAAGGGTTTCCCTTACACTGCAAGTAAGGCAAATTCAGGAATATGATGTGTTTTTGTATCCACTAGAAGAGGTAGTCACTTTTCAGTGGCAGCCTAAAATGTATCATTGGCAGAGAATAAAGAGATGTGTATACTGCCGGGTAGGAGATGTGGAAGAAATAACTCCCATAACATGCCATTTTCTTGATTTTAGTGTGTGGGTTTTACTCTGAAACAACCATGCCCAGGCTGTAATGAAACTTTTGTTTATGGGAATCTAGTGTACTATTATCTTTTCCTAGTACGTAATGTATCCATCTCCCAGTGTATGTATTTCAAGTATTTGTTATGATGAATAATACCGGGAGGTATGAATTATATCCCCAACAGCCTCTTTAAAGAGAATTTAAATGAACTCACAATATTATATTAATTACCATGAGAGCAAGGAGCCCATATGCCTTGTAATTTGTACATATGTTCCTGGGTTATTTGTTCTCCCCAAAGTAAGCTTTTCTATTAAAGCTGAATTTTTCGTTTCTTGTACCTATTGCTAATAGTTAGGAGAAATGTGCTATTTCCACTGTTTGAGGATTACCTTCTTAGCTACTAGGAAAGATTTAAGAATCAATTTGAGTGTTCATGCAGTGGAGGGGCTAGATTTTTCTTCCAGCAGGCCTAACAGACAGGTCTGGAGTGTAGGAGGAATTCCTTTATCCAGCATGCTTTTCTTTCTTTCTTTCTTTCTTTCTTTCTTTTTGTTCAGAGCACAGAGACTATGTGGTGGGCGCTTTTGTTCAAAAAAGAAAGAAAGAATTATATACATAAATTGCTGAGTAATGCCATTACTGGAGGGCACTTATCCACTGTTGAACTCTATCCTAACCCCCATTCTCTTCCCACCATTCCTCACTATGGCAAAAGCCTGGTAGAAGAGCTAGGCATTACACCAAGCCTTGAAGAGCAATCACCTCAGATTCCCGATATCGGCTGGGGGAAGTGATTTCAACATATAAAGACCTTCCACTTACATTGCTCTGCAACCAGCCCAGGATGTTTCTATGAACTGTTAACTCCAAGTTCCTCATGTGCCTCATCTGCCATAGCGGCACATGGGGAGAAGGGTGGTTTCTCAGGTAGCCAGGATCCAAATGATGTAGGGATTAATAGATGAGGGACAGCACTTTCAGTTGTATGTTGAAGCAAACAGATGGCCAATGGAATCTTCAGAATATTGTGTAATATGCTCCAAGTGGCTCAGACTACCAAATAACTGGGCAGTTGCATTCTGTACTGTAATTAGTTGAAAATCTACTTTGTGTAGCACCCACTGCAGTAATGTATTCTGGAGCTCTCAAGGCACAGATGACTTTGGCAAAGTCCACATCAGACTGAAATATCTGCATTTGTATTTCCAGGTAATTGGGGGCATTGCTGTCTCCTGAGACTCCTAGAGCAATTGGGGAATCCAAATACCCCTACCTGGTGAATTTGTTGGATAAGGGACAGGTCAGGCACCATTCCTGCCCTATTCCCTAAATGCTTACCCAGTCCTCCAGATGAAATCTGTAGCTTGGCCAGATTGAGCTTTAAACCACTTGCCTTTGTCCAAATCCTGGTATCAACTGGACACTGAAAGAGAAAAACCTGCCCCTTACAGATCCTTGGAGCTTAGGATATATTAGTAAATCTTTCACTGCATCTCCAGTGCTAGTTCTCTAATGGTAAATAAGCTGCAAGTAGACTGGAATAATGAGGGACCATTAAGATCTGTTAAAATTTCAGGACAGAGTCTTGGTTACATTCTGGTCATTTTTATTTGCTCATGCAGTGCAAAGTGAGATGTTTCTGGCTGTAAGTGGCCAGTCTAGAATTTCCATGGCAGAGGGAAACTCCCAATCTGCGTAGCCACCTTAACCCCCACAGTAGAGGGTATGCTGAGAGAGACAGGGGACATATTTGGTGCAGGAAAGGGGACTTGATGGAGCTTTCTCCACTGGCATAAGATCCCTTAGGGGCCTTATACGAATGGCATAAGTTAGAGCAGCCCCCTCGGTTGTTCTAAATCATGGCAGAGTCAGGAAGGTGTAACCAGCTCGCTGGTGCCTACCCCCCCCCCCCCACCGCACTGAGCAGAGCTTGGCCACAGGGGAAAACTGAGCTCCCTATTTCAACCACACTAAATCATATAAATGTGTGAAAGCCACTTGTGCCTGAAATTTCTTTCATGAAAAATACTGAGCAGAAGTTGCATGGCGCCTATCTATAGCGTGTGTCTTTTGTGGATAGGAAAGAGTGGGAAAGACAGTGGCATATTATTCATTCATAGTAGTATACACAGTGATAATGATATACCACATATCCTTTTCTAATGGGGGGAAAGGGGAACAGGGAGGAGAAGTTGGGAAATAATTATATTTATTTATTAGCTCAGAAAATGCTGAGGACGGTGGACAACAGAGGTACATAGTACTCAAGATTTTGGCGATACTTTTCCTAATTGTATAAAAATGGGCTTGCAAGGGGATATGTGATCTTCACAAAACAGCAAGATAGGAACTGATATACTGGATCAGACCACTTGTCCATCTTATGCAGAATCCTATCTCTGAAAGTGGCCTGTACTAGTTGCTTCAGAAGATGATGCAAGAAATGTTGCGAAGAGCTGTGGATTGACTCTCCATAATGGAAGTTTCTACCTGACTCTCATCAGTTAGTGGTTAGTTTATGTTCTAAAGTATGAAGGTCTCTCTTGGATTTTTATCTTATCTAACGTAAGTGTGGATGATCTCATTATCCATATAGCTGCTTATTCTCTATGGATCCTACTAAATTCTTGGCCTCAATGATATGTTGTGGCAATGAGTTCCACAAGAAGAAAAAGTATTTCCTTTTATCTTCTGCATTGCTCTTAACTCTGGGTTGTGATTACAGGGCAGTATCAAACCCTCAGTAAAAAGCCCACAAGTGTCCAGCAACATTATCATCTGGCTCCTTGACTGCACTTCCAGAAGAGTCCAGAAACTCTGAGAGCTGAAGAGTTCACCAACCCCGTTATCCGCAGTATCTTTTGTCTTTTGTTTTTATTAGCTGGGAGATGCACTAGCCTTTTATTTTTAATTTTTAGGGTATTAAAGTGTGGTTGTGTGCATGCATGAGTACCTATAAAGTCCACAATGGATGGCACTAGAAAGAAAGTTCCTCAAGTTTAAATAGCCCTAAAACAAAGTCTCATAAAAATACTCAATGAAGTGTGTACTGTCTTGAGAATCCAAAGAAACTTAAAGATGTCAGCTGCAAACTGCCAAACAAGTGCTGATAAAACTTCTGCTTATCAGAATGTTCTGTTCAGATCTGTATTGTAGTATCTATTTGCAGGGACAGGAGAAGGAAAAGGCCAGCCAGCCACCCCTGAAATCTGAAGGGGAAGCTTTTCAACTAGCTCTGAGGTTATGGTTCAGGCATTAGAAAATAATTTGGTTTCAATATCAAAATATCCAACCAGCTCCTAATTTCACTACCTTTGTTACATTTTTTTAGTTGGGGTTTAAAAGCAGAAGGCCAGACACTTTCTCAGATTACTTGCTAGGATTTATAAGGATTCATTATTTGTTGCAGTAATCTGTTGTTTTGACTAATTTGGTGAGTTAGTGCCGATCCAATATTGCTGCTAACTTACTGATTTGACTTTGATAACATAATCGTATGACTTAATTTTTAGTTTAAGATTCTTAATGGTGGTTTAGTTTTAGCGATATGTTTTCTGATTTTATTTGTTTGCTAATTTTAATTTATAAAACTGATACTGAATCCCAAGTTCCTTGGGGACCTGGGTGGATATTAGCCCGTCAACCTAAAAGCCTTACCAGCTATCTGTAATTAGTCATAGATTCATAGATTCCCAGACCAGAAGTGACCATTGTGATCATCTAGTTCTTTTCTGAACCCTCGCCAATTTATCAATATCCTTCTTTAACTGTCGACACCAGAACTGAACACTGTTCCAGCAGCATTTGCACCACTGCCTAATACAGAAGTAAAATAACTGTCTACTCCTCATTCCACTGTTTATGCATCCAAGGATCGCATTAGCCCTTTTGGCCATGGTGTTGCACTGGAAGATCATGTTCAGCTGATTAGCCACCATGACCTTCAAATCGTTTCCAGAGTCACTGCTTTCCTGGAGTCCCACCATCATGTAACTATGGCCTACATGCTTTGTTCCTAGATGTTTATATTTACAGTTAGCTGTTTTAAAATGCAGATTGTTTGCTTGTGCCCAGTTTACTAAGTGATCCATATTGCTCTGTATCAGTGACTTGTCCTTTTCATTCTTTGCCACTCCCCCAATTTGTGTGTCATCTGCAAACTTCATCAATGATGATTTGATGTTTTCCTTCCAGGTATTCTGCTAGAAGCACACCCTCTTTATGATCATTTCCTGTTTACAATTATATTTTGGAATTTATCAGTTAGTCATCCTTTAACCCATTTAATATGTGCCAGGTTAATTTAGTACTGTACTTGGTTTTTAATCAAAATGTCATGCCATACCAAGTCAAATCTTTTACAGAAGTCGAAGTATATTACATCAACACTATTACCATTTTCAACCAAATTTGTAATCTCATCAAAAAAGATATCAAGTTAGTTTGACAGGATATATTTTCCATAAACCCATGTTTCTTGGCATTAATTATATTACCCTCATTTACTTCCTTATTGATTGAGTCCTGTATTATCCCCTCCATTATCTTTCTTGGGATCAATTTCAGACTGATGGGACTATAACTAGCTGGGTCATCCTGTTTACGTTTCTCAAATCTTGGTGCAACATTAGCTTTCTTCCAGTCTTCTGGAACTTCCCCAGTATTCTAAGACTTATTGAAAATCAATAGTGATTGTTTCTCATAATGGATAGGTAAGAGAGATGAGAGATAAAGCAGTAGTTATATACCTCAGGTTGAAGTGATGACTGATCATTTTGATCATCACTAAAGTTTTCCAAGGTGTGTTTATCTTTTTGTATTTTTGTCATGTGCTTATTTTGTCCTTCCACCATGTGCATTCCTATGCTTTCCTCCTCCACTTTTGTAGATAAGCAGACCATGGGGGTATTTCAGTGGTGGTAGATTTGTTCAATGGCTTTCCTGAAAGATTGGTTGGATTAGGTATGATTTGTCCTATTTCCTGTCAAAGGAAATAGCTGTTATTTTGCAGCAGCTTTTAATAAAGGCTTTCTACGAACTAGTCAACTGTGTTAGATTATATTCTTTTGACAACATCAGTAATGGAAAAGGACACTCTGAAAATAAGGTGAAACAAAAGTTGATTTTATGTAGAGGAATTATTTTGGTTTCCTAGAAAGCAATAAATATATCACCACATGTTGCCATGCATTTACTTCTGAAAATGAAAAAGCAATATAGTTTTGTGCTTTGTAATTTTGCTTGACAATAATAAATTACATTTGCTATTGTTTATTAGAGATTTAAAGAAGACAACCTTTTTAATAAACATAGCCAGGTTCTTTATCTGAAATACTGATAAGAAATATACATCTGAGGCTATCTAATTGTGATCACTATTCTCTCATTAACAGTGGCTTGCAATTTGCCTTTTGGAAATTACTGCCAGTACTGGAAACAATGCTAAAAGGAAATGGTAGTTCCCGATATATTACAATATATGGAATATTTGCTACTATCTACATTTGAAAGAATAATTGAGTATAGGTATTCAAAAATACAGTATCTTTACTTTGAATACATCTGTCACTTTTTCATGGAAATAGTGACTGCATGATCCAAAGAGTCTTAGGCTGTACATTATGGTGTTGTCACACAGCTGAAAACTTACAAACCTTACAAAAAGATTCAGTTACAGTCACTCCATTAATAAAATGTTGTGGGGGACAGAGAAAGGACAGATTTAGGCATGTGTTTAAAGTTAAGCATATGCTTAAGTGTTTTGCTGAACTAGAATCATTCCTGATATTTACGTACAAAGCAAAGAGTTAATTTTGTCTATGGTAAGAATGTGCCAAACTAAGTAAATCCATTGTCCAATAGTCAGTAGCTTTTCTCTCTTCCAGCTGTCTCAAATAGCATTTTTAGCTGTATGAATAAGATGGCTGCAGAGATCTTTATAAAAGTAATCAAAGAAATATCTGGATGTCTTCCTAGAAAATAAATGGTTTGATTGGATTTGGCTGGAAGTTAGAGTCCTGTAACCTCATTTATTAAGGCTGTAGCTTTGTACTAGGAATTTAGTCTGAGTGGACAAACCATTACAAATGGATAAAGGAATCAGATCTATTACATTTTCTCCAGCTTATGTCTGCAATGTCATTTGTTTTAGCCAAGTTTTCAGATGTTTTGATGTAGATCTTCAAAGCCAGCTCAATCTGAATTTCTTTTGCCATGCGTGATAATGAGCATTTTGACATGTGTTCAAATGATTTTACATTCTTTGACTGGACTGTCTAAGGCTGACATTTTTAAGCGAGTTAGGCACCCAGCTTCCACTGAAAGTAAATGGGTGATGGATGCCAAAATGTCTATTGTATTTGCATTTTTTGTATATATTAGGGGTTGCTTTGAGAAGTTCCTATAATGAATTGTACATCCTTGATAACCTTTAAAGGAGTTTTAAGAAATATGACTATTTTGACTACCTCTATTGACTTTATTTATTCCTCATAAATGTTGTGGCAAAATATTTTAATTGGAGACATTGATTTTTTTTTCTGAATTGTCAATTATCCCCCAAACCTGCTAATGGGAAATAAATTCCAGTTTTTACTGCATAGCTGTGAGATTATCAGGTTGGTATCTTTCAGGGTATTTATACATGCAAGAGAATGTTTATCTGAAAGAAGTGTGTGGCTCTCCATAGAGGTTTCAGAAGAAGGTTCCTTGGTAATGTCTTCATGTTGTCACTTTATGTCCCAGATAGTTAAAGAGATCCCTGAAAATGGGTGAATTTCCAGTTTATGTCTTTTTGGACCCAAATAAATCACCCCAGCATTTCCCAAATAGGTAGAATAGCTTCAGACTCTAACCAGTGTTTGTCTGAAGGCAATTAAAAGTGTTTGGTCCTTATTGCCAAGACTCAGTAATAAAGTATAAAATATGGACATGCAAGATTTGCCACCCAAGGTTTGTTGAGCTGATAATGGGCCACGAGGGCTGTTTGCTCCTCAAAATGTGTACACGCGTGTGTGTGCGCATGTGTGTGTGTGATTAAATTATTCCAGTTTTGAAAGAAGCTATGTGGTATAGTAATAGATAGAAATGTCATATGAATAATGTTGATGCTATTGGTCCAACCAATAAAATGAATGATGAGGTATTTAAAATCTACCCAATTTGTTATAATAATAGCACGTCATTCTAGTCACATAAGCCAAGCTTCACTGGTTCTGAGGCTTGTCCCATTCCCCCTTTCTTACAGTAGGGGCACAGGAGACATGTCAGGTGAAGAAGAGTATGCATCAAGGCAGGCAGCAACAGAAATAGGTATGGCAGAGCTCCATTTTGCAATATCTGTGTTCCATCAGTGTAAGGACCATTAAGGATCCTGCACTTAGGTTTGCCAGGACTCTAGATTTCGACCAGAACACCCAGTTGAAAAGGCACCCTGGCAGCACTGACCGGGCTGTTAAAACTCTGGTTGGCAGCGCAGCGGGGCTGAGATAGTTTCCCTGCCTGCCTTGGCTCCACGCAGCTCCCGAAAGCAGCGGCATGTCCCCCCTCTGGCTCCTAGGCGTAGGGGCAGCCAGTAGGCTCCACGCGCTGCCTCCTCCCCAAATGCTAGCTCTGCAGCTCCCATTGGCTGGGAACCATAGCCAATGGGAGCTGTGGGGGTGGTGCCTGCGGACGGGGCAGTGCACAGAGCTGCCTGGCCATGCCTTCGCGTAGGAGCCAGAGGTGGGACATGCTGCTGCTTCCGGGAGCTGCTTGAGGTAAGCACTGCCTGGAGCCTGTACCCCTTCCTGCGCCCCAACCGCCTGCCCCAGCCCTGATCCCCTTCCCGCCCTCTGAACCCCTCAGTGCCAGCCTGGAGCACCATCCTGCACCCAAAACCCCTTATCCCCAGCCCCACTCCACAGCCCACACCCCCATTCAGAGCCCTCACACCCCCACACACCCCAGCCTCCTGCCACAGCCCAGAGCCCTCTCCCTCACGCCAAATGCCTCATCCCCAGCCTGGAGCCCCCTCCTGCACTGCAAACCCCTCATCCCCGGCCCCACTCCTGAGCCCGCACCCCGAGCCAGAGCCCTCACCCCCGCCCGCACCCAAACCCTCTGAGCCAGCCTGGTGAAAATGAGTGAGTGAGTGAGGGTGAGGAGAGTGAGCAACAAAGGGAGGGGGGATGGAGTGAGTGGGGAGCGGGACCTCGGAGAAGGGACGGGGCCCCAGAGGAGGGGTGAGGCATGGGGCCAAGCAAGGGTGTTCCGTTTTGTGTGAGTAGAAAATTGGCCACCCTACCTGCATCAGAGACACAGATAGTAGCTCTGACTCTTGGCTGATCATGAAAATGAGACAAGGGAGCAAATCAGGCCTATTGTCTTCAATGAGACTTAAGCATGGGCTTAAGTGCTTTACTGAATAGGGACAGAATTAGTCACATACTTACTTAAAGTTAAGCACATTTCACTGCTGAAGCAGGGCCATTTACCGGGAACATCAAATGTTAATCTTTTGCCCAAATATTTAAAATCCTTTCCCAATATTTGGAAAAGAAACATATTGAAAAGCGCATCATTCTCAGGATCTGTCTACACTGCAGTCAGAAATCCACGGCTTCCCCCATGCCAGTTGACTCAGGCTTGTGGGGCTCAAGCTCAGGTCAGTGGTGGATTAATAATTTTGCCGCCCCTAGGCCGGGAAATAATTGCCGCCCTGGCCCCACCCCGACTCCGCCCTTTCCCCGCCCCATTCCAACCCCCTCCCCAAAGTCCCCGCCCCAACTCCGCCTCCGCCCTTCCCCTATTGGATCCCTTCCCCAAATCCCTGCCCCCGGCCCCGCCTCTTCCCCCAGCGCGAGGCATTCCCCCTCCTCCCCCCTCCCTCCCTGCCCCGCGAAACAGTTGTTTCACGGCGCAAGCGCTGGGAGGGGAGAGAAACAGGACGCGGCGGCGCGCTTGCAGAGGAGGCGGAGGTGAGCTGGAGCAGGGGGGGAGGGGCGCGGAGGGGATCTTCCGCCCCTGCAAATTTGCCGCCCTAGGCCTAGGCCTTGTTGGCCTAGGCAATAATACGGTGCTGGCTCAGGTGCTGATTAATTGCAGTGTAGGCCTTTGGGCTCAGGCTGCAGCTGGAGCTCTGGGACCGTCCCACATTGCAGGGTCCCAAGGCCCAGGTCCAGCCCAAGCTGTGGATTTTTAATTGTCAAGTGGATTTACCCATAGTTACTGCTTGTCATGAAATGTAGCATTAGGTCTCTTAATGTTTTATTTCAGTCCAGAAGGTTTTGCGTAGTCCTCTAGTCATAACAATTCTCCTGCAGAAACTTCAGTTTCCCACAGGAGTATGAGCAAGTAACCAAATGATAATATTTGCGAATTAAAAAATCTTTAATGTTGTTTGTGTGGCTGAGCGTGAGAGCGTGGGCAAGAGAGCATAAGATATATGCAAATAATCTAAGGCTAAGCTAAACAGAAACAGCCATGGGTGATGAGGATTGCAATAGTGCCTAGGAACCTCAGGCATGGACCAGTACCCCATTTTGCTAGGCACCATACAGACAAAACAAAAAGATGGTTCCTGCCCCAAGGAGCATACAGTCTGCCCAGATCCCCCTTTTTGGCTACAAGTATTTGTTTAATCCAGTTAATTCTTATTGCTGCTTTGGGGCAAGTATTAAGTTCTTGAATCTACATCATAATATTTCTTTTAAAGCCCATAGCTAGCAGAACTTGGAATAAATATCATCACTCGATCGAGTCAAATGCTTTTATAGCATTGGATGAGAGAATTATAAAAGACTTAGCAGACTGAACTGAGTGGATCAGAACAAGTGAATTTGCTTCAGGTGAGTTATTGGACTCTTTATAAAGATTAATGGAGATGTTTAGTGAATCTCTGTTTATTTTGAACCCACGTTCTGTTAGCTGATCACCATTTAACGTAATTAACAGACATGCAAAGAATGTCAGGTGTATGATCAGGGATTGTAATGAGGTCTATGACAATCATTCACACCATTATCAATTTGGGGACAAGTGCTCTCTTAAGATTAATAGAGTGATTCATCCCTGTGAGATCTGATATCCAGCTCTTGTTCTTAAGGTCTCCTGTATTATCCAATACTAAATCAGCATCTTTCCCAAGATCAATGATTTCTTTGTGTCTTCCATGCTCTCCATTCCAACATAGCTGATTTTTTTATTTCTGCTACCTCCATACTTGGCTCCAGTGTGTCAGCGTAGATGGTGATAATGGCCATGTGGCTTTTGCATTTCTCTGTACAATGAAAGATTACCATCTGTGAACTTTTTATTTCTTTGAACATTTCTTCAGTACTGTTGCAATTCACTGCTTGTTTCTATGTAGAGATCCAGAGACCAGGACCCAGATCCTCAAAGGTATTTAGGCACCCACTGGGAGTTAGGCACCTCTATACCTTTGAGGATCTGGGCCCAGGTTGCTTTCTGAATGAGAGAGGGCACTCACTATCATGCGTAAGGGAGATCCATCTTTCTCATTGGAATTCAATATATTTTTTTTACAGAGAAGACTTTAATCTCATTGTCTCTGTGATGCTGGCAGGCCTGATGCCAGCTCCTGCCCAGGCATTAGCTAAGAACTGACAGCCTCATAGCTGGACACCAGACCAGGTCATCTGAATGTTAGTTTTGCTCAAAATAGGTATTAATTTTATAAGAATGTATTCAGTGTTTAGACTCTATGAAATGCTTGTCAGTTTCTGCATGCATTAATCTCACTTGTCATATCTATATCTCATGTCATCAGGTAGGAGTTAAGTGTTTGCTCTGAAACTGTAAACCCCCATAGTCAAGAGGGAAACATTAGCAAGTGTGAAATACTAGTTTACAACAAGAGGTGTTATCTCCTGCCCAACAAAAGAAGGCCCATAAACACCAGACAAACCATTGTGGAACATCAGAGGACAAAGGACTTTGTTGATGGCTTTCATGGAATCATAGAAGATTAGGGTTGGAAGAGACCTCAGGAGGTCATCTAGTACAACCCCCTGCTCAAAGCAGGATCAACACCAACTAAATCATCCCAGCCAGGGCTTTCTCAAGCCGGGCCTTAAAAATCTCTAAGGATGGAGATTCTACCACCTCCCTAGGTAACCCATTCCAGTGCTTCACCACCCTCCTAGTGAAATAGTGTTTCCTAATATCCAACCTAGACTTCCCCGACTGCAACTTGAGACCATTGCTTCTTGTTCTGTCATCTGTCACCACTGAGAACAGCCGAGCTCCATCCTCTTTGGAATCCCCCTTCAGGTAGTTGAAGGCTGCTATCAAATCCCCCCCTCACTCTTCTCTTCTGCAGACTAAACAAGTCCAGTTCCCTCAGCCTGTCGTCCTAAGTCACGTGTCCCAGCCCCCCGATCATTTTCATTGCCCCCCTGCTGGACTCTCAACCAATTTGTTCACATTCTTTCTGTAGTGGGAGGCCCAAAACAGGATGCAAGTATCTTGCATCTGAAGAAATGAGGTTCTTACCCACGAAAGCTTTTGTTCCCAATACTTCTGTTAGTCTTAAAGGTGCCACAGGACCCTCTGTTGCTTTTTACAGATTCAGAATAACACGGCTACCCCTCTGATAATGATATAAGTGTCTGCCTCAGAGCACATTGAAGTCACTAAAAAGATGTCCATCAACTTCAGAAGACTTTGGATCAGGCCCTAAATCAGTGGTTCTCAAAGCCGGTCCACCGCTTGTTTGGGGAAAGCCCGCAGCGGGCCGGGCTGGTTTTTTTACCTGCCGCGTGGGAAGCGGCATGAGCCGCTGCTTCCCACAGCCCCCATTGGCCTGGAGCGGCGAACCACGGCCAGTGGGAGCCGCGATCGGCCGAACCTGCAGACATGGCAGGTAAACAAACCGGCCCGGCCCGCCAGGGGCTTTCCCCAAACAAGCGGCGCACCGGCTTTGAGAACCACTGCCCTAAATGCATCTACAGAGCATCTACAGTTCGCATGTGCTCCATGCATGCCTTCTCCCAAATATTAATATTTTAAAGAGGAAAAACCCAAGATGACTCTTTGGAATTTATGTTGAGATCTTAAATGGTTATTAGTCATTTCCCTACCCCTGGGAATTAAGTTGGCTTCTATTTAGGTGACAGGAAGTAATTTTAGATTGATGTTGGTTTTCTTCCCCAAAGTGGGTGTAGGATATTTGCTTTGGAGTGTCTTTGCCCTTTCCTGGCATAATCAAAATTATACAAATGTGCAGGATTAAGAAGAGAGAGCTATTATGCAGTTACTTCAGTCATGGTGATCATATGTCCTGCTTCTGGTCCAACATGATTATGTGACAAAAATGCAGATAAAATGTTTACAAACTCATCAGATGACCACAGGTTTAAGTTTCATCTGGCAACAGCAAAAAGTAGGTATGAAGTAGAATGTATAGCAGAGTATAGTGCAAGCTCCCATGTACTGTAGCATTATTGCAATGTTTTTCTCCAAAAATCAGCTTTCCATAGATTATTTTCCTGTATATTTGCTAATGGTCACTACTGATTTAAAAACATGCTGGCCACAAATACGAAACTATCACAAGAATGAAAGTGCTCTCGCTATTTCAAAAGGAAAGCATGTCTGCCTCTACATGAGGATATCATTAAACATCTCGATCAAAGAATATTTAATGTATTTAAATTTTTAGTTTCCTCTTGTGCTATATTGAGTGAAGAGAAGTAATAAGGAAACATAAATCTGTAAAAGATGCCAAATGGAAAACATTATTTCTATTTCTCCCAATTAAACAAGCTTCATAAGTAAACAGTCCTAAACTTGATTGTGACCTTTCCCCAGTCGAGATGAATATGCTTATAAGAACTGCCACAATAAACGTATTTAATACTCTCTGTGGTCTTATTACATAAAACTTTAATGAATAATTTGTCAGCACTAGACATAAATCTCTCCATTGATGCATATCTTAATCTTTTTCATAATTTGCAGGTCAGAATCTGTTACGCTTATTGCAAAAAATGTATCTGAGCAATATTAAAGACACCAAGTTCAGACAGGTTTATTGCAAACATCTACATTCATTCACATAGGACATATTTCATTATCAGAAAAAATAACATATATGCAATAGCAGATTCAAATTGCACCTCTTCTTTCATTACCCTGCTGCAGTATAAGATTTCTCAGCCTGCATTTAATTTATTGTAGCTTCTCTTTATGCAAAGAATGCATCTATTTTAAAAAATCTATATATTAAACTACATTGAGAGTTCATACTGGGAAAGAGGTTATTAAAATCTGATTTATGTTTGGGTACCTAAGTAAGTCAACTAATTGTGAAATAGTTAGCAAAAAACCTAATTTCTCTTGCCGGTTTTATCATTTTAATTTAAATAAAGGTATATTTGCCTATATTTTGAGCCTTCGCAGAAGTATTCCACGCGTTTCTTTTAAACTCTTTGTTTTTCTGATTTTTTCTGTTTCTTGTTCAATGTTCTTTTTTAAAATAGGTTGAAATTAGCAGTGGCCTAGGAATTGCTAGGTTATTTTACCGATGCTCTTGCACCAATTAATTTTACTCACAAGTTTTCAGTTAAACTTCTAGTGGTAGGACATAGAACTCCTGTATACTAATCTAGAATTTCCAACTCCCCATCACCAAAAGCTTTTTCAAAGCAAAACAAAAAGAAAACAAAAAATGTAAACAAAGCAAAACAAAAACATAAACAAAGACTGGTGCATAAATACTTAGTACATTATGATAACAATATTAGGAATACTGTTAATTTCAGTCTATTTAAGGAAAAATCATTGCCTTCTTTTTAAAAAAAGCACAACAAACTTATGAAGTGGGATTTCAGATGGCAGGAAGGATCCATTATCAATCTCTTAGCCAAATTCCAATTTGGATAAGTACATGCTGCCTGCCAAAATTCCCCTTGCAGTTGCAGCGGGGTATGGCACTGAGTGTTTACTGTGCTGTATTTAACAGCTGTCAGCTTCTATGCAAGAAGGATAGCTACTTCACTCCACATGTTCAGCTGGTATAAACTGTCGTAGCTTCATTAACTTCAGCAGAACTATGGTGATTTACAGACGTTGAGTATCTGCCCCTTTATGTCCAAATGAAATCCCAGAAACTACTGTGCAGGCCAGGGGGGCATAATGGCTTATATACACAATAACCACAATAACTCACAATAGGCATGCCGTGACTTTTGTCCTTAATGTTTATTTATTTGTTCATGTAATCACACTGCAGGCCCATTCACTACTGCCATTTTCCCATGTGCCTCACAGGATCATCTTTTTGCAAAACTAGACCACTGGAATGTGTAAATATTTCAATATTTCATTTCTTATACAGAAACCGGAGCAGCGTGGTTTGGAGTAGACTAATGTCGATTCAGTGTTGTTGTAGCCATTTTAGTCCCAGGATATTAGAGAGACAAGGTGGGTGAGGTAATATTTTTTATTGGACCAACTTCTGTTGGTGAGAGAGACAAACTTTCGAGCTTACGCAGAGCTCTTCTTCAGCTCTGGGAAACTTATTCAGAGTGTCATAGAATTACAAGGTGGAACAGATTGTTTAGCATAAGTAGTTAACACTTATTTCAAGGTACCATTGAAGGTGAAGTGGCCTGTTAACACCCATCCAGTCACAGGTGTAGGGTGACCAGATGTTCCGATTTTATAGGGACAGTCCCGATTTTTGGGTCTTTTTCTTATATAGGCTCCTATCACCCCCCACCTCTGTCCCGATTTTTCACACTTGCTATCTGATCACCCTACACAGGTGGGAACAGCTGGGAGGATAGGGGGGTTGTTAGTGAGTTATAGATTGTTGTAATAAGCCATAAATCCAGTGCCTCTATTCAGTCCATGATTTTTAGTGTCTAGCAAAGTTATGAATTTAAGCTCCCAGGCTCGTCTTTTGAAAATGTTGTGCAGGTTTCCTTTGAGGATAAGGATTAATAGGCCAGACATAGAGTGAGCACTTTGTGAAAAAGTGTTCACGGTGTTACTGTCTTTTATTATTTTTTCTGTGCAGGTTCATTTGAGAGCATAGTGATTGTCTGATTCCACCCACACAGTTGGTATTGGTGCATTTAGTGCACTGGATGAGGTACACCACATGTTGTGACAGGACCCAGGAGTGTTAATCACTGTAGCAGTGGAGATATGTCTGCAGGTTTTGCATCTTTTGTTCTGGCAGGGTCTGGTGCTTGGAGTAGTGGTGGTGGGGTAGGGGGTGAGGGAGGAGGAAGAGGAGGGGGTTGTTTGAAGGCCATAAGAGAGGGTTCAGGAAAGGTTTCTTTGAATGACCATAAACAAAGAGTACATACTAAAGTAGTAAAGAAGAAAGTCCAACTGTAAACCTTACTTTGATGTTTAAGCCATTAATGTGATTTTATGTTTATTTATAGTGAATCACAGAGCACCCTTAGGTATGAAGTGTGGCACATTGAGAACCTAAGTGTCACCAGATACATGAAAAATATGCCACAGCATGTTTTCCCCCTTCCTCTAGCAATGGTAAACAGGGAAGGAAGTCAAAGAAGTCTTTCTGCTATCCCACATTATGAGGCTGTAGAACCTATCACAGACCCTATGTCTCTGAAGCAGGACAGCTCCTTTGCTTTCTGGAGATGCTCAATGATGAGGAAGAAATTCCTCTACCCTAAGTCTTTTTTATTCCTCTGTAATTGAGTCTTTTTTATTCATCTAGTCAACTCTTTTTGACCTTCTAGTTTGTTGCATCTTTGTCCCTGCTGCTCCTTTTGCTATCTCTTATTTATTCTGCTGGGATCAGGCTACCTGGTGCTGCATTGTGCTTGATAGACACTGGATCTAGTAGTAAGATGTAATGGAAACAGAGTGAAATCTAGTGTCCCATCTCTTGATGTTGGGGATTTTTGCTACTGTCAGTTGCCGATGGGCCACGTTATCAAAGGCAGTCCCATCATCCCATCCCTTCCATAGGTCATCCAGATCTTCTTGTGTGATATTCTGGTCCTCCTCCATATTGGCTATACCCCTTCCAAGTTTGTGTCATCCACAAATTTTAGTAGCACCCTCCCACTTTTTGTGTCAAGGTCAGTAATAAAAATGTTAAATAAGATTGGTCTTCACTTTTCTATATGAGCCGTTGTAGTCTCCCCTTAGACCAGTTCCTAGTTCACTTTTCAATTCTCATATTAATCACCATCTTCTCTAATTTAACTAATAATTTCCCATGTGGAACTGTATCAAATGCCTTACTGAAATCCAGGTAGACTAGATATACTGTATTTTCTTTGTCTAAAAAATCAGTTATCTTCTCAAAGAAGGAGATTAGGTTGGTCTGGCATGATCTACCTTTTGTAAAACCATGTTGTATTTTATCCCAATTACCATTCACTTCTATGTCCTTAACTACTTTCTCTTTCAAAATTTATTCGAAGACCTTGTATACATTTGAGGTTAAACTAAAGGCCTGTAGTTTCCTGGATATCACGTTTTTTTCCCCTGAATCACTCGAACCAAGGTTGTCCTCCAATAGGCAGCAGGTTTAAAACAAACAAAAGGAAATATTTCTTCACACAACACACAGTCAATCTGTGGTATTTTTGCCAGAGGATGTTGTGAAGGCCAAGAAGGCAGTAGAATGTCTGTGCCTAATCAGGTAAAGAATGTAAGCAAAGCCAAACAGCAAAAATTAAGATGCTTGTAATGTGCGGAACCTAGGTAACAAAATGGAGGAACTAGAGCTACTGGTGCAGGAAGTGAAACCAGATATTATAGGGATAACAGAAACATGGAGGAATAGTAGTCGTGACTGGAGTACAGGTATTGAAGGGTATGTGTTGTTTAGGAAAGACAGAAATAAAGGCAAAGGTGGTGGAGTAGCATTGTATATCAATGATGAGGTAGACTGTAAAGAAATAAGAAGTGATGGAATGGATAAGACAGAGTCTATCTGGGCAAAAATCACATTTGGGAAGAAAGCTACTAGAGCGTCCCCTGGGATAGTGCTTGGGGTGTGCTATAGACCACCGAGATCTGATTTGGATATGGATAGAGACCTCTTTAATGTTTTTAATGAAGTAAATGCTAATGAGAATTGTGTGATCATGGGATACTTTAACTTCCCAGATATAGACTGGAGGACAAGTGCTAGTAATAATAATCAGGCTCAGATTTTCCTGGATGTGATAGCTGATGGATTCCTTCACCAAGTAGTTGCTGAACCAACAAGAGGGGATGCCATTTTAGATTTGGTTTTGGTGAGTAGTGAGGACCTCATAGAAGAAATGATTGTAGGGGACAACCTTGGTTCGAGTGATCATGAGCTAATTCAGTTCAAACTAAATGTAAGGATAAACAAAAATAGATTTGTGACTAGGGTTTTTGATTTCAAAAGGGCTAACTTCAAAAAATTAAGGAAATTAGTTAGGGAAGTGGATTGGACTGAAGAACTTGTGGATCTAAAGGTGGATGAGGCCTGGAATTAAAAATCAGTGTTGGAAGGGACTTCAGGAGGTCATCTAGTCGACCCCCCTGCTCAAAGCAGGACCAATCCCCAGACAGATTTTTACCCCAGATCCCTAAGTGGCCCTCTCAAGGATTGAACTCACAACCCTGGGTTTAGCAAGCCAATGCTCAAAGTTGCAGAAACTATCAGAAGTCTACATCCCAAGAAAGGGGGAAAAAATCATAGGCAGGAATTGTAGACCAAGCTGGATGAGCAAGTATCTCAGAGGTGAATAAGAAAAAGCAGAAACCATACAAGGAGTGGAAGATGGGAGGGATCAGCAAGGAAAGCTACCTTATTGAGGTCAGAACATGTAGGGATAAAGTGAAAAAGGCCAAAAGCCATGTAGAGTTGGACCTTGCAAAGGGAATTAAAACCAATAGTAAAAGGTTCTATAGCCATACAAATAAGAAGAAAACAAAGAAAGAAGAAGTGGGACCGCTAAACACTGAGGATGGAGTGGAGGTTAAGGATAATCTAGGCATGGCCCAATATCTAAACAGATACTTTGCCTCAGTCTTTAATGAGGCTAATGAGGAGCTTAGGGATAATGGGGCCCAGATAATCTTCATCCAAGAATATTAAAGGAACTGGCACATGAAATTGCAAGCCCATTAGCAAGAATGTTTAATGAATCTGTAAACTCAGGGGTTGTACCGCATGACTGGAGAATTGCTAACATAGTTCCTATTTTTAAGAAAGGGAAAAAAAGTGATCCGGGTAACTACAGGCCTGTTAGTTTGACATCTGTAGTATGTAAGGTCTTGGAAAAAAATTTGAAGGAGAAAGTAGTTAAGGACATTGAGGTCAATGATATATGGGACAAAATACAATGTGGTTTTACAAAAAGTAGATCATGCCAAACCAACCTGATCTCCTCCTTTGAGAAGGTAACAGATTTTTTAGACAAGAAAATGTAGTGGATCTAATTTACCTTGATTTCAGTAAGGCATTTGATACGGTTCCACATGGGGAATTATTAGCTAAATTGGAAAAGATGGGGATCAATATGAAAACTGAAAGGTGGATAAGGAACTGGTTAAAGGGGAGACTACAACGGGTCATATTGAAAGGTGAACTGTCAGGCTGGAGGGAGGTGACTAGTGGAGTTCCTTAGGGATCGGTTTTGGGACCAATCTTATTTAATCTTTTTATTACTGACCTTGGCACAAAAAGTGGGAATGTGCTAATAAAGTTTGTGAATGACACAAAGCTGGGAGGTATTGCCAGTACAGAGAAGGACCAGGATATCATACAGGAAGATCTGAATGACCTTGTGAACTGGAGTAAAATAGGATGAAATTTAATAATGAAAAGTGCAAGGTCATGCATTTAGGGATTAATAACAAGAATTTTTGTTATAAGCTGGGGACACATCAGTTGGAAGTAACAGAGGAGGAGAAGGACCTCGGAGTATTGGTTGATCACAGGATGACTATGAGTTGCCAATGTGATATGGCCATGAAAAAAGCTAATGCGGTCTTGGGATGCATCAGGCGAGGTATTTCCAGTAGAGATAAGGAGGTGTTAGTACCGTTATTCAAGGCACTGGTGAGACCTCATCTGGAATACTGTGTGCAGTTCTGGTCTCCCATGTTTAAGAAGGATGAATTCAAACTGGAACAGGTACAGAGAAGGGCTACTAGGATGATCTGAGGAATGGAAAACCTGAATTATGAAAGAAGACTCAAAGAGCTCGGCTTGTTTAGCCTAACCAAAAGAAGGCTGAAGGGAGATATGATTGCTCTCTATAAATATATCAGAGGGATAAATACCAGGGAGGGAGAGGAATTATTTAAGATCAGTACCAATGTGGACACAAGAACAAATGGATATAAACTGGCTATTGGGAAGTTTAGACTTGAAATTAGACGTAGGTTTCTAACCATCAGAGGAATGAAGTTCTGGAACAGCCTTCCAAGGGGAGCAGTGGAGGCAAAAGACATATCTGGCTTCAAGACTAAGCTTGATAAATTTATGGAGGGTATGATGGGATAGCCTAATTTTAGCAATTAATTGATCTTTGACTATAAGTGGTAAGTATGCCCAATGGCCTGTGATGGGTTATTAGATAGGGTGGGATCTGAGTTACTACAGAGAATTCTTTCCTGGGTGTCTGTCTGGTGAGTCTTGCCCACATGCTCAGGGTTTAGCTGATTGCCATATTTGGGGTCGGGAAGGAATTTTCCTCCAGGGCAGATTGGCAGAGGCCCTGTGTTTTTTCACCTTCCTCTGCAGCACGGGGCATGGGTCACTTGCCCATACTGGGCTAGAT
Source organism: Terrapene triunguis (assembly GCF_002925995.2). NCBI lineage: Eukaryota > Metazoa > Chordata > Testudines > Emydidae > Terrapene > Terrapene triunguis. The sequence continues at coordinate 67,018,295 of NW_020664393.1, read as the reverse complement.
GGACCTTTGGTCTGACCCAGTATGGCTGTTCATATGTTCTTCTATGAGGTCCTCCCTACTCACCAATACCAACCTAAAATGGCACCACCTCTTGTTGGTTCAGCAACTATTTGGTGAAAAATCTGTCAGATGTCACATCCAGGAAAATCTGCGTCCTACTATTATTAGTAGCACTTCTCCTCGAATCTATATCTGGGAAGTTAAAGTCCCCAATAATCACATAGTTCCAAGTAGTATTTATTTCATTATTTCTATCCATATCCAAATTGGATCTGATGGTCTATAGCACACCCAAGCATTATATAATGGGAATCTCTGGTAGCTTTCTTCTCCAAAGTGATTTTGGCCTAAACAGACTCTGTCTTATCCATTCCATCACTTCTAATTTCTTTACAGTCTACCTCATTATTAATATACAATGCAACTCTGCCACCTTTGCCTTTATTTTTGTCTTTCCTGAATAGCATACCTTTCAATGCCAGTACTCCAGTCATGACTAGTATTCCAGCATCTTTCTCTTATCCCTATAATATCTGGCTTCACTTCTTGCACCAGTAGTTCTAGTTCCTCCGTTTTGTTACCCAGGCTCCTTGATTGCTTTTGTCTCTGGATCTGTCATTAGCATTATGTGTCTACCCACTTGAAGAAGGAGGGAGGAGGCCCTATCAATAGTTGTCTAACAGTTTACACTTAATGGTGATTAACAATCAATGCCAGAGAGAATAGCTTTAATGGGTCCAGCTTGCTCTGATGGGGAGCACCCTAACCAGTCTCAACAAAAGGGAACTAGACTGAGATACCCAAAGACACAGTAGGATCTGTTCTGGCTAGACGAATGAAAATTGATTTAGTTCTGTTCTGGTAACTTAAGAGGCAAATTTATCTATCTTAGGTTGTAGTGAAGATGAGTAGAAGAGTAAATGAGACTAAATATAGGATGGCTGGATAAGTAGCCTATAAACAGCAGGCTGCTTTTTAAAAAACTGTTCCCATCTGCTAAATAAAAATACTTTGTTTTAAGAAAAGAGTTGTTCATTCTCAGTGGTCACAGGTTCCTCAATGGAAGAAATGCAGATGCCCAAAACTCTTACGGACCTGAGGGGGAGAAGCACCTGATATATACAGGGCAGTGCACCAGGGCCCAGTGTAAGAGTGGCAGAATCATGAGATTCCACCCTGAGAATGGAAAAGCCACAAGACCCAATATCTGAGGTGTGAACTCAGTGAAAAATTTCACACCCTGTGCGACATAATTAGGTCGACCTAATCCCCACCATAGATGCAGGTAGATAGCCAAAAAAATGCTTCCACCAACCAAGTTAGTCCCTCTCAAAGAGGTGCACTTACTACAGTGACAGAAAACCCCCTTTCATAGCTGTAGCAAGTTTATACACTACAGTGCTACAGCAGTGTAGCCACAATGTTACAGCTGTGCCACTGTAGCACTTGCAGCGTAGACATACCCTCAGAGACCAGAAAGAGAACTGAGGCCTAGCTAGTCCCAAAAACCATGACAAGGTGTTTCTCATAACTCTTCCCCATAAAGCAGCAAGGCTGTAATGAGGTAAGAGGCTGAAAGGACTGGCAATTAGTATTCCATAGGTGAAGTAAATTGTGTAACTCTTTTAAAATTATGACTATAAAACCATAGGACCAAATCCTCAGCTGGTGTAAATCAGTGTAGCTGATGCTGATTTATGTCAGTTGAGGATATGTTAAAAGAACATTAAGTTTGCACAGTCAAGCGCTCAAAAATTAAGAAATGCCAGAATTAAAGTTGGCTGTGCAACCTTTAATTGGTCCCCTTGTGCTGCATATATGTTATGATACAGTCTTTAATTACATGATCCCATATTATTCTTTTCCATAGGGCCCCTGCCTCATTCAGTGCATGGGGTGGATGGTATTTACTGAATAGGTAGCTGGTCTTAATTTCAGAGATTTTTATGTTCAGAAAGGACCATTAGATTATCTAGTCTGAAATCCTGTATAATACAGACTTCAGAATGTTAACCAGTTACTCCTGCCTGGAGCCCAATAATGTATTTGAATAAAACATGTCTTTCAGAAAAGCCTCCAGCCTTGTTTTAAACACTTCAAGAGGTGGAGATGTCACATTTTCAGGGTTAACTTCACCATTGACCCCTCTCCTGATCTTCCTTGAAGGCACCCACTTACAGGTTTCGGGCTTCTTAGCCATCCCCTCTCTCAGCTGGAGACCTGTGTCTCTCTCCCTCCAGACCAGGGGCTTAGGTTTGCAGCCCCTCTGCAGTTCACTATGTTTTCCCCATTAGATCTGATCAGGGTCTATCACCTATGGTTAACCTTTCTCCAGGGGCTACAACAGTGTGTACTAGTTACCAACCAGCCTTCACAAATCAGAAAACATTTATTCTTAGAGGAAAATATTACAGAGAAAACATGTATAAAAATAAAAGTAAGCATTCTTATACATTTGCGAAAAGCTTACCAGAGGTCACCCATCAGTCTTATGGGGCCGTCGTAGGCCAAAGTCTTTCCAACCGTTCCACAGGAATTGAATCAAAAGAAGGCCATAGATCTGTTTAAACCCAGTCTTTTCTATTCCAAAAGCCCTTTCTTTCTTTGTCTGTGGTCTCTAGAAAACCCAGTTTGAACCCCCTCTGGAGTTGTTTACAATTTCAGCGACTAGCTTTGATCAGCCCCCATTATTTTTAGTTCTCGAAGGAGCTTAGTAACCCCCTCGCCCCCAGAGTTACATATAGTCCCTGGACCACAATGATACACAAACCATTCATAAACTTCAGACAAACAACATGATCTCTGAAGACACTGCATGTGGTTGAGATATCTGTCACCAGACAGTCCATCATTTCCCTTGGTAGTTTGTTCCAAATGGTTAATAAACCTCACTGATAAAAATGTATGCCTTCTTTCTCATTTGAATTTGTCTGGCTTTGACCTCCAGACAGTTCAATATATTTTTTTTAATCCACATTATTCAATCCGTGGCCCCATGCACTATTGAATGCACACCATCCAAATTCTGTGCCCAATACGGAATTATGAATTTTCTTTTGGGTGCTGTCATCATAATATCTTAGTATTTTATGAACGTGAATGCATTTATGCATTCTTAACACCAGGGTAGGTGGTATTATCATCCCATTTTAGACATGAGATACTGAGGCACAGAGATTAAAGCCAATATTGACAATTGTCAACTAATTTTGGGTGTCCAATCTGAGAAGTTTAGGCCTGATTTTTAGAGAATTTAGCATTTCTATAGCACTCCTGCCCACATCCACCCGGCTTTACACACACTCCTTTCCTACCCTCTCCACAGATCCTACTCTTCTCCCTACCTCCTATCCTCCCTCATCCCCAGTTCCTGTCCCTGTCATAGAATCATAAACTATCAGGGTTAGAAGGGACCTCAGGAGGTCATCTAGTCCAACCCCCTGCTCAAAGCAGGACCAATTCCCAACTAAATCATCCCAGCCAGGGCTTTCTCAAGCCTGACCTTAAAAACCTCTACGGAAGGAGATTCCACCACCTCCCGAGGTAACCCATTCCAGTGCTTCATTCCAGTGAAAAAGTTTTTCCTAATATCCAACCTAAACCTCCCCCACTGCAACTTGAGACCATTATTCCTTGTTCTGTCCTCTGATATCACTGAGAACAGTCTAGATCCATCCTCTTTGGAAAACCCTTTCAGGTAGTTGAAAGCAGCTATCAAATCACTGCTCATTCTTCTCTTCTGGAGACTGAAGAATCCCAGTTCCCTCAGCCTCTCCTCATAAATCATGTTCTCCAGCCCCCTAATCATTTTTTGTTGCCCTCCGCTGGACTCTTTCCAATTTTTCCACATCTTTCTTGTACTGTGGGGCCCAAAACTGGACACGGTACTCCAGATGAGGCTGCACCAATGTTGAATAGAGGGGAATGATCACGTCCCTCGATCTGCTGTCAATGCCTCTACTTATACAGCCCAAAATGCCGTTAGCCTTCTTGGTAACAAGGGCACACTGTTGACTCATATCCAGCTTTTCGTCCACTGTAACCCCTAGGTCCTTTTCTGCAGAACTGCTGCCTAGCCATTCGGTCCCTAGTCTGTATCAGTGCATGGGATTCTTCCGTCCTAAGTGCAGGACTCTGCACTTGTCCTTGTTGAACCTCATCAGGTTTCTTTTGGCCCAATCCTCTAATTTGTCTAGGTCCCTCTTTATCCTATCCCTACCCTCCAGTGTATCTACCACGCCTCCCAGTTTAGCGTCATCTGCAAACTTGCTGAGAGTGCAGTCCACGCCATCCTCCTGATCATTAATGAAGATATTGAACAAAACCGGCCCCAGGACAGATCCTTGGGGCACTCTGCTTGATATCAGCTGCCAACTAGACATGGAGCCATTGATCACTACCCGTTGAGCCCGATGATCTAGCCAGCTTTCTATCCACCTTATAGTCCATTCATCCAGCCCATACTTCTTTAACTTGCCAGCAAGAATACTGTGGGAGACCGAATCAAAAGCTTTGCTAAAATCAAGGAATAACACATCCACTGCTTTTCCCTCATCCACAGACACAGTTATCTCCTCATAGAAGGCAATTAGGTTAGTCAGGCATGACTTGCCCTTGGTGAATCCATGCTGACTGTTCCTGATCACTTTCCTCTCCTCTAAGTGCTTCAGAATTGATTCCTTGAGGACCTGCTCTATGATTTTTCCAGGGACTGAGGTGAGGCTGACTGGCCTATAGTTCCCCAGATCCTCCTTCTTCCCTTTTTTAAAGATGGGCACTACATTAGCCTTTTTCCAGTCATCCGGGACTTTCCCCGATCGCCATGATTTTTCAAAGATAATGGCCAATGGCTCTGCAATCACATCCGCCAAGTCCTTTAGGACCCTCGGATGCAGCGTATCTGGCCCTCAATGGATTTGTGCTCATCCAGCTCATCCATTCTAAATAGTCCCGAACCACTTCTTTCTCCACAAAGGGCTGGTCACCTCCTCCCCATGCTGTGCTGCCCAGTGCAGCAGTCTGGAAGCTGACCTTATTCGTGACCTTGTTCGATCTAGTTCTCCTCTACCATCTGGTCCTGCTCTCATCCCCTTTGTTTCTATTCTCCCTGTTTTCTACCCCATCTCCTGCCCCATGGCCTCCTCTCAGCTCCTGCTCCTTACTCTTTTCCCCCTTTAAGCCCCTGTTCCTGTGCCCCTGCCCTGCATCTACTCCCACCCTCGCTCCATTACTCGCCTCTCTGCATTTGAACAAGACTGATTTCTCCTTATCTTTCTCACTGTCAGTTATGACATCAGAGACCAGTAGCACTGACAACACAAGAAACATTTTCCCTGCTATCTGTTCTGGTGCTATCAGTTCTGGCACACAGTGCTCCCTGCAGCCAAGATTGGGGGAGGAGGGTGTAACAATTGCAGGGGAAACCCTCCTTAGCCCCTATTGCCCCAGGAGGGAACATGATCAATTGTTCTGTGGGGATGGTGACTGTACACTGTAGTTGCACATAGGGGCTGTGAAGGGCTGGAGCATGCTCACTGCAGATGGAATCTTCAGAGAATTTAGCTGCCAAATTCCAACAGGTCTTTACTGCGCATGAGATTTTTCAGAGGCCTGGTCTACACTACGACTTTAATTCGGATTTAGCTGCGTTAATCCGAATTAACCCTTCACCCGTCCACACTACAGAGCCAGTTAATTCGAATTAAAGGGCACTTAAAATCGATTTCTGTACTCCACCTCGACGAACGGAGTAGCGCCTAAATCGATTTTGTTAATTCGAATTAGGGTTAGTGTGGCCGCACACCACCGAATTACTGTGGTTAAATTAATGGGGTAGTGTGGCCGCACACCACCGAATTAATGTGGTTAAAAACCGAATTAATGTGCTTAGTGTGGCCGCGCACAATCGAATTTATACAACCTGTTTCCCAAATTCGAATTATCTAAATTCGGATTAATCCTGTAGTGTAGACATACCCAGAGACATATAACCTGGGCAAAAGGCACATCCCTGATACCAGGGTGAGCCTTTCCCCCATCCTCACCAAATTTCAATTCTCTGCTCCAAAGAAAGGAAGCATTGGACACTTTCAACAAAATAATTATAAGGGTTTTTTTATTTATTTGTCTTGTTTTAACATGGGAAAATCTATATATTTTGTCCGAACTTTGGTCTGACTCATTTCAGCTGGAATTTAAAAGGTGGTGGGAGGGCGGAAAGCTTAAGGTAGACACCTGGCATGGGAAATTTCAGCCCAAGTAGTTATAGAAAAGAGCATTGCACAATGGCCCTGATTCAGGAAAGCACTTAACTTGAAGCACTAGTTTAAATTGCATTGACATCTATGGGATTTAAGCATATGCACACTAGTTTTCTGAATAGATATGGTTTCCTCAGTGCAGCATGAGAAAGAAAATGTTCCAAACATTAATATAAGTCTGTGCATTAAGGTTATTTGTTAGGTTACTACAACTCTTAGCATTATTAGATTTCCATTATACTCTCAACGTGGTTGTCAGATCAAGGAAATCTAACTAAGGAAGGTACAGTAAATCAAACATAAATATAAGGAAAAAACCTCTGTCTTCACCTCCCTGGCAGTATAATCAAAACGCTTCTCGGAGCAACTAAGATGGCAAAGTCCTCTGTAGTATTTATCTTCATATTTGTTTCAAGTCCTGGTCTTCACTTTTCAGAGCATGCTCTTGACTCCCGTCACATAAATCATAGAAATTGAAACTGGATAATATGCACAAGCAGTTTCTTATGACATTTCCAGCACACAGTCTTCATTATGCTTCTTCATTTTAAATAAAAATTAACTACGCTTGGAGCTGTGCAATGATGTTGATACATTATGCACATGAAAAAAAAGACTAATCTTTCAAGCACACACATCTATTTGGGATAGTGCTGGCTATCTGCAAAAAGACAGAATGGGGATATTAATGCAAAACTGGCTTTTATTTTTGTCAGGTGCTAGGGAAAGTAGCTGAGTGGATAATGGTGTTAGTGGATGGTCTTTCAAATGTATATGGCTTATTTATTTATTTTTTAAGATGTGGAATGGTTCTATTTGTTCATATTTCATTTGTTTTTCTATTTAGGTTTAAAGTACTCATAACATAAGTATAGGGCTAAAATTGTTCAGATACATTAGCCTGTTAAATTAGGGAGTCTCTATAAAAATAAGAACTAACTGAATCATTTATTTGTTAGTTATTACAGTTATGATTCTCAGAGGTTTAAAGTGGGCTGGTGGCCCTGTACAAACAAGGGAAACAATAGACCCTTTGCGAAAAACTCAAACCTAACTTTTAACGGTTAGCAACATTTGAATTATTTTCTTTTTTTCCCCTTTTGCCCTTCATGGTTCAAGCAGGGGCTAAAATGGAAGTAGTGAAATGTCATATGAGAAAGTCCGTTCTCGTCTTGTGGCATATTCTGCTGATCTGGAAGGAGGAAATAACAGAGATCTTGTAAGAGAGACTTTTCTCACATGATTTCCAACCTCAAGATGTTGATTAAAAGCCATACTGCTTTCAGACTTGTCCATCACTATATTGAGAATATGACTGTGATCCTGCAAATGTTCATCTGCAAAGACTCCTTGAGAATCAGGGCCTATCTCCTTATTGGGATTATAGACAACTAATCAAAATCTGCCCTGATATATGCCCAGGTAGCCTTAGTGATGACATGTAGCATTCCAGCAATGTCTCTCAGGGTGGAATTTGACTCAAGGGCATAAAAACAATATAGAGATAGACAATACAGATGTGTGGGTACACAGTTATGTAGGGTGTGCATGTGCATATATATAGAAACCAGCAAGACTCCTCAGTACATTCACATATAGTTTTAATAATCTTTGTTATGCTCCCATAACAATTAGGAGTGATTTTAAGCATTGCAAATAAGTATTCAGGGTTAATAATACAAGTATGTTAAATTAAATGTCAAATGATTGACTAAAAGCTCTCAAAGTTAATGAATATGTATGAGATAAATCAGCCTGGTTGCCAAGTGCTGTATGAAAAGATACAGAAGATTTACATTTTCAATTAGATTCTCTTGCCTTCTAAAATTACACAGAACATTATGGGTTAGATCATGGCTCTAAGGCATGTAACAGGACAGAACAGAGGTTCATTGCTCAAGAGGGATTTACTGGAGCTCCCTGGTGTACAGTGGGAGTGCATGACAGCTACTACAGCCAATTACAGTGGAAAGCTTACTTCCTGACCTGTGCCAGTCCTGCACCATGGGCAACCCCAAGGGGGTGGATATGTAGGCCCGACTCCTTCCATCCCTATCCCCGATTCAGGTACTGGGCTCCCCCAGAAGGTTAAGGAGGGAGCAGTTCCACTGCTCTCACTAGTGCAAGGATTGCAGTTCTGTCAAGACCTTATGGGTCATCCAAAGGGGTGAGGAAGTTCTCTGCCTTCTCCTCAGCACTGTGCATCCACATAAGGCCTAACAGAACCTGTCCCTCAGAAAAATAATTAATATTTAAGAAAAAATCTGAGCATGGCACTATGAAAGCAATGTTAGCACAGGACAGCTCACCTGGTGAGCAAATTTTCAAGGGTAGGGCAAGTTTTCATTAAGGTCAATTGCAAATTTTAAACTATGTAACCCCCCCCACCACCACCACCCCCGCAGAGAATAACTAGAATTTACAACTACTTGAACTTGAATTTGTGCAGGGAAATAAGTAAAGGGATGTATAATGAACAGTGTTAGATATAGATATACGTTTAATAGTGTTATAAGAAATACAAAAGGGATTTTTTTCGACTTTCTCTATGGGTATGTCTACACTACGAGGGTAGTTCGATTTCACTTAAATTGAATATGTGGAATCGATATTACAAAGTCGAACGTGTGTGTCCACACTAAGGACAGTAATTTGACTGTGTGAGTCCACACTAACGGGGCAAGCGTCGACATTGGAAGCGGTGCACTGTGGGCAGCTATCCCACAGTTCCCGCAGTCCCCGCTGCCCATTGGAATTCTAGGTCGAGCCGCCAATGCCTTCTGGGTAAAAAAATGTGTCGAGGGTGCTTTTGGGTAACTGTCGTCATCCGTCCGTCACTACCACCCTCCCTCCCTCCCTGAAAGCGCCGGCGGGAAATCAGTTCGCGCACTTTTCTGATCAGTGACAGCGCGGACGCCGCAGCACTGCGAGCATGGATCCCGCTGCGACCATCGCTGCAGTTGTGGCCGTTCTCAACGCCTCGCAGCTTATCATACACCTTTCCCTGAGGCAGATGCAGAGAAATCAGGAGAGGAGGCTACGGCACCGCCGTGAGGGCCTGAAGTCGGAGAGTAGCACAGAGCTGTCAGAAACCACGAGACCCAGCACCCAGGACATCACGGTGGCAATGGGTCATGTGGATGTTGTGGAACGGCGATTCTGGGCCCGGGAAACAAGCACGGACTGGTGGGACCGCATAGTGCTGCAGGTCTGGGATGAATCCCAGTGGCTGCGAAACTTTCGCATGCGGAAGGGGACTTTCCTTGAACTTTGTGACTTGCTGTCCCCTGCCCTGAAGCGCAATGACACCCGGATGCGAGCAGCCCTGATTGTCCAGAAGCGAGTGGCCATAGCCCTCTGGAAGCTTGCAACGCCGGACAGCTACCGGTCAGTCGCGAACCACTTTGGTGTGGGCAAATCTACCGTGGGGGTTGTTGTGATGCAAGTAGCCAACGCAATCGTTGAGCTACTGCTCTCAAAGGTAGTGACCCTGGGAAACGTGGAGGTCATCATAGATGGCTTCGCCGCGATGGGATTCCCAAACTGCGGTGGGGCTATAGATGGGACTCACATCCCTATCCTGGGACCGGACCACCAGGCCAGCCAGTACGTCAACCGAAAGGGCTACTTTTCAATGGTGCTGCAAGCACTGGTGGACCATAGGGGACATTTTACCAACATCAACGTCGGATGGCCGGGCAAGGTTCATGACGCTCGCGTGTTCAGGAACTCTGGTCTGTTTAGACGGCTGCAGGAAGGTATTTACTTCCTGGACCACAAAATAACTCTTGGGGATGTGGAGATGCCTACAGTCATCCTCGGGGACCCAGCCTACCCGCTAATGCCCTGGCTCATGAAGCCCTATACTGGCACCCTGGACACTGAAAAAGAACTCTTCAACTACCGGCTGAGCAAGTGCAGAATGGTGGTGGAGTGTGCTTTTGGCCATCTCAAGGGGAAATGGAGAAGCTTACTGACTCGCTGTGATCAGTATTCTTGCCGCCAAGTTAAAGAAGTATGGGCTGGATGAATGGACTGTAAGGTGGATAGAAAGCTGGCTAGATCGTCGGGCTCAACGGGTAGTGATCAATGGCTCCATGTCTAGTTGGCAGCCAGTTTCAAGCGGAGTGCCCCAAGGGTCGGTCCTGGGGCCGGTTTTGTTTAATATCTTTATTAATGATCTGGAGGATGGTGTGGACTGCACTCTCAGCAAGTTTGCAGATGACACTAAACTAGGAGGCGTGGTAGATACACTAGAGGGTAGGGATCGGATACAGAGGGACCTAGACAAATTAGAGGATTGGGCCAAAAAAAACCTGATGAGGTTCAACAAGGATAAGTGCAGAGTCCTGCACTTAGGACGGAAGAATCCCATGCACTGCTACAGACTAGGGACCGAATGGCTAGGTAGCAGTTCTGCAGAAAAAGACCTAGGGGTCACAGTGGACGAGAAGCTGGATATGAGTCAACAGTGTGCTCTTGTTGCCAAGAAGGCTAACGGCATTTGGGGCTGTATAAGTAGGGGCATTGCCAGCAGATCGAGGAACGTGATCGTTCCCCTTTATTCGACATTGGTGAGGCCTCATCTGGAATACTGTGTCCAGTTTTGGGCCCCACACTACAAGAAAGATGTGGGAAAATTGGAAAGAGTCCAGCGGAGGGCAACAAAAATGATTAGGGGTCTGGAGCACATGACTTATGAGGAGAGGCTGAGGGAACTGGGATTGTTTAGTCTCCAGAAGAGAAGAATGAGGGAGGATTTGATAGCAGCCTTCAACTACCTGAAGCGGGGTTCCAAAGAGGATGGAGCTCGGCTGTTCTCAGTGGTGGCAGATGACAGAACAAGGAGCAATGGTCTCAAGTTGCAGTGGGGGAGGTCCAGGTTGGATATTAGGAAACACTATTTCACTAGGAGGGTGGTGAAGCACTGGAATGCGTTACCTAGGGAGGTGGTGGAGTCTCCTTCCGTAGAGGTTTTTAAGGTCAGGCTTGAGAAAGCCCTGGCTGGGATGATTTAGTTGGGAATTGGTCCTGCTTTGAGCAGGGGGTTGGACTAGATGACCTCTTGAGGTCCCTTCCAACCCTGATATTCTATGATTCTATGATCTCAGCGAAACCAATATCCCCATTGTTATATCAGCTTGCTGTGTGCTCCACAATCTCTGTGAGAGCAAGGGGGAGACCTTTATGGCGGGGTGGGAGGTTGAGGCAAATAGCCTGGCTTCTGATTATGCCCAGCCAGACAGCCGGGCGATTAGAAGAGCCCAGCGGGACGTGCTCTGCATCCGGGAGGCTTTGAAAGCTAGGTTCCTCAGTGAGCAGGGTAACCTGTGACTATTAACTTTGTTTAAAGAGAAGCTGAACCTGCCCCCGTTTCTTTACCCAGTTTATGTTGACTATCCTCTCCAGCTACATACCCCCTTCACCCGCTTCCCAAAAAATAAAATCTGTTCTGTTTTCTTAATGAACACCGTTGTCTTTATTACTGTTTTCGCGGGAATGTTTTAAACCGGGGACGCAGACTGTGGCGGGGGGCGGGTTTAGTGTTCTGATGCAAATGATGCTTCTAAACTCCCGGAATGACTGGCTCCGCAGTGGTGGACTGGTTGTTTCAACGGAGCCTGCCAGCACTCCTGGGCGGGACTGCGTGTATGTGTCGGATATGTGACTTTCTGGCAGGGGGAGGAGGGTTACAGATCCCCTGCTGCGTGGCTCTGTGATCCAGCATAAGGACCACTGCAAAAGATCTGTAACTGCCCTCCCCCGCCACAAAGTCCAGGGCCGGCTCCAGGCACCAGGCACCCAAGCTGGTGCTTGGGGCGGCACCTGGAGGGGGGCGGCG